>NC_054372.1:67731410-68062839 GCF_017654675.1 Xenopus laevis | reverse complement strand
AGTCCAAAATGTGTTGTGAGATTAACCAAAATACTTATTTTTTCTTCTGCTTATGTTATATTCCAAATACTCTGTAAAAACCCAGTTCTATACAGATATACAGTTGGTATGTATGTAGAAAAAAATATATGTATATTTCAGTCACCTGCATTATCTTAGCTGGGTCTCCACCAATGGTAATGGAGTGGTTGTATAAAGGCATATTTGCATGTCCATAGGTTGTCTACTTGCGCCCATGGGTCCCTACAATTATAGTCCTGCTCACTAATAAAAAAAATGAAAAACAGCTTGTCATGTTTCTCATACATGTATAGTTAAGTGAAAATTACAGTGGTAAAGAAGAGGCTGTCCCGACGTTCTGACTTTGTTCAGTGAAACATTTTAATTAAAGGGGACTATGTACATGTACTCCATTACAGATGCAATCGAAATGTCAGAGTTAGACATACATACGGTTACAAAAAAGAAAAAAAAACTACTACAAAAATCTTTTAAAATTTACACAAAATATTTATCCAGCATTTCATTTAAAGAAATGTGCACATTTCAATCCATACAGCAGCACTGCACTGACTGCAAAAATACTACATTTTTTTTTGTTTTCTAGCTGAAGCTTGAACAAATATCCAGCTCAATTAGATTACAAAGCACAACTTACTATATTAACTTACAACATGCCTATCTTATAATTTGACATCTTGTAATTCCAGCATTGGTTACTGTAGCATAAGATCATGAAGTGAACCACAATAGTCAGCCACTGACATATTTGCTTATTTTATCTGGTCACAGCTTAGCACTATTGCCTTGAAAAAAACTGAAATAATATGGTTTGTAAAATGCACAATAGATGTGTATATAATACAAGTGGCTTTGTGCACAGTTGTCAATTGTACTGTGGGCACCGAAGCACTACCTCCAGCTGAATACAGGCACATTTGTTGGCCAGTCCTCTATAAATACCAGCCCTGTTAAAAGTGTTCTTTTATAAAACATATCTATTTCTTACCTTCCCAGTTACTGTCATCACACAGTGATGTGAGATCCAGCCGAGGCACCTCAGGAACAAAGCTCTCTTCAGCCTCTAGCCGTCTTTGCGGTCTTGATTCAGAATTATTCTTTTGTTCCTGAATTTTCATTTTTGCTGCCTGGAAAAAACCCAGCAATAGAAGCAATGAGTTAAATGTGTTCTTAGCAAGAACAAAATGTCTTGCAACTCAGAACGAATCTGTGCAAATCCCGCGTGAAACAAATGAGCGTTGGACAATCCCCGATTCAAGCTTTCTGTGTGCTCTCTGAAAACTGAGTGCTCAATGACCTCTGCATGTTAATTGGTCAGATATCCTCCGGTGAAATCAACACCCCATTTCAATTCTGAACTTTTCAGTTATCCCACAGAAACCGTTGCATTCCTAAGACCATCTGCCTAAATTAAAAAAAAAAAAAAAAAACCTGGAACATGTAAGAGCTGTTTCTCATATCGGCCCTAAAGGAATCACCACTCCCATTTGTTGACAGCAGCAATGCGAAAGGAAATCAAATAAAATCACAAATAATGATCTTGTGGTTGCTAAGGCTGACATAGCAACATAAGCTTTAGGATTCCCTCAGGCAAAGATGATAGAACAAGAGTGGATAAATGGAGCACTATGAAGTTGATCTTTCTATGCTGGAGCTGTTAATCAGCCTGAACGATAAGAAAGAGAGGGACAAGAAGCACTTTTTATAAGGGATCTCCTGCATACCAGACGAAAAATACAGCTAGCAAGGTCTGGAATCTCAGCTGGAAAGAATACAGGGCTTGGGTCTGTGCCAGCCACAATGAGATAGCACACTTGATAGCAATGAACATACCCTGCAGTGTGTCAGTAGATGAAAACTTCATTGTATACAAAGATTTGAAGGTTACACAAAGGATTTCTAGTAACCATTTCTGTGCTAAACCAGGAGTAGATTTTAGGGATGGATTTAAAGAGATACTGACACCAGAAAATAACCTTTTTTTGTATTTGTCATAACATTGTTTTTGAATGCTATTTCAAAATTTTGCCATAACAGTATTTAACAGTCTAACAGTATTTGTGTGATGCTTTTACACTACATTTCTTACCCCCATGTTTCCATATTTGTGCAGAAATAGTTTGTTAGCATTAGAAACTCTACCTGACAGGCTGAGAAGAGACAGTCAAAAGAGACTTACAAAACTGTAAGTTGCACTATAAATAATATATTTTTCTTTGTACCGGTATATAGTTAATGAATTATAAATATGCAGGATTAGGATTTGGCCAAAAAGTAAATACAAGAATACCTGTGAAGTTGCTGTGGGTGTTTACAATTTTATTGCAGTGCTCTGTACACAAAATAAATCAAAAGCTTTGGGACACCTTATGACACTTCATCACTTTAGGAAGGGAATACCTAGTCCTGAAACACTCTGTGTCCAGAGCACCACAATAAAACTGAAAAACAAGCTACAGCAACTTCAGATATTTTTTTTTATTTGATATCAATATCTTAACTTTGTAGTAGGAGAAATATTTGTTACACCATAAATCTCTTCATATTCCCATCAAGATACTGGTACTTGTGCAAGCAAAAGCAGTACCACAGCCTGTCCATAACTTTGACACTCTATGGGGGAAATTTACATTGGGGTATAGGATAAAACAGACCTATTTTCTGATATGTTCTGCCTGTTCTCCACAATTAATAAGTGGTTTAAAAAAAATGTATACATTATTTGGCTTTGCCACTTTTTTGAGCGTGGACATCAATTTTTGTCCAACACAAATTGTGTTTGTAATAATAACACTTGTACAATTAATTACACAAAAAAAAAGAAAAAGAAAGAAAAAAGCATTCTTCCCTGTAAAATACTCTTAAAACTCCAATGGAACTGCACTTAAAGGGCAACTGTTGGGTAAAAATGTTATCCCCAACCAAAGATGCGGGCTAATAGAGCCTGCATTCCTGTTGGGGATAACTTTTTTTTTTTTTTTTAATTACCCCCGACAGCGCTCTATTAGCCTGCACCTTTGGTTGGGAATAACATTTTTACCCAACAGGTTAATTTGCTCACATCATATTTTTTTTTTTATTAACCATATTTTTTTTTGACCCAATGCAGATTATTCCATAAAAAATAAGAACGTATTAGTCTTGCATAGTATAGAAGATCTGGTTACAAGCCTCCTGTGAATGTTTCCCTCCCTTTAGTAGAGCAGATTAACATGAAACCAGGTTACAAACTTTTTTTTGTGTGTTTTTATCATTCTGGGTTACAGTGCCTGTTGCTAGTGGTAGGTTTCTCAACTCTCTAGGCAACAGACTTAGAAGGCTAAACGAATGCACACAATTTCATAGGAATGTCACATTTTTATGACATCCTAAAGCATTTAATACGATTTTGGTAGCTTTTCCTATTAAATGATTGTGCCTGCATTTTAAAGAAAATCTCCTTGTGCTTGCAAGCACTACTGGTTTATTCCAAACAAATACACAAGTACTCGAATAAGGGGAGGACAAGGAAAGAGTCACTAGAGTTAGAAGTATATTAGTACGGTAATTCTAAACAGCAGATGCCAAAGCAAGAAGTCTTTAGATTTTTGGGGTTGAGGCCTCCCTAAGGATAAGGAGTTGGTAAACCCTTAGAAACTTGATCCCCAACCATTTGTTCACAAGCATGTTGCTTCCAGTGGCCTCAAAGCAAGTACATATTTTAGAATGTTTGGCTTAGAAGCAAATGCTGGTTGTATAAAACTACTGCCAAGCATACCCTCCTTTAGACTGCTAGTCCACATAGTCCTTTAGACCACTACCAAATGCCCTTATTTGGCAACCCTAGGAACATTTTTCATGCTTGTGTTAAGCTGGACAAACATTCAAAGATCTGCTCGTTTGGCAAGGCAAGGTGGGCAATTTCGGGCTGATCCAATCACGGGTCCTAGGGCCCAACGATCAGATCACAATGAGGAGAATACGGGCCGTCAGATAGAGGACCACATCAACAAACCAATGTGATCCTTGATCCAACGGCAAGATATTGATTGGGGAAACCAGTCGGAGGGCCCCATACACTGCCCAATGAGCTGCCGACATATTGGCCCATGTATGGGGACCTTTACTCGCCAGCTCTTTTAATAATGGATTGGGGCTCACTGGTATTCTGCATCAAAATAAAACAATGTCCTAGTTGGTGTTATTTAAAGGAGCAGTAACGTCAAAAAATTAAAGTGTTTTAAAGTAATGAAAATATCATGTACAGTTGCCCTGCAGTAGTAAAACTGATCTGTTTGCTTTAAAAACACTACTATAGTTCATACAAACAAACTGCTGTTAAATAGTGGATAACAGATAACACCATTATGTTCTACAGAGCTCATCTGCTACTTGAGCCTTTTCTATTTTGAATGGTGGTCCCCATTGCTACATAGCCGCTTATTTATATAAACAATAGTAGTGTTTCTGAAGCAGTTTTACCAGTGCAGGGCAACACTGCCTTATATTTTTACTACTACCGTATAAAACACTTTCATTTTTTGATGTTACTGTTCCTTTATGAACATTAATGGGATACTGTCATGGGAAAAAAAAAAATCAAAATGAATCAGTTAAAGGAACAGTAACATCAAAAACTGAAAGTGTTTTAAAGTAATGAAAATATCATGTACTGTTGCCCTGCACTGGTAAAACTGATCTGTTTGCTTCAGAAACACTACTATAGTTCATATAAACAAGCTGCTGTGGAGCAATGGCGGAAATTGAAAAACGGCTATATGGCACAGGTTAACTAATGGATAACAGATAACACCATTAGACAGACAGAGCTTATCTGCTATCTGCTCTGTAACCTGAGCCTTTTCTCCTTTGAATGGCTGCCCCCATTGCTAACAGCAGCTTATTTATATAAACAATAGTAGAGTTTCTGAAGCAAACACATCAGTTTTACCAGTGCAGGGCAACACTGCATTATATTTTCATTACTTTAAAACACTTGACCTTACTGTTCCTTTAATAGTGCTGCTCCAGCAGAATTCTGTACTGAAATCCATTTCTCAAAAGAACAAACAGGTTTTTTTATATTCAATTTTGAAATCTGACATGGGGCTAGACATATTGTCAATTTCCCAGCTGCCCCAAGTCATGTGACTTGTGATCTGATAAACTTCAATCACTCTTTACTGCTGTACTGCAAGTTGGAATGATATCACTTCCCCCCCCCCCCGGCAGCCAAACAAAAGAACAATGGGAAGGTAACTAGATAGCAGCTCCCTAACACAAGATAACAACTGCCTGGTAGATCTAAGAACAACACTCTATAGTAAAAACCCATGTCCCACTGAGACACATTCAGTTACATTGAGAAGGAAAAACAGCAGCCTGCCAGAAAGCATTTCTCTCCTAAAGTGCAGGCACAAGTCACATGACCAGGGGCAGCTGGGAAATTGACAAAATGTCTAGCCCCATGTCAGATTTCAAAAATGAATATAAAAAAAATCTGTTTGCTCTTTTGAGTAATGGATTTCAGTCCAGAATTCTGCTGGAGTAGCACTATTAAAAAAAACATGTTTTCTGATGACAGGATCCCTTTAAACATTGGACCAACTAGAGAGAGCAAAAGATGGGAAAGGTTCTTTTGAAGTTTCTTGCAGAATTGCAGGAATATCGCTTAAGACAATTCACTAGCATTATCGAGGCATTTATTAAACAGAAACGAGCACACAATATAATCACTCTCAATTAAAAATGTGGCAAACAGAGAATGGCTTACCAGGGAGATTCTTGAATATTCTTGATCACTACTCATTTCTTTGCTGCTAAGAAACCAAAAAAAGGGGTGAAAATGAAATTATGTTTGTATGCACATTGGAGGTTACATGATACTGTAATGGTAAATGAGATAATGGATAGATAGACAGAATAGGAACTCTAAACACTAAAGCTGGCCAAACAAAATGTTTCCTATGATTCAAATAAATCAGATCGCCAAACACAGTTTACCCATCAGCAGTAATCTGCCCACTGGATGTTGACCACACATAAAATTAAAGGGAACTATACTATAATCATAATACATAACTTAAGCCTTTTTATAAAAATACATTTAAGTAGTATGTGTAAAGTCCACCAACTGGCACATATGAGGAACTGTGCTATACACAACTCAAGGGCAAACACATATACGCTAGGTTACTTCAATTAATGGTCAGAGCTGTTTTTTAATCTTTAAAAAAAAAAAAAAAAAAAAAAAAAATTACCTTGCTTCTGACAATACTTCCATGCCGGTGAGCTCTTGTATGTCTACACTTCTTGATTTAAGTAAATGTTCTGTACTCTGTAAAAGAATGTGAAATTTACAAACGGCGAGATATATACGATAGTATCCTATGATTGCAGATATCTTTATTCCTAAAATCAGAAAGCCACAATGCACAGAGTAACCTTTAACAAAACATCAAAAATACAGAATAGTTTAGAACCTCAAACATTCCATAACTAATGTAAAAATTCAAACAATTCTATGATTCAGCAATATAGAATGCGCACAGTGAATATAGTCACATTGCTTACTAGAGCTAAATATCAGAAGACAAACTGTCAAATGATGATGCTAACCCCCTTATCTTATTGGTGCCACATACTGCTAGGGAATGAAAAAGAATGTAGAAACAACAGGCTGCTTTTTGAACTAGAAATGTAATGTGCATGTCATACTATTCTGGAAATGTTCACCCTGCCTAAAACCGAGCAACAAATAACAGGGAAGAAAGTGTCAGCACAGAAAAAAAATACTTGCTTTGGTTCACCAATTCATGACATGCAATGAATCGTCTGAACATTGTATCTTTTTCACAGTAGCAATGTACAAATTTAAAGGCAATAACCATACAAGCCTTGGCCTTATCATCCACAGAGAGATGCAAAGTACAATGTTTTGGTCTGTGCTAGGCCTGTTTTACAAAAACCTAAAATTGACAGGATCATGAGAAAATTCAGTCCTTGTTTCAACTCTGGCAGCAAAAACAAATTATTCAAGAGGAAAGTAACTGCCTTCTAAAACAGCATGCTGTCAAACTGTGTGCTTTACTACCATCCACCAGCTGCACATTTTTAAGTCTCCTTAAAAGTAGCAAGGACCTCATTATTATCAGTCATACATCAAAGGCTAACCAGAAGCATAATCTCTACAGCAATTTTCTATAAAGTTAAATTCAGTACATAAAGCTCAAAAGAACTGAAAATTATGGCTGTAGTCTATAACAGCTGGAGAAAATAATAATCCCTGACACAGAGCACGTTTCAATACATAAGCATGCACAAAACTACCAGCAGCCCCAAAAATTCCTAAACTCTACTAAGAGGACCTCTCTTGGCATAACTAGGGTAGTGCACATTACCAATGCTTTGGTCACTCACGTTTGCTGCAGCTGCTTGGTTCAAAACCAAAGTTTATAATCAGTGCACCATTTTAAAAAAAAAAAAAAAAAAATTCTTATTGTGCACTGTTAAGATCGCTATATATCTCTCCATATCCTTCCAAGTTAAAGGAACAGTAACATCAAAATATAAAAGTGTTTTAAAGTAATAGAAATTATAACACAGTGTTGCCTTGCACTAGTAAAACTGCTGTGTTTGCTTCAGAAACACTACTATTGTTTATATAAATATGATGCAGTGTGGCAATAGGGGCAGCCATTCAAAGGAGAAAAGGCTCAGGTTACACAGCAGATAGCAGATAAGATTATAATCTCTGTAGAAAATAAGTTATATTTTATCCACTATTTAACCTGCACCATTTAGCCCTTTTTCAATTTGCTACACAGCATCACAACAGCTTATTTATAAGAACTATAGTAGTGTTTCTGAAGAAAACATGATTTACTGTTGTAAAATTTTTATTACTTTAAAACACATTTTTTCTTGTTATGGTTCCTTTAAAGAAAACGGAAAATGGAAAACACTTTAAGCATCTATTGTGTTTTGATTGTCCCTTTATGTGGCAGCAATGAAATGGCTCTTTGGTTCTAAATATCCTTACTGTCAGAGCTAGTTACAGAAAGCGAAGGTTGAGGAGGAAAAATGTTTTGGGTTCTGTTTTATCAAATGTGGGGTCAGCAATACAGGTTAAAATGAAAATAAAAAAAAAACAAAACAAAAAAATCCTATGGAAGGCAGGAACACCAGTGCTCTAACAGTGACAATCCTATATACCAAATAAACATAGATTGTGTATTTGTTACATAGCTTGCACAATCCAAAGGTGTTTATTGTACCACTGGCCAAGCTTGGATAAGAGTTGTACAGCCTTTACTATCAAAATAATTGAAAAAAATTATTATGGCCAAAATGGCAGCAAGACTTTTATAAAGATTTTTGTAATTACTTACACAGCTGCCATACTTACCAGTGGGCTATCTTTATTTTCATTGAGCTCAGAAAGCTTGCTGCTTGATTTCTGCCTCTTCGGTTTGCTTCTTTCCTCGATGTACCCAGAACAATTTTCCTGGAGTTTCTCTGCTTCCTTTGCAAGGCCACAAGCACCCAAACTGCCACACCCTGAAGGGATGTTTTCCTTGTTAGTTATTTCCCTAAAAAACAAACAAGTTCTTACATGTTACCATCACAACACATCAGGGACCACATACATGCTGTGAGGTGAAAGCAGTTCATGTGAACTCGGAATCAGAAGAAACCAGAAAAAAAAATCATGGATATTATAGCTGTTTATTTTGTTGTATATTGTATTAGAGCAACAAACAGAAGCAAATATAATTCCTGTTTGTGAATACACAACATGTAACCACAATTTTATAAATTTAAAGTGATACTGATCAATTTCTACATTAAATATTACGGCACTGCCAACCCTAGGATCGAATACCTGGGAAACTCCACTGTTTTTCTCCCAAATCTTTACATCATCGCTCAGCATATGTAGCCAGTGCCTAAAAAAAGTCAGGTCCTGGCACAACTTATTAATAAAAGGGGGTAAAAGAGCGCCACTTATTGCTTAGCAAAAAAAGCTATACATGACCAACCCATCAATAACCAGTAGGTATAGATATAGCTGCACTGTTAGATCTCATGCACAAGTTTCACAAAGCTGCTATATATGACCATCAAGGATATGTTGACTAGTAACAAACATACACAGTGGTTTCTACACACTTCCTGATCTATGTACTTAAACATTAGGTACTTGGATAGAAAGCACTTTGTATAGAACCATATATTTTATCCTCCTTTTAGTGGCTAAGCAGATCTTGGACTAGAATTGCACCAAACCCATATAAACTATGCCTTCCGACACTCATTGGAAGCAGCCAGACCATACCATTAATCACTTCCAGGGCAGCCATCAGAAATCATGGTGCCCGCACAACAACATTTTCTGGGCCCCCCTTGCCATTCTCCCTCTACCATCAGCACAAAGGCCACACAAGACACATATTAATTAATAAAATATTAAGTGCCCCCATACAAGTTTAAAAAAAGAACTTTGCTGCCCAGGGCTCCCCTACAAGTTTAGTGATCAGGGCCCCCTACATTTTAAATGAAAAAAAAACAAAACATTGGTGGCCTAGCACCAACCTACAAGTTGTTAAAAAAAATCATTAGTGGCCAGGGCCCCAATAAGTTATTTATATAAAAAAAGTCATTAGTGGCCAATGCCCCTATAAGTTATTTATAAAAAAATAAATAAAAAAAAAAAGTGTTGCTAGGACCCCAACAAGGTATATATTTTTTTAAAAAGTCATTAGTGGGCAGAGCCCCTACAAGTTATTTTAAAAAAAAAAAAAACATGTGGCCATGGCTCCTACAAGTTATAACAAAAAAAGAACACTGCACTTACTTTAGCCAGGGAGCTCAGGTGCCAGTATCTTCAGTTTCCTGTGCTCTGATTCGCCAGTGAAGTGTAAGTCCTGGTAAAGCTGCATGGAGATTAGTTTGGATAAACTAGAGGGGAGGTTCAAACTACACCCCATACGGCTTTACCAGGACATACACTTCACTGGTGAAGAGCACAGAAAATCTGCAGCTCACCGACGGAAGGGGTATGTAAGCAAGTGCAGCACAGCCAGGCCCAAACCATCCGGGCCCGGGACAGCAGTACCCCCCCTTTCCCTCCCCATGTGGCCCTGATTACATCCAATTACCATAGGTTAGAGCAGCTTCATTAACGAAAGCTGGCCACACATTCGGAGATCCACTCATTTGGAGAGATATCAGGCTGATCTGATCGTGGGCCCTAGGGTCCAACGATCAGATCACAATGAGAAGAATACAGGCATTCTGATCAGTGGTATTTCTAAACCTGGCTGATCGACATCTGCCTGACTTTCAGCCAGATATTGATTGGGGAAGCCCGGAGGGACCCATACACTGCCCAATTAAGTGCCCACTTAATTTGTCAGCAGCTTATCTCAGCCTGTGTATGCAGATCTTAAGGGCAAGGCCAGACGTGGCGTTTTTACATTGCGTTTTGAAAAAAGAACAGCCAGGCATAATTACACCACTGAAACCACATGCGACCGTCAACATGCGCTTTTCATGCATTTTTCAGCACGTAGGATTCTTTTCCCAGCATGCACTTCTCATTGTTTTCATTGTTCTCATTGAGAATTTGGACGCCATATTTAAAATACACTGCGTATTTACGCAAAGTGTGGTTTCAAACGTGCAGATCCCATAGAGTCTATTGATCTGGTAGTTTCCGGACATATTGTCGTTTCTGCTAAAAAATGCAAATACGGACGTCCTGTGGCAGATTTCAGCTTCCAAGCGCCCTATGTGAAATGCCATAGTGCGTTTTCCATTAGTTTCAGTGGTAGTACAGTTTATGCGTATTTACTCCTGGCTGTTCTTTTTTAAAAACGCAACGAAAACACTGCAAAAACACCACATCTGGCCTTGCCCTAACTCAGTGTCACTTCAATTCTATCTGCAAGAACCACTGCTGGGTATATAGACAACAGTATTGGCCATGAAGACAGAGCACTGTGTTGAATCCATATTCTGTATAATGTATATCAACTGTATATAGCATTTGTAAGATCAAAAACGAGAATAAAAAAACCAAGTTCATATGCAACAGGCAACTGTGTTTATCATTTCCATTTGAAAAACTTCCATGTGCCTCAAATGTTTTTTCTTACATGTCTCTGGGTTTTTTCCGGATGTCATCCTGTTTTTTCAAATGCCTCCTCCTCTGCCTGGCAGAGGAGCTGGTAGATGGTGATGATGTGCCAGACTCCAAGTACATCAATTAGATGATGTTCCACTGCTGTTCTAATAGTACTCTCCACAAGTCTGTTCACCCCCCCCCTCCCCCAAAAAAAGTGAACTTCCTGGATATATGTGTATCCATAGCAGCTCATGAAAAATACACATCAGGGTCACAGATACCTCCCACATATTCAGATAATTAATTTTGTAGTTAAAGGGATACTGTCACGGGAAAAAATGAATCAGTTAATAGTGCTGCTCCAGCAGAATTCTGCACTGAAATCCATTTCTCAAAAGAGCAGATTTTTTTTATATTCAATTTTGAAATCTGACATGGGGCTAGACATCTTGTCAATTTCCCAGCTTCCTCAAGTCATGTGACTTGTGCTCTGATAAACGTCAATCACTCTTTACTGCTGTACTGCAAGTTGGAGTGGTATCACCCCCCTCCCCCCCCAGCAGCCAAACAAAAGAACAATGGGAAGGTAACCAGATAACAGCTCCCTAACACAAGATAACAACTGCCTGGTAGATCTAAGAACAGCACTTAATAGTAAAAACCCATGTCCCACTGAGACACATTCAGTTACATTGAGAAGGAAAAACAGCAGCCTGCCAGAAATCATTTCTCTTCTAAAGTGCAGGCACAAGTCACATGACCTGGGGCAGCTGGAATATTGACAAAATGTCTACCCCATGTCGGATTTCAAAATTGAATATAAAAAAATCTGTTTGCTTTTTTGAGAAATGGATTTCAGTGCAGAATTCTGCTGGAGTAGCACTATTAACTGATGTGTTTTGAAAAAAACATGTTTTCCGATGACAGGATCCCTTTAACCCTTTCGCTGCCAGCCAATTTGGCCTAGTTGAAACTTCTATTGCCAGACCGTTTTTGAACATTTTTTGCTCTTTCACTTTAGGGGACTTGCCTGGGGGGGTCTTTTAGTTTACCCACGAAAACAAGGTATAGTTTTTCTCAGGACAACCTAAGCTTTCAAAATATGCTAGTATTTTGTTGTCATTCCACTCCAGTAAAAAGATATGGGGTTCTAAATGTATAAAAAAAAAAAAAAAAAACAGTTTCACATGATAAAAACACATATATCAGAAGCATAATTTATTTTATGCATGAGAACATGGCAGATTTGGAAAGTTCTGTGTCTCCTGAACGCGCCAATACCAAATATATATAGTTTTATGGAGATTTCTTACTTCTATAGATCAAAAACTTCGAAGCAGTAAACTACCAAATTTCCAAAGCACTGCTCTACAAAACTGCATACATCTGATTTCAAGACCAAACATTCCACTAACAGTAGGTTTACCCTAAAAAACTACCCCTTATTAGAAAGAACAGATTCTAACGAGTTCAAAATGGGTAAATATATATTTGTACTCCAAACTACCAAGTTGCAATTCTTTCCTAAAGTTAGCAGTTTTTATAAAAATGTGTTACATTTTTGAAAAATTACCTCAAAGTGTCCAGTCTACAGCATCGTATCTACCACATATCATTATATACCAAGATACAACACCCTAAATATGAAAGCCCAGGGTTCGCTGAACAGTTTGATGCCCAATATGCATAGGTACACCTAAGTATGTGGCGTATAGGGGCCCCAAAACGAAGACACCCCATATGAGTTATCAGTTCTGGAATTCCAAATACTGCAAAATCAGCACATTTACAGCATTTCTCAAGGGGCAAAAGTACAAAAATGCATGTTCACCCCAGAAAACCATATATTTTTGGAAAGTACACATTCTGACGAATCTAATATGGGTATGCATGTCTTTCTACTCCAAAGTACCAAGCCGTAAAGCGCTCCTACATTTGCCAATTTTTATGACATTACCGAAAATCATCTCAATATTGCAACTCTGAAGCATCGTATCTCCCACATATCATTATATACCAAGATAAAACACACTAAATATGAAAGCCCAGGGTTCGCTGAACAGTTTGATGCCCAATATGCATAGGTACACCTAAGTATGTGGCGTATAGGGGCCCCAGAACGAAGACACCCCATATGAGTTATCAGTTCTGGAATTCCAAATACTGCAAAATCAGCACATTTACAGCATTTCTCAAGGGGCAAAAATACAAAAATGCATGTTCACCCCAGAAAACCATATATTTTTGGAAAGTACACATTCTGACGAATCTAATATGGGTATGCATGTGTTTCTACTCCAAAGTACCAAGCCGTAAAGCGTTCCTACATTTGGCAATTTTTATGACATTACCGAATATCATCTCAATATTGCAACTCTGAAGCATCGTATCTCCCACATATCATTATATACCAAGATATAACACACTAAATATGAAAGCCCAGGGTTCGCTGAACAGTTTGATGCCCAATATGCATAGGTACACCTAAGTATGTGGCGTATAGGGGCCCCAGAACGAAGACACCCCATATGAGTTATCAGTTCTGGAATTCCAAATACTGCAAAATCAGCACATTTACAGCATTTCTCAAGGGGCAAAAATACAAAAATGCATGTTCACCCCAGAAAACCATATATTTTTGGAAAGTACACATTCTGACGAATCTAATATGGGTATGCATGTCTTTCTACTCCAAAGTACCAAGCCGTAAAGCGTTCCTACATTTGGCAATTTTTATGACATTACCGAATATCATCTCAATATTGCAACTCTGAAGCATCGTATCTCCCACATATCATTATATACCAAGATAAAACACACTAAATATGAAAGCCCAGGGTTCACTGAACAGTTTGATGCCCAATATGCATAGGTACACCTAAGTATGTGGCGTATAGGGGCCCCAGAACGAAGACACCCCATATGAGTTATCAGTTCTGGAATTCCAAATACTGCAAAATCAGCACATTTACAGCATTTCTCAAGGGGCAAAAATACAAAAATGCATGTTCACCCCAGAAAACCATATATTTTTGGAAAGTACACATTCTGACGAATCTAATATGGGTATGCATGTCTTTCTACTCCAAAGTACCAAGCCGTAAAGCGTTCCTACATTTGGCAATTTTTATGACATTACCGAATATCATCTCAATATTGCAACTCTGAAGCATCGTATCTCCCACATATCATTATATACCAAGATAAAACACACTAAATATGAAAGCCCAGGGTTCACTGAACAGTTTGATGCCCAATATGCATAGGTACACCTAAGTATATGGCGTATCGGGGCCCCAAAACGAAGACACCCCATATGAGTTATCAGTTCTGGAATTCCAAATACTGCAAAATCAGCACATTTACAGCATTTCTCAAGGGGCAAAAGTACAAAAATGCATGTTCACCCCAGAAAACCATATATTTTTGGAAAGTACACATTCTGACGAATCTAATATGGGTATGCATGTCTTTCTACTCCAAAGTACCAAGCCGTAAAGCGCTCCTACATTTGCCAATTTTTATGACATTACCGAAAATCATCTCAATATTGCAACTCTGAAGCATCGTATCTTCCACATATCATTATATACCAAGATAAAACACACTAAATATGAAAGCCCAGGGTTCGCTGAACAGTTTGATGCCCAATATGCATAGGTACACCTAAGTATGTGGCGTATCGGGGCCCCAAAACGAAGACACCCCATATGAGTTATCAGTTCTGGAATTCCAAATACTGCAAAATCAGCACATTTACAGCATTTCTCAAGGGGCAAAAATACAAAAATGCATGTTCACCCCAGAAAACCATATATTTTTGGAAAGTACACATTCTGACGAATCTAATATGGGTATGCATGTCTTTCTACTCCAAAGTACCAAGCCGTAAAGCGCTCCTACATTTGCCAATTTTTATGACATTACCGAAAATCATCTCAATATTGCAATTCTGAAGCATCGTATCTCCCACATATCATTATATACCAAGATAAAACACACTAAATATGAAAGCCCAGGGTTCGCTGAACAGTTTGATGCCCAATATGCATAGGTACACCTAAGTATGTGGCGTATAGGGGCCCCAGAACGAAGACACCCCATATGAGTTATCAGTTCTGGAATTCCAAATACTGCAAAATCAGCACATTTACAGCATTTCTCAAGGGGCAAAAATACAAAAATGCATGTTCACCCCAGAAAACCATATATTTTTGGAAAGTACACATTCTGACGAATCTAATATGGGTATGCATGTCTTTCTACTCCAAAGTACCAAGCCGTAAAGCGCTCCTACATTTGCCAATTTTTATGACATTACCGAAAATCATCTCAATATTGCAATTCTGAAGCATCGTATCTCCCACATATCATTATATACCAAGATAAAACACACTAAATATGAAAGCCCAGGGTTCGCTGAACAGTTTGATGCCCAATATGCATAGGTACACCTAAGTATGTAGCGTATAGGGGTCCCAGAACGAAGACAGTTCTGTAATTCCAAATACTGCAAAATCAGCACATTTACAGCATTTTATGAGGGGCAAAAGTACAAAAATGCATGTTCACCCCAGAAAACCATATACTTTTGGAAAGTACACATTCTGACGAATCTAAAATGGGTATGCATGTCTTTCTACTCCAAATTACCAAGCAGCAAAGCTTTCCTACATTTCGCAGTTTTTATGACATTTACAAAAATCTCCTCAATACTCCAACTCTAAAGCATTGTATCTCCTACATATCATTATATACCAAGATAAAACTCCCTAAACTTGAAAGTCTGGGTCCGCTGAACAGTATGATACCCAATATGCATAGGTACACCTAAGTATGTGGCATATAGGGGCCCCAGAAAGAAGACACCCCGTACGAGTTCTGTAATTCCAGATACTGCAAAATCAGCACATATACAGGATTTTGTGACAGGCAAAGGTACAAAAAATTACGTTCACCCCAGAAAACCATATATTTTTGGAAAGTACACATTCTACCGAATAAAAATTTGCTAAAACTGTCTTTCTACTCCAAACGTACATACTGCAAAGCAATGCTAAATGCAGTGGTTTTTATGATATTTCTGAAAATCGCCTAAAAATATTGCAGTTGGTCGCACTTATCCAACCCAATTTCTTACATACAAATGGAAAACACCCTAAATATTGACTTCAAGAGTCTACTGAACAGTTTGATGCCCAATATGCATAGATATACCAAAGCAGAGGGGCACATGCGGACCCCAAATGAAAACAGTGCATAAGAACTTTCTCGGCTGTCAATTCGCCTTCTGTGAACATAGCACACTGACTGCATATAATGTGCTGTAAGACCCCCTAACAGTACAAAAACCCCCCAAAACTATATATTTTTGGAAAGTACACATTCTGTCGAATAAAAATTTGCTAAAACTGTCTTTCTACTCCAAACGTACATACTGCAAAGCAACGTTAAAGGCAGCGGTTTTTATGATATTTCTGAAAATTGCCTAAAAATATTGCAGTTGGTTGCATTTATCTCACCCAATTTCTTACATACAATTAGAAAATACCATAAATATTGACGCCAAGGGTCTACTGAACAGTATGATGCCCAATATGCATAGATATACCAAAGCAGGTGGGCACGTGCGGACCCCAAATGAAAACAGTGCATAAGAATTTTCTCGGCTGTCAATTCGCCTTCTGTGAACATAGCACTCTGACTGCATATAATGTGCTGTAAGACCCCCATACAGTACAAAGACCCCCAAAACAATATATTTTTGGAAAGTACACATCCTGCCAGATAAAAATTTGCTAAAACTGTCTTTCTACTCCAAACGTACATACTGCAAAGCAACGCTAAAGGCAGCGGTTTTTATGATATTTCTGAAAATCGCCTATAAATATTGCAGTTGGTCGCACTTATCTCACCCAATTTCTTACATACAAATGGAAAACACCCTAAATATTGATGTCAAGGGTCTACTGAACAGTATGATGCCCAATATGCATAGATATACCAAAGCAGGTGGGCATGTGCGGACCCCAAATGAAAACAGTGCATAAGAATTTTCTCGGCTGTCAATTCGCCTTCTGTGAACATAGCACACTGACTGCATATAATGTGCTGTAAGACTCCCTAACAGTACAAAGACCCCCCAAAACCATATATTTTTGGAAAGTACACATTGTGCCGAATAAAAATTAGCTAAAACTGTCTTTCTACTCCAAACGTACATACTGCAAAGCAACGCTAAAGGCAGCAGTTTTTATGATATTTCTGAAAATCGCCTAAAAATATTGCAGTTGGTCGCATTTATCTCACCCAATTTCTTACATACAATTAGAAAACACCATAAATATTGACGCCAAGGGTCTACTGAACAGTATGATGCCCAATATGCATAGATATACCAAAGCAGGTGGGCACGTGCGGACCCCAAATGAAAACAGTGCATAAGAATTTTCTCGGCTGTCAATTCGCCTTCTGTGAACATAGCACACTGACTGCATATAATGTGCCGTAAGACCCCCTAACAGTACAAAGACCCCCCAAAACCATATATTTTTGGAAAGTACACATTCTGCCGAATAAAAATTTGCTAAAACTGTCTTTCTACTCCAAACGTACATACTGCAAAGCAACGCTAAAGGCAGCAGTTTTTATGATATTTCTGAAAATCGCCTAAAAATATTGCAGTTGGTCGCATTTATCTCACCCAATTTCTTACATACAATTAGAAAACACCATAAATATTGACGCCAAGGGTCTACTGAACAGTTTGATGCCCATTATGCATAGATATACCAAAGCAGGTGGGCACGTGCGGACCCCAAATGAAAATAGTGCATAAGAATTTTCTCGGCTGTCAATTCGCCTTCTGTGAACATAGCATACTGACTGCATATAATGTGCCGTAAGACCCCCTAACAGTACAAAGACCCCCCAAAACCATATATTTTTGGAAAGTACACATTCTGACGAACACAGAATTGCTAAAAATGTGTTTCTACCCCAAATGATCAAAGTGTAAGCGATGCTAAAAAATGACACAAGGAAAAACAATGCAAGCATAAAACTGCAATAAAAATCACAAAAAATCAAATACAATTAGGAAAATCAACGAAATAACAAAATGACAGCGTGGTTAGTGGTCAGAATGCTTGATCCAGTAGTCACGCTATGAAATCTAACGTTTTTTGGGGAAATAACAAGAGGGAAACTTGAAAATGAAGAGCTAAAAAAAAAAAAAAGTACAAAAAACCCCTATAAGTGTGTGTTTGTGTATGCATGGATTTACAGCTCTAAAAAGTGTATACATTTGTGCATATGTGTATGTGAGTGTGTAAATAAGTGCCAAAGTGTGAAAAATCAAAAAAATCAGAAAAGTCAGAAAAGTAAAAAAAAAAAAAAAAACTACTTTTACTAATATGTGCATTGTGTACATGTAAATGCTTGTAAATGTACTAAATAAGTAAAAAAAAGGGGGCACTTACCGAATCTAGATGAAGGGGGTCCTTTTCAGAGCTGTAGGGTCCAGGATCGATGAGTCAGAGCAGCAGGAAGTGCGTGGGCGGCGCTGGAACACGTGAGGTCCGGGTCCTGCGACAAGGAAGCTGTTGCTGCGTCTGTGTCGCTCCTGGAGAAGGGTGTCGGCGAGGATCGGCGATCTGCTGCAGGTAAGCTCGTTGCCTAGGGGGTTGTGGCGCTGATCGCTCCTCTCTGCACGCTGTTTTTGCTGCGCGTGCAGAGGGAGCGCTGACTTAGTAAAGAACGTAGCTCCTACGTTCTTGGCACTTAAAGCCTTTTTTAAAAGAACGTAGGAGCTACGTTCTTGGCACTTAAAGGGTTAAAGGGGTTGTTCACCTTTGAGATAACTTTTAGTATGATGTAGAGAGTGATATTCTGAGACAATTTGCAAATGGTTTTCATTTTTTATTATTGAATGTTTTGAGTTATTTAGCTTTTTATTCAGCAGTTCTTCAATTTGCATCTTAAGCAATCTGGTAACTAGGGTCCAAATTACCATAGCAACCATGCATTTATTTGAATAAGAGACTGGAATATGAATAGGAGAGTGCCTGAATAGAAGGATCAGTAATAAAAAGTAACAATACAATTGTAGCCTTACAGAGCATTTGTTTTTTAGAAGGGAATCAGCTACGCCCATTTGAAGGCTGCAAAGAGTCAGAAGAAAAAGGCAAATAACTATAAAACTATTAAAAATAAATAATGAAAACCAATTGAAAACCAATTGAAAAGTTGCTTAGAATTGTTTTATAACATAATAAAAGATACCTTAAAGGTGAACCACCCCTTTAAAGAAAAACAGTATAAGGAGGTGTTGTATGTGAGAGATAAAAATGAAACAGATGCACATTAATATGATGACAAGCCCATATTTTTACAATGTTCACACTCTCCAATAATGAATATAAAAAATATTTAATACTTACTCTCTGTCAGCAGGAACGTTGACTTGAGCCACGTCACCACTGTATAAAAAAACAAGGAGTATGAATTAAGTGACAGTTCTGTCAGCCTATGCATTTCAATGGCTGTAAAAGGAAACAGCTCTGGTTACTTCCCTTGGTTCCTGAGACGTGCATCACCAAAAGTGGATTAAAATCTGATCCTCTCTTAAAACAACCTAATCCACTTCTTCACACACACACGTGCACACTCACACATCAACTGGTTTTGTATTACATAATATTTTCTGCTGCATGAATAACTTCAATTAATTTTAAATTTTCTATGCTGCAAAAAATTTTTTGCAGTGCAAAGAAAACACAGGATTCAAGCACATGAATGATTTGATGATGATCCAGTTGTTATTGCAGTTCACAGGACAAGTACAAGTGTTGCAAGCTCTATTTAGCAGGGATCACTTTACCTGTACTGGTCAGACGTTATTATAAATACTTGTTAATAATAATAATAATAATAATAATAATAATAATAATAATGAAAAAAGGAATGAATAAAAGTTAAAATATCCCTTCTGGTTTTTTTTTTCCATTATACAGGAAAGAGTCTAGGCAACAGTTTATTATGCGCACAAAACATACTTTATGTATTTATATTTTTTATGTATTTATATTTTATGTATATTGCTTGCCTTTGTAACTCTCCTAGTATAACAATAAACCAATAGTATTTAATGAAGACCATTACTACTGTTCTGTGTTGATCAATAGAAGCAGTAGGAAGATTTCTCAAATATATACTAAATGGATTTTCTGTGCAGTAAACCATGACCTTGCTTGCTATTTTTTGTGAAATGTACCGTAAATGGAAACAAAGGGCTGCTTATGAACAGGGTACACTTCTTTATAAATTGTTCAGTTGCCGTAAAAACACTTTTTATTTTTAGAAAATATATGTAAAAAATAAATCCTGTTAAACATCTTGATGATCTTTTGTTACAATGTTAAAGCTCACCAATGCCATTCTCATTTACACTAGTCAGACAGAATGCCTAAATGTATACATTAAAATGTTAGCTTTGTGGTTCATTTAGCTCATTTTACAGACGCTGTCTTTTCTCTTTCAGATTACATATACATGTTCATTTCCAGTAGCAGAAATAAGTCCAAGGTCCAAATGCAATATCTCTGGATCCCTCCCCTCTTGTACGTGACAGCACTTACAGTATTTTTCCTCATTCTTTAGCCATGTATTGAAGGATATATGCACATTTCTTAACAGAGTACAGTACTGATAGTATTCAGATATGTACATTTCTTAACAGAGCACATAAAGTAAAATAAATATCTGCCGTAACTATAAGAGTGTCAAGTAAGAAATTCCTTATCATACTAATTAAACACTGGCCACATTTTAGAGCACGCTGTGATCTGGAATGCTAAGGAGAGGGTGATGCCCATTGTGGCAAAGCTGAAAGGTAATAATATACACACACAACATTCCTTACCTGCCACAGAGTCTACACAGATTAGATATGGAAGTATTAAAAGTAAATGTAACCAGTTACTGGATTATAATAATATAACAAATATATTATCCAAAATTACAAATAAAGCTTTACACACATGCTCTTCAGAAATGCAAATGTATGACCAAAGTACAGAACTGCCCACTCACCACTCATTATTTCTTCATGTAAAGCAGTGAATTAAAATGAGAGATTCCCTAGCTGTTGATAGCACAAGGCCCCAGAAGCCAGTGTCACTGGCTCCTCATTCTACAGCACATGAATTAAAAGGGATTGTTATGTGAAGAAAACAAACCTTAGCAACAACCACAAAATTATCCCTGCTATACCTGATCAATGCAACAGATGTAAGAGTTCACAAGCTGACTTTTTCCATATGGTTTGGTCTTGCCCACAGATACATCGGTTCTGGACTGATATTGTTACTTATCTCACACAGCTCATGGTCTTGCCTATAGAACATCATCCAACGGTCCTCCTTCTCAACTATCTCGCGGACACTGTGATCTCACGATCAGAAAGGAATCTCCTTCTCTTTTTGCTTTTTCAGGCTAAAAAGGCCATTGCTATTAAGTGGAAAGAGGAGCAACCGCCTACAATACCCTTTTGGATCAGTCTGGTGGAACAAACCCTGCCCATTCTGGAACAAATTTATGCAGCCAGGGGATGCCCAACTAAATTTACTAACACCTGGTCGCTGTGGATTTTACATAACAACTCCTACTCCAATAGACCTGGAGACTCACACTCCCCCCACATTGACTGGCTTCCACCAGACCCCTGATAGCCGACTGCTCCTCTTTCTTATTTCTTATTACTTATTTGGGTTGAACGGACCGAGGGATGTGCCTCGCGGGTCATGGATCCTTTAGAATGTTTGTCTCCTAGTCTATATGTGCACTTGTGAATGCACGATGGTGAATACACTGCCCATCTATTTATATCTCGCAATCTCCTGTAGCTGCTATTTAGCTCACTGTCTCCCTCCCTCTTTTCATTTCTTTCTTCTTTTCTTTTTCTTCCTTTCTTCTTCTCCTCTCTCCTTATCTCACCTCTTTTCTTATCTCCTTCTCGCTGCTCTCTATATGACCTTTCGACTCTCCCCGGATGCCTCTTTGCATCCTCTTTGTTTTCCCAGGGGTTTAACAAAAAATCTTCCGATGCGTTGCCAATTGCATTATTTGTTTAATATGCTGACTATGCTACTTTGTATGGCTTTGTATTGGACTAATAAATAAATCTTTTAAAAAAAAAACCTTAGCAACAAGTGTTTCACCAACTCTGTACTGAGTGAATGGTCAACAAATTTTTACAGTATACCTCAGTCAAGGCAGGAACTGCTCCTTCAGAAGCCAATAAGATAAACGTCATTCTATAGCTACCTCAAGTACACAGTTCTACATTAGCTACTGTTAATTATCCACTACAGAGGTAATAAAGAGAGGATAGTCATTTAGCAAGGACTGGAAAAACACTAGCTTTCTAACTTTGGGCAGCAAGCCTATGCTCTCCTGCCCTTCTCCATAAAGGTTTCCTGAAAAATCTGACAAAAAAAACAAATAAATATTTTACCTATTATACTTACAAATATACTTGAATAGCCTGACCACAGTTGTAGCAGCATTATAGTTTTTAATCAAATTCCCCAAATACCATAATACTAGTATCGTAACTAGGGATCCACTGGTACAGGTGCAAAAACTGCACCCAAACTCCCTCGCCTGGACATGATTATGATCTCATCTTATCTCAGGGTCTTTTAACATGTGTTTAATGTTTTACAGTCAAACCTCCATTGTATGCTTCAAATGGGTGCATTTACCACATTTTACATCATAATTCTTGTAGTTTCCTTAAAACAAGCGATGTCCTAAATGTTAATATTTGTAATTACGCGGTTTAAAACACCACTCAGACGCATATTTTGTATATAGGGACTCTGGCTTCCTCTGCTACTAGTTGATGATCACCACCAGAGTACCCTATACTTCATGAAATGCAGGCTTAATATGTTGCCGCTAAACCTACTGCATAAGCTTTGCATTTCTAGATAGGGTACAGGGTGGCCAGTGAAACTTTGTGCAGTAGCAGTGATTTAGATTGGAAGTGGGCAACACTTAAGGCAGAGACACACAAGAAGATTCAGGGACAAATCGCCCCTTCTTCGGACGACAAATCTCCCCGAAAAGCCTTCCCGCTGGCTAGAATCTAAATCGCAGCGGGATGGCACTCTAAGCGATTCGTTTTCTGAAGTCGCCTGAAGTTTCCTCGTGAGCCAGTTCGGGGAGAATAGTCACCCGGGTATCTAATTTTCCCTTATCTTCACCCTTAGAAGTAGATAAACATTCCCAGAAACAAAAAACAAAGCAGCCTATACAATTAAAGGCCATTAAGTAAAATAAACAAAGTATACATAACATATTTAGGATTAAGAATTCACCATCCGTTGCACATTATGATCTTAACCACAACAAGTTATTTTTCATTGCACCCACTCTTGGCAAAATACCATGGTATTTTTTTGTCTTTTTTGGGGGTGGAGGTGGGGTTATATCTTGAAGATTTGACTGAGGCTGATGGTGCACAACATTTAAGATCACCGCTCACGTCTGAAGAAGGGCTGCTACAATCAAAATGCCTTTGTCTGCTGGTTGAGGTTTTCCATTCATCTCAAAGGAAAATGTGCAATGCCAAACTGCTTCTGTTAGCAGGTGGCTATAAAGGTTTAAGATTGTGGTAGTCATCTCAGGGAGAATTGTGATGATCTGAGAGATCTAACACTGATCACAACTACGGTACTTACCAAGCATCGTACTGGAAAATGTGCCGACAATGGCAGACCTCCAACTTGTAAGTGCTTTTAGCCGTATGGCAAATGCTTTTTTTCACAAAAAGCTTACCGCCCATTCAGAAGACAATAATATATTGGTAACAAACACTCCTGAGAGAGATAACCATTTATATATTGTTCCGAAATGCTGATGATGATTTAAGTAAAGAGCACAATGTAAAATGTGTACTGGATGTGGGGGGGGGGGGACACTGGAAGTATATGTTTTTGAGGCCGACCTGCAGCAAAAATTTAAGCTTATCCTTACACCTGCATTAAGCTGGAAATGTCATTGGGTCCTGGCATCTTTAAGAAGAAGAATTCAAAATCTAATCCAGTTGTCATAAATATTCTACCTGCAACATGCTCAAGCTTGGCTATCTGGCGACCGGCATAAACAAGCTAAAAGTACTACTGTATTTGACAAACAACACAGTGCAGGATTTTTCTGTATTGCAACAGTTTAACATAGTCTGGCTCAAATGTATATGGTACGTTGGTCAGCTCAGGTAAAGCATAAAAACTCTTTGGCAACTGAAATCAATCTTCAATCAAGTAATCTCTCCCAAATGGGAGATCAATTTGAAATAGTAAAAAAAAAAAGAGCAATACAGCATATTTGAGAAATCAAATCCCAAGGAGACTGATAATACGTACACTTGGTCCTGCATGCTACTGAACACATTTTTCAATAGCAATAAAGCTTGTTTGGTATTAGAAAAAGAAAAAACGAGCTCTAATGCATATTGTTGTATCTATGGAGGCAATGAACAGAGGATCAATTTATCACTAATGCCACACACAATTTCAGCTATTTACACAAGATAATAGGTTGCTTACAAATATGTTTGCATTACACACAGATTAAAGGTTTCTATGAAGCTGTAAAAGTTCCTAATGTTATGATGTAACAGAACAATGGTCTGGCTATTGCAACTTTTACACTGAGCTTTTAAAGGGCAAGTCAACTCCAAAATAGTAATGTGCCTAATAAAAGAAAACAATCCTAAACAACTTTCCAATATACATTAAAAATGTCAGTGCTTTTAATGTTATTTGTAAAAACAGTCAAAAGCAGCATTTGCTTAACTTAGCTGTTAAATTTTAAACAAATATCTTCAGGAGGCCATAGATGTTAAAGGAACAGTTCAATGCAAAAATAAAAACTGGATAAATAGATAGGTTGTGCAAAATAAAAAAAATGTTTCTAATAATAGTTAGGCAAAAATGTAATGTATAAAGGCTGGAGTGATTGCATGTCTAATATAATAGCCAGAATCCAACTTCCTGCTTTTCAGCTCTCTAACATTAAGTTAATCAGCGACTTTAATGGGGGCCACATGGGACATAACTGTCCAGTGAGTTCCCAACTGATCCATAGCATGTAGCTCAGATTCAAAAGCAACAGTTATGGCCCATGTGCCCCTCAAGTCACTGATTGTTTACTGCTTGGTCACCAGGGTAACTAGTCAGAGGGAACCAAGAGAGCTGAAATACAGTAAGTAGTGTTCTGTTTTGTTATGTTACACATCCAGTCACTCCAGCCTTTATACATTACATTTTTGGCTAACTATATTAGAAACATTTTTTTTTATTTTGCACAGCCTATCCATTTACCCAGTTTTTATTTTTATACTAAACAATTCCTATAAGATCTTTTCGTTAACGTAAGACCAAGCTTATTTTGAAACAATCATTTAAATGCACGATTTGTCCATCAACTAAAAAGACCATTTCAAGAGATAAAGTCTAGTTAAAGATGAGAAAACTGTAGGTAGCTGCCTGCTTGGCCCAGCAAACAATTGGACAATAGACAAATTTCACTGTAACAGATGAACATTTTCTGACCGATGTTGGACGAAAAATCGCTAGATGCACGTTCATTCACTGCACACTAACCTGACGATAATTTGACGGATGTGTAGACTCTTATTACTATTATCGGAACCATTAGAATAGATTTGTTTATTAAAATCAGTTACTCTAATCAAGCCTGTTAATTGTGGTACTTTTTTTTTATTTCAATATTTTTTTATTGAGGAAATCGTGCATTACAACATATCCGTCAGTATTGTTACGGTTATCTCACAGACATAGACAGCGATGAAAACATCTCTTTCTCTAACAGTGAAGTGGCTAAATCCAAACTTAATAACATACGTAGCAGGCGACATGATAGCTGAACATGTATCAAGTCCATAGAGTATAAAGGGTAGACACTGCACGTTTTCCTTTTATACATATAATTCAATAAGAGAAAGGAGAACTGTAAAGTACAGAACAGAAGAAAAGAAAAGGAAACAACAAAGAGAGAAAATAAAATACAATTGAAGAAAAAGAAAAGATAAAGTAAAATAAAATAAAGAAAATAAAATTGAATTCCACTGCCTTATGAACATTGACCGTTTTAGTCAAAAACTAGCTTTTCACTATCTTTCTCCCTAAAATCATGGTGACCTCTCCTCAATATACAAGTGCTGATCGATGAAATCCGGTCGGGTGACGGTAGGTGATCCAGGGGTCCCAAACCTTCGCAAATTGTTCCTGCTTGTCTAATGCTATACTCGTCAACTTTTCCATAATGAACACTCAATCTATCCTGGTTTTTACATCAGAAAAAAACAATTTTGGAGTCAGCCAGGCTTTTGCTATCACCTGCTTTGTGGCCGTGAAAAAATGTGTAATTAAGGAGTATTGTGCCCTAGAGATAGCGTCAATTTTTTTGTGTAGGAGAGCATCCTCAGGCCGTTTGAGTAGGTTCACTTGCAATACTGAATAGATCAGGTGGTATACCCGGATCCATAGGCGTTGTGCTCTGGTACAGTGCCAAAATATATG
Source organism: Xenopus laevis (assembly GCF_017654675.1). Lineage (NCBI taxonomy): Eukaryota > Metazoa > Chordata > Amphibia > Anura > Pipidae > Xenopus > Xenopus laevis. Next base: position 68,036,100 of record NC_054372.1, on the reverse strand, counting down.
AGCCATTGTTCCAGCCTCGGAACAACCTCTAAAACAATTAGGGTTGGTTTGGGGATTCCATTTAGCTATGCGACTCTGAACCAAGTACCATCTGCTAATAACTTTATATACAGTTTCCTGTGCTAAAACATTGGTGGAAGCACGTTTGGCACTTAGAAAAATTTCCTGCCAGTCTTGATCTTGCAATGTTAACGTCAATTCCATGTTCCACCTTTGTACATATTTTAAAGAGGCTATAGGCTGAGTATTAATGCTTTGATGGTAAATATGACTAAGAGAGCCTTCCATACTTGGCCAATGTAGGCATAACGATTCAAAAAAAGTGTTATGGCTAAAGGAGCATTTTTTCTGCACCGAAGTTAAGTAATGTCGGATTTGATTATATCTATACATTTCCCGATCTGGGATAATATATCTATCTTTTAAAAACGACCAACTTATTATGTTTCCATGTAGTATGAAATGCCGTACATGTGTGAGGTTATTGTCACTCCACCAACTAAACTGTTTTGGTTGTAGCCCAGGCAAGAAAATCGGATTGTTAAATAAAGGTGCCATCGGTTGGTGTTTAGATATCCAATTGGGATTAGCTTTGATTTTGTGCCATATAGATAATGTGCATTTTATTGTTGGAAAAGTCTCTGATCTATGGGAGTGCTTATGTGTCCAAAGAAAATCTCCCAGAAAGTTACATTGACATATAGCTTGTTCCAATACAACCCATTTGGGAGGTCGAAGTAGAACAAACCAGTTCAACATTTGAGCTACCATATAGTATTCACGAAGGTTTGGGACACTCAATCCCCCCATGGTTCTATGCCTATATAGTAGGCTCCGAGCAAGTCGTGGCCTTCTATTATTCCAAATAAACCGGAGACATGCATTTTGCAACCGAGATAACCAGTCTGCTGGTGGTGCTAAAGGAAGGGTGCGAAACAAATAAAGAATCCGAGGTAATATACTAATTTTTATGATATTAACCCTGCCAAACCACGAAACTGAAAAACTTTCCCAGGACTTCAGATCATCCATCAGGTGCTTAATGAAATTTTTATAATTAGTTTCACATAACGTGCCATAAGAATCGGTTAGGTGGATTCCCAAATACTTAATAGATGTTTTCGTCCAGGTGAAATCGAAATTGAGCTTCAACAATTTTATCATACTAGAGGACATATTAAGGGGTAATGCTTCAGATTTTGACACATTAATCTTCAGACCCGAAATCCCGTAAAATTTATCCAGAACATTAAACAAGTTTGGCAAAGAAATCATAGGTTTCGACAAAGTCAATAGCAAATCGTCAGCATATAAACAACATATTTGTTCTTGGTTCTCCACATTTATTCCACTGACATCCTGATTTTGTCGTATCAATGCCGCCAAGTATTCCATTGCCATTACAAATAAAATTGGTGACATTGGGCACCCCTGTCTTGTGCCTCTTTCAATTATAGTGGGGGTAGTAAGAACTCCAAGATGTTTTATTTGAGCCGTGGGGTAATCGTATAGAGCCTGAATATAAGACAGAAAAGTCCCCAGAAACCCATATCGAAGCAGGACATACTTAAGAAAATCCCAGGACAGTGAATCAAAGGCTTTCTCTATATCCAGTGAGAGGAGCACTGCAGGAGTGCCCCTCTCACTGGCCCAAGAGATTAGATCAATTGCCCTGCGCATGTTATCAGAGGGTTGTCTGTTAGGGACAAAGCCGGCCTGATCACTATCAAGGAGATCAGACAGAAACGTGTTAATTCGTTTAGCTAATATTTTCCCAATTAACTTCATATCATGATTCAATAAAGTGATTGGTCTGTGGTTTTCAACTAAATTACTATCCTTATTAGGTTTGGGAATAGCTGTTATAAAAGCTCTAAGAGAATCTGGGACAAACCGGTCTCCTGCTCTTATTGAATTAAATAGATTCACGATATGTGGGTTCAATTCTTTAGTGAAAGCCTTGTAATATGGGCCTGTGAACCCGTCAGGTCCTGGGGCCTTCTGTGCCTTCAACGATTTAATAGCCCATTGTACTTCCTCCGCGGTAATAGCCTCATCCATAAAAGCCTTCTGTTCTAAAGTTAAAGTGGGAAGCCTTATATCTCGGAACAATAAATCTGCTTTACATTTATCAAAATTCGTATAGTGCTTATACAGTTGTGAATAGAAGTCCTGAAATGACTGCTATTTTCTGGGGATTGGCTGTAATGGCCCCTGTTTTAGTTAGAATACTATGTGTAGGGGGAATTGTGGTACTTTTTTGTTATTTGTACGTGTCTACAAAGGTGGGTAATTCTGATTAGCATTAAAGAGAGCTATAATGTTAATAGTAAAACATAACATATTAACATTTAAATCATTAGTTGCAGGGAAGTATGTACTGATAAAAAGTACTTTCTTAGCAAATTGGTTGTCATTTTTAAGAAAAGAGATAATTCCGCTTTATGAAAATACATCGACCTTTAGTGAATATTGGTCTTCATGTTTTTTTCCTCAGTTACAATGAGCAGTTTATCACTTAAGCTCCCCATAGACGCGACGATTCTTCTTGCCGAATGACCGATTTTAGGGAAGCCCGACCGATCCTTCGAAATTATCGTGCGGTTAGTGGGATTCGAATGATCGTACATCTTACGATTTTTCAGCCGACATCTGTCAGGAAATTGATCGGCCAGGTCAAAAAATCTTTGTCGGTCCCAGTGCAATCTATCTATGTTTGCAGGGCCAAGCGGGCAGCTCCCCTTTGTTTTCCTGGCAAATTGATCTTTTTAGTTGATGGTAAATTCGTACGATCGTTCTGAGAAGATCGTGGGCTCACGATCAGGATCTGATCTTTTAAAAATCTCAACATCTATGGCCAGCTTTAGGGTAGAGACACACGGTCAGATTCGGGGAGATTAGTCACCTGGCGACAAATCTCCCCGAACTGCCTTCCTGCCAACTAGAATGAAAAACGCCGGCAGGATGGCACTCAGAATGCTTGTTTTCCTAAGCTGCCTGAAGCTGCCTCACATGGAAACTTCGGAAAACGAAGTGATCAAGTGCCATCCCGCCGGCGATATTTCATTCTAGTCGGCAGGAAGGCAGTTTGGGGAGATTAGCCGCCCCGAAGAAGAGATTTGTCACCAGGCGACTAATCTCCCCAATCTGACCATGTGTCTCTGCCCTTAAGGCAGTTGGTCCTAATATGATTGCTTCACTAAAAGTAGACCCCCTCATTGCTAAATTTGTCTTAACTATAAATTAAATGAAGTGCTTCCAAACATTTTAATGCTTTGTTACTCACCTCACGTAAAAAGGTGACATGGGATGTTCATCATCTTGAGAACTGCAAAACAAAAAAGAATGTATATGTGAACAAATGCCATCAGCTGGTATGCCCAGCCAGTAGAGCTGTAGATTCATTACTGTGGTCTCACAGACAGCCTAAAACAAAACGGTTCTAAGAGGCAAGTTCTAAGAGTGAGAAAAGTAGTTTCTGATTGCCCATCTTGCACACACACATTCTATACATCTACATCTTTTTTTAACACATTTAACTTTTGTATTTGCCTAGATTATATACGGTAGTTTAACAGACAGTGCAACTGTGAAGAAACAGTGAAGAAACAGATAAGAAAGAAGCAAAGCAAAGAATGCCACCTTCTGGTACATAAGAACAAACACTATTTATTCTAGCAGCACTATACCAGCAGAATTACAAGGTGGGACGTAAAGGTGTTCTTAAAATATTTACATTAGAAATATTTGTCTTGTAGCAAATTAAAATTAATTTACTTCTACTTACTGCAGTACTTATTTATTTCTGTTTGCCTGCATGAAGAAGTTGTACACATTGGGGGTCATTAATAAAATTCATGCAGTGCATATTTATGCGCAAATGGTTGCATTGCCCATGCTTTTTTCCTGAAGGCAAAAATATTGCACTGCCGTGCCCATCTTTCCATTTTTTGCGAATTTGCATTGTCCATAAATTTTCGCAAATGGCTCACAAATCAGAAGGACATTTACGTGCGAGGTTGTTGTGCATGAAAATAGCATTGTTAGTAATTTTGCAATTTCAACATCAAAGTTTTTTAAAGTAATAAAAATAGAACACAGTATTGCCCTGCACTGGTAAAATTGCTGAGTTTGCTTTAGATACACTACTATGGTTTATATAAATAAGCTGCTGTGTAGCAATGGGGGCAGCCATTCAAAAGAGAAAAGGCTCTGGTTACACAGGAGATAAGCTGTGTAGGACATAATGGTGTTATCGGTTATCCACTATTTAACCTGTGCCATATAGCCTTTTTTCAATTTCTGCCATTGCTACACAGCAGCTTGTTTATATGAACTATAATAGTGTTTTTGATGCAATCACTGGGCAACATTCATGTAAATAAATGTGAGAATAAACAATGTGTTAAGCATTGAATGCAGATAAAACTGGACACATAGGGACAGACCTACTTTGAACAGCACAAATATCTACTGTGCAGTAAACACGCTCAGGCTTATTATCAAGCAAGGGGTTTCGATCATCATGACTCTCCCAGACAAAAAGCCCAGAAGCACTATTTTTTTATTTTTAGTAACACCTATGTGTCATATTACCAGAGGACATTCTTATTGATTAGGCAACCTGCTTCTCTCCAGAACGTGCTGAGCTACAACCACTGTCTGTAGTTTGACCAGGAAGGCTACATATAACTTATCCATGCCCCAGGCAGGGAAAGCAGTACTTAATATTGGGCAGCAATGTTTAAGACCCACAAATAACATTATATTCAAATGATCATGGTAAAAATCTGTTACACTTTTAATTAATACCATTAGTTGACCTGTTCAAAATGTGTCGGCAAACAAGCTTTTATCTCCACCCCTTCATAGCAATAATGAAACATGTAAAGCATTTTTTTAACTTTCCAAACAGGTCTGCAGGAGAGGAGTTTTGTACGGGTATAGCCCTAAGAGTGCTATATCTGTGACTTTGTCCTGATATTTCACATTATATTTGTACTCTTTGTAAGATGCAATAAGGAGGCACCAGAGAGAAGCATTCACAAGTACTCAACTGCAGTGCTCTTCTGATAATACCACAAGAGGGCCTTTGCACCTGGCTCTTCTGTTATACAAGCCAGCTAGGGAAGGACTGTTTTCTCGAAGCATCTCAAATAAATAAATAATACCAGATTTTAACTAAGGCATAAAGAATGTGTCTGGGGCACAATACTCAGAAAGATCAAAGTAATATCCAACATACAGCCTACAGACCTAACCTAGTAAAACACACAGCGGTTTGTTGGGATATTGTGGCATCTCGTGGGATTAGGGTTGCCACCTTTTCTTGAAAAAAATACCCGCCTTCCTTTAGTTTTGTGGATTTTCCCTATTAAAAACATTGGGACCAAGCTTTATTTTTACCGACCAGGCCAGTTAAATACCGGGTAGGTGGCAACCCTTCCTGGGATCTGTGCATAAGCTGCTCTTAAAGCACCAGGTTGCTTTTATTGAGCAATATCAAGATCTATGCAGTGAATCATAACAAACATGACCTGTTAAACTAATTAATTATAGACAACCCTCAAATTAACAATGAGTTGGAGACATGCATTTGTTTTCCAGGCAAAAACACTGCACTGCCTTTACCAACACTACAGCCCTGAGTGCATATTTTAAGAGACTGTAATGCAGGGCTGCCACAGCTGTGATCTCAATCAGAAATTAGGGATAGTGAAATGAGCATGTAATAATGAGGGTGTAATAAAAAAAGAAATGTTAAAAACAGTTCAAAGATCACATGCTGACAATTTCTGGGGTAAATGTAAAAATCTCATAAATGAATAGGATGAAACTTTAATTATAATAGATTACCTACAATAATGCCTAGAACAACAATACCCCATCCGAGCTATATGATGATAATAATAATAAACGAAAATGACTGGTCCTACTGTTGGGGGTATAATACATAGCATTGTGCAGATATCTAATTTATACCAAAATATTTCCATAACAAACTATGGCGAATATATGCAGGCTCAAAACGGGGGAAGGAAAATGAAAAAAGCATATGAAGACCTGCGTCTGAAATCCTAAATGGAACAGCCAAGCTTCTGTGTATCTGTAACATGTACTTCTATAGCGCCAACATATTCGGCAGCGCTGTACCTTTGAAGAGCCATGAGTTCACAGGCCATTCCAGTGCAGCAGCCAGGCAGAGAACAGAGAGCTCGTGCAGCAGCTCAGCCTGCAGTGACTGTCTTCCACCGAGTTTCAGAGTAGCAGATCGGACACATTTCCTGCAGCCGTACGATGCACGGGATAACTTTCTCTATGTGGCAGCTGCTTATCAGCGGAATTGGGGCTGCGTTCTGTAGCCTTATCCCCGCCCTCTCCTTGGCACACATGCACTCAGACAACAGCAGCTACTAGCTAAGAAGTCAGCCAGCCGAGAGGAATGATACCACGCCCTCCAATCAGGAAACGTGACAACACCTCTGCAGGAGACCACCAATCACGCGCGCTCTATGCCCAGCCTCATGAATGACGACGATCCCAAAAAGGAAATCCTGGGCTGTGTCTGTAACATTCCCAGGGCTCCGTCTCGCACCCTTTCTTACGTAATCTAAACAACAAGCTACGCTAGCGTAAGCGGGTTTGTACGTAGTCACGTCTGCCAGGTACCACAACAGCGCTTCATGTGCCCTGTGTGGATAATGATAGCATTCATCATAATATTCCGTTCCATTTGGGAGTAAAACCAAGTCATTGCAGCCATGTAGAACCAAACAGATCGATATATATAGTGAATAAAGTACCCCCTCTTGTAAAATATAAGGATATTATAAGTTACCGAGGAGTTTCGGCCTCGTGTTTTTATTCAGGCCATGGAACTCCGAGGTAACTTCTAATATCCTCATATTTTACAACTGGGGGTACTTATTATAATACACAAATTTCAGTGAGTCATGTGACAGAAATGATACGATAACTCACTGTTTATAACTGATGACATCAGAATTCACCGTTTATAAGGATATAATTTACAAGATATTCATAGCTTTTGTGTATTATAGGCTAATAGCTGTAATGTTTACACATTCCTCTCTCTTACACAGTTTGTGTTAACAAGCCAGTCTGAAGGTGCATTTCTCTTAAAGATATTATCATCATCATCATCATCATTTATTTATATAGCACTGTCAAGATACGCAGTGCTTTACTGCAGTTATAGCAAACAGGGAATAAATGGTGGATAACAAACAAGGATTACAGAGTACAATAGGGTTAGAAGGACCTAGAGATTAGAGTTTACAAACTAGGGTACAATTGAGACGTTAGGATTACAGCAATGATTAATTAAGGTACATCTGTTTAAAGCCTCTTTAAACAGGTGGGTCTTTAAGGAGCGCTTGAAAGTTTGGAAAGAAGGAGAAAGTCTGACAGCTTGTGGCAGAGAGTTCCACAGGAAAGCAGAAGCCCGAGAGAAGTCTTGTAGACGAGAATGGGCAGAAGTTATCAGAGGAGAAGTGAGGCGAAGATCAGAAGCACAGCGAAGGTTTCGTGAAGAAGTGTATTTGGAGATTAGAGATGAAATATAGGGAGGGGTTTCATTATTAAGGGCCTTGAATGTAAGTGTAAGTAATTTGAATTTGATTCTAGAAGAGATTGGGAGCCAGTGAAGGGACATGCATATGGGAGCAGCTGATGTTGAGCGGCGAGCTAGATGAATGAGTCTAGCGGCCGCGTTTAGAACAGATTGGAGTTGTGAAAGGTGACTTGTTGGAATACCTGTGAGGAGTAAGTTGCAGTAATCAAGGCAGGAGATGATGAGAGACTGAAACAGTGTTTTAGTTGATTCTGAACTGAGATATGGTCGTATTCGAGCAATGTTGCGCAGTTGAACACGGCAAGATTTTGCAAGTGTTTCGATGTGTGGTGAAAAAGACAGATGAGAGTCTAAAATAACTCCTAGGCAGCGTGCCTATGTGGTGGAATGAAAGGTGGTGTTGTTTACGGTGAGTGATATCTGAGGGACAGGAGAAGATCTTGGAGGACATATAATGAGTTCTGTTTTAGAAAGGTTCAGTTTCAGGTGGCGCTGTGACATCCAGGAGGAGACAGCAGAGAGACAGTCTGTGACTTGGGAAAGGACAGAATTAGAAAGATCAGGAGTAGACAAGTAGAGTTGGGTGTCATCAGCATAAAGGTGATACTGAAGTCCAAATGACTGAATAAGTTTTCCTAGTGAAGTTGTATAGAGTGAGAACAGCAGGGGGCCAAGAACAGAGCCTTGAGGAACTCCAACAGAGAGTGGGAAAGTAGTAGAAGTAGAGTTAGAGAAGGAAACTTTAAAGGAATATTATGCTCTTTTTTAATCTTTTTAATGATTCTTCTGTATTATTTTCGCAACTGCTGTGCAAACCATGGGGATGAGGACACGGCACAGCTGAAACATTCACCTCGTCAGGCCACAAGAAGGGGGGGAGCAGAAACCCCAAAGAAGACCTCTGCTGTGTATGCTTTTCAGAAATACAGTATTTTTCCTGTACTTCACATGGCAGTGGGTACTAATGGGTTAACCCCTGATCACATGACATGCAGGAAATAGAATAAATTTGAATCCCAGCCCCACCAATCCATCCTTATTTTCCTGTGCGTGAGCTCATCCCAATACCAGCAGGGTCTCCGGCCTCTGACTGCTGAAGCTCCAGGGTTTAATAAATATATCCTGTGAGGGTCTTATACAGACCATGGCCTTCCGCTGCCCGTACCTCGCAGTAAGCCACATGGTGGTTGAACTCGTGCAGTAAGTCGATGGTTGTATTCCAAATGATTTGAGAAACGAGGACAAGTGCTCTCCTCACGTACGCTCTGTTTATTAGCTTGAAGCACGCTATGTCATTACAATGTGTTTTTAACATCCATAGGCACATTTCTATGCCTCAGAGTGATTTAAATGGTGATCTTCCTTTCCCCCAGTTATGGGAAGTTATAGTTAAGTGCAGGCCTGGACTGGGAGTCAAAATAGGCTCTGCCATTCCAAGTACGCAGAGGCCCAAACAGCCCCCTACCAGCCCAAACAGCCCCCAACCAGCCTACTCTATGGAACCATACAGCAGCCCCTCTGGCATTTGCCAGAACCCACAGATTGCCTGTCCGGGCCTGGTTAAGTGGGTGAGATGCAAGAGGATATCAGAGTGCCTTTGATATATCTGGAGAAATTCAGCTTCTTGGGAGGATCCTGCATTATGTGAATCTCATTGTCTGGTAATACCTTTATACTGTGCATTTTCTTTTCAGCTCATTATTACAATGATGCTTCTTGCCGCTGCTGCACGTAAATATGATGTGCATCAAAACAATGCATCACCTAGTAATGTGGTTTTGATATCTTAAAGGAAACCTGTCACTTTTTTGCTGACAGTAGGACTGTAATTAAAGAGTTATAAATACTCACATACCACCATCTTTTTTTGAATAAATGTGACTAATGCAGTGCTTTCAATTTGTGCACGAGACTCTACCAGTCCGACTTTCTGAAAGTCGGCATGCAAAGCCTCAAGGGAAACACTATAAATCTTGCGAGATTTCACCTCCCACTCGTTTGAATCCTCGGAGCTGCAATCTGTCCCTTCGCATCCCTGTCACTTCTTAACGGAGTATTAGTGAGAAAAGTTGAAAGCTCCGTTACCCCCCTGCATATTGTAATAAATAATGTGGAAAGTAGGGGGTGGGGGGGGGCGAGCACGGAGAAAGGAGATTTTGGAAAAGAATGTGCTTGGAGATAGATTGACATTGTGGATCAAGAAACTTGAAAGGTGAAGGGGCATGGAAGTACATAAGGATAAAGGGGCATTGAGGGGTCATGGAAAGCAGTGTTTTGCATCTAGGCGTGGGACATAAATAATTGTACTTTGAAGGAGGGGGGAATTGTAACATTGTCTTCCATGCTGTTAGCCTTTTGCATTGCTGCATTTCTTACTGAAGTCCTACTCCCCTCTCCATTTTTGGCTATGCTTTTAACCACTGGCAGCACACACTCTAGAGCTGTAACACCTATACTTTTATGCGATAAACGCTAAAAATACAATATATATATATATAGTGGCCCTGAAAAAAAAAGCGATTAGTCACCTTGCAATTTCTTTCCTTTTTGCCTCAAAGGGTTGGTTCACCTTTAAGTTAATTCTGAGTATGTTATAGAATGGCTAGTTCAAAGCAACTTTTCAATTGGTCTTCATTATTTTTTTTTTTTATAGTTTTTGAATTATTTTCAACCTTCTAATTCTTTCCAGCTTTCACGGACCCCATCTAAAAAACAAATGCTCTGTCTACACATTTATTGTTATTGCTACTTTTTATTACCAGTCTTTCTATTCAGGTCCTCTCCTATTCATATTCCAGTCTCTTATTCAAATCAGTGCATGGTTGCTATGATAGTTTGGACCCTAGCAACCAGATTGCTGAAATTGCAAACTGGAGAGCTGCTGGATAAAAAGCAAAATATCTCAAAAATCATAAATAATAAAAAATGAAAACCAACTGCAGGTTGTCTCAGAATATCCATATCTACTTAATACAAAAAGGTGAACAGCCCTTTAAAGGGTATGTTAACCCAAAAAAAAATATTTTTTGCCTTATAAAATAAAATGTACTTCTAACTTTGAAATATACATTTTTCTATGGTTTTCAAATTATTTGTATATGTACTGGATGTCCTTCTCTATTCTCTGCCCTGATGGCTCAGACTGTGGATACAACCAAGACAAGGCAGCTGATTAGGAGAACTGCCTTTGCTGCTGGGGAACTAAGACTTTTGCAACATTGTTTAAAAAGTACCAACCAGGAGTTAAGCAAATACTATAACTTTAAAAGCACTGAACATCTTCAATAAATATAAATTAGAAAGTTGCTTAGAATGATGTTTTCTTTTATTAGGCACATTTTTATGTTGGGGTTGACCTTAAGTTAAAGGGGGCTCATGTATAAACACTTAGCATATTTGCACCTGGGCAGTAACCCATAGCAACTGTGACTGGCTTTTTACAGGCAGCTGCAGGTTGAATGATGAAATCAAACATTTAATTGGTTACTGCCCAGGTGCAGATTTACCCAGTGTTTATAAATGAGCCCCAAGGACTGCACATTCTTAGTAGGTTTTAGCCTTTTGGTAATTTCATAGTTTATGAGATTTTTAGTAGTAACCCACACAATGTGCTGATACAGAAGGTGTTTCAAACAATCCTAATAGAATATCAAGTCCTGGTGTGACATGAGTGGTGCAGAACATGTCTATCACAGAGATGCATGAGATTTGGCAGTTTGGCTCAGCCCACACACAGAAAACAAAGGGGCCCTGTTTCAAGATGGCAGCACCTATGAAACACTTTTTACATGTAGGAAATTTTCTAATCCGTTTCGGATATAGACAAAAACAGCTGACTAAAGGGTTTAACTAAGGAGGGAAAGCTATATATTACTCATGTCTCAAGGTGACAGGTCCTCTTTAAACCTTCTGTAGTTCATCTTTAGCACTATTTGTTGTAGTGCAGCCAATTCAACACAATATGTTGTATATAGTTTCATCATTTATGCTATCATGTTAGCTTAGTTGGTATTCTATAGGCATTTTTACACAATGCTATCTTGTCTAGTACTTTACACTGCATAATCTTACCAAGATATTATTCAGTATAATAATTAACATTATTTATCTGAAGGTTTTAAAAAATCATTCAACAGGTTAAAGTTCCTTTAACTAGCTCATCTACCAGTTTCATTTAACTTGTAAGTATGGAAGGGTTCATCATCCATGCTAGTAATAAGGAGCATCACAATACTTAAGTATTTCGGTTACAGAGTGGTGAGTATGTATTCAACCACAAAAACCTATGGACTGGTTGTTCTCAGTAGGCAATTATGTTGCTATGTACTGTTAGTTCTAGTGTCCTTTTTCTACAGTAAAAGAGACCCAAAGATTACTGCAAGTACTAGCTTGTCTTATCTAGAATTATGCTATTGATTATGTATTATGGTACAGTATAATTATTACTGTGGTATCCTAACCAGGGTAGTATCTCAGCGGTTGTATAACTACTATAGATATGGTGTTGCAGGTACTGTATTTCCCTCCTTAATATGTATACTGCTTTGGTATGTCCCTTTAGTACCCACTGCCATGTGAAGTACAGAAAAAAGGAAAATCAAATCATACTTACCGAGATTTTCATTTCCTGTACTGAAGCATGGCAGTGGGAATACGTTTCCCGGTCCTAGTGGGGAGAGCTCTCTTGTTACAGCAAAATAAGGATGGATTGGTGGGCTGGGATTCAAATTGATTCTATTTATGCGTGTCACGTGACCAGGGGTTAACCCATTAGTACCCACTGCCATGCTTCAGTACAGGAAATGAAAAGATTTGCCTGTTTTTAGACAAAGTAATTGTATCCATAACATCTCTCATGTCTTCCGTATTTTAATTCCGGTTTACACACCTTTAAAACTAATTTATTTTATTTTTTCTTAAGTATTTTACTTATTTTTACTTTATTGGGTCAAACTTTTTTTTTATATTCTAAATCTAAAGCTTTTAGTTCTTCAATATTTGCCCTACACAGAATCCCAGTCACCTATTACAAGATGGGTAGTGTATTTCTGCAACCAACCTATTCCTGTTTGTTTTTTAAAGCAGTCACAGAATAATTATGCTTTAGTAGTTCTTTCCCTTTAGTAGCCTCAGTCCATGTTAATACATTTTTTGCGACCCTCTATTATCCCTAGAATGCAACAAAAAAAATACAACCTACAATAGTGTATTTTTAAAGATTGGCATCTCTCTGCTACACAATATGCTATTTTTGTTTTATTTCTAATGCTGTCTTTTTCAGCCAATAATACATTTCTGCCATCTTACAGAACAGAAAGTACAAGTGAGCACTGTAATTAGAAGGATTTTACAATAGACATCTGTGTTATCACATAGGCATGGGATACTTGAGGGGGTGTTCTTCTGGAATGTTTACTCACAACTAATTCCTGAGAGAGAATATGACTTTAAAAAAAATAGGCCTACATTTCTCCAGGACTCTTTCATGTTCCCAAACTGGACAGCCTCAGTGTAAAACAGACTGTGTGCTAATATTGTAGGGATTTGAAATATGTAAAGATATTATGGAAAACAACAAAAAGTCATTTACTCATGACAAAGGGCCTGTTGATGCAGCAGTATGCTGCTCCCCAATGCAGTTCAAACACACAACCCAAATGCTATGCATTTTAATGCAATGAAATACTTCAATGTACAATTCAAAAGGAATGCTTTATAAGGGTAATATAATCTCTAAACACACCGTACTTAAAAGAACATGTTAACTTTTTTCTATATAGTGCCATTATACTATATATCATTTCCTGGCCTAGCAGAAGTTACTAGTCAGGTCCCAATTGCATTCACATAAAATACATTTAGGTGATGGCACATGGAGTGCTCTGTAGCCCATGGGAAATTGTGCTCCCCCACACGCCAAACACCTCTTAATTGCACCAAACAGGAATTGCCACCTGTAACACAAGAACTGCATCAATTTCAAGCATTTTATATTGCGTTGTGTGTGTTACCCACAGGTTCCAAAGGCATTTTAAGGTACTTTATCCAACACCTTGGCTTCGCTCTGATATTGCTAAAAGCCAATTATCTTTTTTTTCTTCTTCTTTAGGGAGTCCACTTTATGGGCAAAATCTAACCTATGACCGCAGTTCTGCAAGGCAGCAATGGCAACTCTTGAATACTCCTTTATTATGTACTGTACAAAATGATTATGTGTATGCAGTGCAAATAACTACTGGGTTACGCAGCAATACACAGTTTTTTTTCTCCTGTGAACCCTTGCAAATAAATGAAAGGTTCGGGTTGTTGACAGATGAGCATGTGTTCTAAGGGGTCACAGTAAAGAGAATGCAACATATTAGAATGAATGAAGATGTGAAATCTGAGAAAGCCAGTCATGAAACCAATCAGTACTGGAAAAGTCTGACAGTCCAGCTTTACATTTTTCCTTTATGCCGCTGTCCAAGTTAATTTGCAATGCAGTGTTCCCTGAGCACTCCAAGCAGATCTGCTCGTTTGGCATCGTCACCAAACACCCACACAAACCAGCACTCGGAATGGAGGACCCATTTAATAGTAGCGTTTATTTCCATACACACAAATGCATTGAGAACAATGCGGATTCTATTCCACATCGAAGCATGAAGAAAAATGCTTGGTCACCAGGTAGGGTTGCCACCTGGCTGGTATTTTACCGACCTGGCCGGTTAAAATTATGGTTGATCCCAATGTTATTAATAGGGAAAAAAGATAAATACGTATATAGAAAGGCCGGTATTTTTTTCCAGAAAAGGTGGCAACCCTATCACCAGCGTAACCAGTCAGTGGAAACCAAGAGCTGAAAAGCAGGTAGTGTTCTGTTCTGTTAGACATCCAGTCACTCCAGCCTTTATACATTTTTTTTTTTTTATACATTTTTGCCTAACTAACTATGTCAGAAACATTTTTTATTTTGCACAGCCTAACCGTTTACCCAGTTTATATTTTTATACTGAACAATTCCTTTAAGGTGACTAATAGTTGATTTCAGTTTATTCCCAGGGTATAGGTTTGATGAATCTTAAAATTCAATTCAAGTTTGGATAATTCACAATTCAAATTTTTTTTTGAAAATTCGAATTTACTATTCAACCCTTAATAAATCTGCCCCTTAGTGTAGTAAGGAGAACAGAAAAAGTACTATAGAGGAAATTATAGGAGCTTTAAAAGATTTGTGTCAAATGTGTGTTACAGCATGCTTCTTTTATGGAGAAAATCCATATGTGCATATAAAGGCTGTATACATCAGCTTCAGCATATACAGTGTGCATATACAGACCATATAAATTTGGAATGGTAGGTAGAGGAACATATTTTGAATCACGGATCTTGAGACAGGAATACCGTGTGTAAGCAGAAATAGTATCTCCTCCCTCTTAAACCCAGATAACAACCCTTTTACCTAAAGCATTCTGTACACACCTGACACTTGTGGGCAGATTTATCAAAGGTTGAATTTTGAATTTATGTGATTTTTTTTTTATTACTCTAATAATTTGAAAATACTCGCAACTCCAATGGGAGGTTATTTAGGAAAAATTAGAATGTCTATTATTCGATCAAATAGTCCCAACCCGAAAATTGGAATCAAATTTTCCCCCCGAAAAAATTCAAATGTCAGGAGGGCAATTAACATATTCAAATGGTTCAACAGACCTCTGCCATTGAATTGTAAATGAACTCGGCAGGTTTTAGGTGTCAAATTTTTTTTTGTGGTAAGTACAACTTGTTACCTTTAGGGGCAGATTTATCAAGGGTCGAATTTTAAAGTGGAAAATACTTAGAAATTCGACCATAGAATAGAATCCTCCAACATTCGAAGTCGGATTATTTTATTCATCGGACGATCGTATTCTGATCGTAGTACGATCGTACTCCGATCGTACTTTGAATCATATGATTCAAACGATTTTATCCTATGGTCGTACGATTTTCCTTCTAAACCCAAAAACTATATGCTCTGGCAGGTCCCCATAGGCTAACATAGCACTTCGGCAAGTTTAAGTTGGCAAAGTATTGAAGTCTTAAGTTTTTTTTAAAGAGACAGTACTTCGATTATCGAATGGTCGAATAGTCGAACGGTTTTTACTTAGAATCGAATTCGAAGTAAATTCGAAGTTGTAGTATCCTATTTGATGGTCGAAGTATCCAAAAAATTAATTTGAATTTCGAATTTTTTTTCACTTCGAAAATTCCCTCGAATTCACTTTGACCCTTGATAAATCTGCCCCTTAGTGTCCAATGACTGTGTTGTATTGACCTGTCCAGCCAGTGCATGAGGCATCTGTCATTTAAGAATGTACTTACCCAATGAATGAGGCCAGGCGGAAGGCTCAATTATCTAAAATATGGTAATGCAAGACTAAGACTTCCACTAAATGACTTTTACATCGTGGTATAATGACACACTGACAAAAGGAATTGCTACAAAGAGTACTTCTACAAATACATGCATTTATTTTCAAACTGCAACCCTTTCCTAAATAAAAATGCCATGTGTACTGATAGTTAACACAGTTTTATAATAGTTTCATTAGAGTGAAGACACACAGAGCTACTAGTAGCAGCTACAAAATATTGTCTATGGCAGGGTATTTTTTGGCATTTTGTAGACACAAAAATTAGCTACTAAGGGGCAAATTCACTAACCTCCGAAAACACTTTGCCAGGCGTAGATTTGCCAGGGCAGCGCTAATTCACTAAAATCCAAAGTTGCGTCCAGGGTGCCTAATGCTGGCAAAGTTGCACTCGCGTTATTGCGCCAAGTGAAGCGAAGTTGCGCTAGCGTTGCCTAATTTGCATACATCAGGAAGTTAAAGTTCAATGGCCGTATATGTTGTAGCAAATACATTACATTACACAAGCCTGGGAAACCTTAATTAAATAAAATAAAGTTGTTATATTGCCATACACATGAGCCCAGTGTATAGTTTATGTCCCATATGTTAGGAAATGTAGGCGGAAGCCGTTTACCCCCAAAAAAATTTACACTATTTTTCAGCCTATCACCCTGAAAAAGGAAAAGACGCTAGCGTTTTTTGGGAGGGGTCCAGGGATCAATTTGGTGATGTTTGCAGCCAGGCCGGATTTGGGGAGAGGTCGTCTAGGCCCGGGCCTAGGGCGACAAGATGTTAGGGGTGGCAAGCAGGCGCCCCTAACATCTTCTCTAACTCTAATCGACCCCAATCCGGGCTGCTGTGCGCCTGTGCTCTACTCAGCTCTGTCTTCATTCTGACAGAGAAAGAGTAGAGAGCGCAGAGCAGTGGCGGTGCTGGTTCAGAGCTCCTCTTCTCTTCCGGGCTGCGCACTGTGACGTCATCACACGACTGTGCATGTGCGCGCGTCACCGTGGCACCACTCGGCGCAGGTGCGGCGCCACTGCGCCAGCCTGATTTTGACTAGAGGGAGGGGAGCTGGGGCGGCACAGTAGCTGGGCCTAGAGGGGCAGGAAGGGTAAATCTGGCCCTTTTTGCAGCCTTCCTAACATTCAAGTTTTTTTCAGAGAAAAACACTTGAATCGAGTTTTTTCGATTCGAGTTTTTATAATTCAATTTCAGTTTTCAGGTCGATTTCATTTGTCCAACTTTAAAAAATATGATTTTAATGATAAATTTCGATTGGTCGAATTTCGAATTTATGGGAATTTTTGATAAATGTGCCTCATTGTGTCTTACAAGAAGTGCAGGCCTCTCTACCATTTCCATTTCTCTTTTCATTTTCTTTTATTTACTAGTTAATGTCTTGTACATTGTGTAAAATGGGCAGGTGCCTTACAGCATTCATGCAGAACAAAAAAAGTGCTGCCAAGCATACATGTTCAGGCTTGTACAAACTCACTGGCTTGCAGCAACACCAGCATGTTTGCACACACACTGGGTTTACAGAGAACATCATATTCTTCTATTATTTTGTTGCCTATATCCTCCAGCATACTGGTCTAAGACTCTAGTGGAGAAATGTAATATTGGTCGGTAATGCAAAAATCGTTCAGAATTAGTTCACAATGCGAATACTGTATGTGTTCACAAAGTGAAGAATTCTGTCTTTGCCAACACTTTGTCCCTCACGTGACAGTAATATAGCAATTGAAAATTTTATAGTTTGAGATAGTGTACAGTATATGTAATAAAACTTCTTAATGAAAAAGTTACATATGCGCCAAAAGTTTACATCACCTTCATGCAGGTGTTAAAGTGCAATTAAGATTCTCAATGTAATAAAAGGATATTACATTGCGACATGCACATTTTTATTCGAAAATGTGTTCTCTTTGCAGATTTTATTATATATCCCTCCTAGTTCTTTCTATAAACATCACAGAAATCCCTAAACGTTTATGTTTTTGTCTAGAAAAAAAATGTAGAACAACTTGACACTCTCTTTACTGGAAAAAGAATTTGTGTAAGCATCAATTTTAAAAGGACAATAGTATTCCTTATAAAATAATTTACTTCAAATCCTCTATGTTGTTAAAATGGTAAAGTATGAAAACTGGGAGCAGTATTACAAAGCTAGATATAGTATTTATGATCTATTTTCCACTTTTACTTCCTATAACTAGAGCAAAGTGTATAGCCTTTTACATTTCTCTGCATCTATCTATCCATCCATCTATCTATAATATTTGAGAGGACAAAAACCAGTAAGAGTTATTTATGGTCTCTGTACATATCATATGGACATCATGATGTGGAAACTTAAGTGTGCCAGTTTAGGAACTGGCTAGCACAGCACCTGGGGGTACATCTGCGGGTGGTATAATCACAATCTGTTTAGGCCTAAACCTGCTCTCCTCTCCATCAGAATTATATATTAAGTCCCTGCTGCTCGAGGCACCAGACCTGGAAAACCCCATCCCAATTGAAATCGGCACATGCACAGTTTTCATAGCATGCATATGCTGACTGCCCGGAGACTGAGGTACCCCACCTCAGACTTTGACTACAATGTCAACAGCAGATGGGGGAATTTTTTCCAAGTTTTCTTGTTTTATATATATATATCTATAGGCACCTGTTGCCAGCCCCCCTAAAGATACAGCTCTAGGCACAGGCTCTTAGGTGCCTATATAGAAATACACCCCTGCTCTCCACTTCTGTCTGAAAGAGCAGTCCTATCTAGGATTCCTTTTGCAAATATGCATACATATGGCAAACTGTAACTAGCGTTCAATGCACAAAATCAAGAAAAGCTATTTAGAGCTTGTTTTTTTAGAACATGTATTAAACATCTTAATATTCATGTTGTTTCAAGCTACTTCTGTTTTAACTCCTTTAGTCCCCTTTGGTTTAAATTCCACTTCAGAGAGCCGACAACAGAGCACCAAGTTACAAAGCTACAGGTGCAAAACTGAAAAGCCAGGCTACTGTGGAGGAAAGTCTAGTTTTGGTACTCGGCAATCACATTTGGCTCATTCAGTCATTCACCAGGCTGTAACCAGTAAATGAGAAACAAGGCTGGCAAGTAAAATATAATGTTAAGCCCTTTTTGCCTCAATGTTTTTATTACCCCCATATTTTACAGCTCTCCAAAAACAAACTTGGGGGATTCACTGTGCAACTGTGTTCTGAGCAACCCTTTTGACAGTATCTGTCTGGGGCAGTTACTTTCATGTGCTTATGTTTATTGCTCTTTATTGTGCGAAGGGATGTCTAATCTCAATACCTTGCTAATAGTCAGTTGAGAGAACATGAACATCCACATCTTTTTGTCCTAAAAATCAATGTGCATTGGCAGGCATGGCATTGGTCTGTTATTGCACATGGGGCAGATTTAGACACAAACATTTCTGGTTTGTTTCTGCTTAGCATTTCTGCTCCAAAATCTGCCCTGCCAGGCCTGTTAATGTACAGTAGTTTGGGGGCAGGGAAAAAATCTTGTGTGACATGACTTTTATGCTAAAAGTTATGATACAGCAACAGCTTCAGAGACAGAGTTTGAAGATTGAAGAGCTTATATATTTTCTGATCTATGGGCAATGTCAACTTAGCTAGCTGATGATTAAATACCATGATGTTACGAAATGCATAGGGCCTATGGAGATGGATTTATAATTATGACCAATAAAAATTTAACTTTTTAATTTATACTATTGGCCCTGTGGATTCCTCTGAGTGCTGGATAGCCCTGTTCTTTTGCTGTGTATTTCGGATTGACGCTCCTGAAGTTGGGGGTCTGGGGCTGGTGCACCTGGACCACATGATCAACTTGGTGAACTAATTATACTTTTATTCTGGCGCACCATTTTCCTGCCCTTTTAGTGAACCAGGTTGTCCTTTGTACACAAGTGCTTGGGCCAAACATGATAAGCTTGTTATCTGGCAGTCTGCAAACTTCCAAAGCAAAACACAAATAAAGACTGATGCACAAGAGGCACAGGTTCAGCAGGAAAAAACACAGGCGGGGAAAAGTCAATGGCACTCACACCTACCCAGCAGTTAATTTGCAATGACAACCATAGCTTTGGCCTCCACTCATATCTGCTGTCTTTGTCTGCACCCAGAAAAACTTTGTCAGGCCAGGTGCAGACATGGAGTGAATTTTGGTGCCGTAATGAATGAATATGCATTTTGGAAATTCCAATTGACACCATGGGGTATATTTATCAAAGATTTAAGTCCTCTAGTGTGAAATTTCGTCAGGCAATTTTTACAGGCATATTTATCAAAGGGTAAACTTTCACCCTCAGATAAATACGCTTTTAAAAATCTTATAGATATGAATGGAGAGTGGCGGAATTTCACTCTAGCAGACTGTGATTCTTTGATAAATATACCCCCATGTGTCTGTACCCTGGCTAATGCAGAGGTTCTGGGAGCAAAAGAACAAACAAGCGCAGAGTCTGTGTAGTCCAAAAAACAGTCCTATGTGGCATTAGCCTTACAGTGAATGTTCCACAAAGGGCTATATAGTAAGTTTTTCTTTTTAAACAAACATGAGTCACAAAGACTTACATTATACAGACATTTGATCAGCTGCAATTAGCTGTTGATTGCTTCCCATTGCCCTGAATGGGAAATGCTGCAGTTCACCCCAGATGTGACTATTTCTTAAAAAAGTGCCAGTTCTTGTTTTTATTTTAGAATCACAACTTAATTTCCACTTACTGTACCGTTCATCTTATTACCGTGAAACTGTACAATAATGTTTGATTTGGGCTCATTTAAAATGTATTGAATCTGTTTCAGGATCTGTCCTTTTTGGGCCAAAATGGCCAGATCTGTTTAACTGGTAACATATCCAACAGGATGTAGTCCTTGTTCAATGGAATGTTCAAACTTATGTGATAAATATTTGCTTGATACTCCATCAGAAATTGGTTGGACAACTGTTGTTTTGGCCCCATACATGTGGCATTAAGCTGTCACCTTGGACTAGAGTGGCCAAATGAACAGCCAAATAAAGTCATATGAAAAAGTTTGGGAACCCCATCTTAATTCTTTGGAGTTTTGTTTAAAATTTATTGGATTAACAAAAATTATGCACTATGCATCATAACAAAATTAGACAGGTGCATAAATTTGGGCACCCCGACAGAGATATTACATCAATACTTAGTTGAGCCTCCTTTTGCAAATGTAACAGCCTCTAGACGCCTCCTATAGCTTTTGATGAGTGTCTGGATTCTGGATGGCGGTATTTTTGACCATTAATCCATACAAAATGTCTCCAGTTCAGTTGTATTTGATGGCTGCCAAGCATGGACAGCCTACTTCAAATCATCCCATAGATTTTCCATTATATTCAAGTTGGGGGGCTGTGAAGGCCATTCCAGAATACTTCTTGTACTTCTCCCTCTGCATAAATGCCTTTGTAGATTTCCAAGTGTTTTTAGGGTCATTGTCTTGTTGAAATATCCAACCCCTGCGTAACTTCAACTTTGTTACTGATGCTTGAACATTATCCTGAAGAATTTGTTGATATTGGGCTGAATTCATTCGACCATCGACTTTAAATATAGGGCCCCAGTCCCTAAACAAGCCACACAACATGATGAAACCTGCACCAAATTTGACAGTAGGTAGCAGGTGTTTTTCTTGGAATGTGGTGTTCTTCTTCCGCCATGCAAAGTGCTTTTTGTTGTGACCAAATAACTAAATTTTTGTCTCATCAGTCCAAAGCACTTTGTTCCAAAATGATTGTGGCTAAATGAGCTTTTGCATATAACAAGCGACTCTTTTTGTGGCATGAGTGCAGAAAGGACTTCTTTCTCATCACTCTGCCATACAGATGTTCTTTGTTTAAATTGTGCTGAATTGTAGAACGATGTACAGATACTCCATCTGCAGCAAAATGTTCTTGCAGGTCTTTGGAGTTGATGTTTGGGTTGTCTGTAATCATTCTCACAATCCTCCGCATATGCCGCTCCTGTATTTTTCTCTGCCTGCCAGACCTGGGTTTTATAGCAACTGTGCCTGTGGCCTTCCATTTACTAATTACATTCCTTACAGTTGAAACTGACAGTTTAAAACTCTGAGATAGCTTTTTTGTAGCCTTCCCCTTAAAGGAATAGTTCAGTGTGAAAATAAAAACTGGGTAAATAGATAGGCTGTGAAATATAAAAAATGTTTCTAATATAGTTATTTAGCCAAAAATGTAATATATAAAGGCTGGAGTTAACAGATATCTAATAAAACAGCCAGAATCCAACTTCCTGCTTTTCAGCTCTATAACTCTGAGTTAGTCAGCGACTTGAAGGGGGGCCACATGGTACATTTCTGTTCAGTGACTTTGTAATTGATCCTCAGCATTCAGCTCAGATTCAAAAGCAACAGAAATGACCCATGTGGCCCCCCCTCAAGTCTCTGATTGGTTACTGCCTGGTAGCCACGGTAACCAGTCAGTGTAAACCAAGAGAGCTGAAAAGCAGGAATTACTGATCTTATACATCAAATCACTCCAGTCTTTATACATTACATTTTTGGCTAACTAACTATATTAGAAACATTTTTTATTTTGCACAGGCTATCTATTTACCCAGTTTTTATTTTTACACTGAACAATTCCTTTAACCATAATACTGAACAATCTTTTGTTTTCAGATATTTTGAGAGTTGCTTTAAGGATCCCATGCTGTCACTTTTCAGAAGAGAGTCAAACAGAAGCACAACTTGCAATTGGCCATCTTAAATACCTTTTCTCATGATTGGACACACTTGCCTAGGAAGTACAAGGCTTATTGAGCTAATCCAACCAATTTGGTGTTGCCAGTTATAAGTATTGAGCAGTTATATGCATTCAAATTGGTAAAATTACAAGGGTATCTTTGTTTAAAAAACACCCCAGTTTCATATGACTGTATCAGCATGTCTGGCCAGCTTAAAGGAATTGTTTAGTGTAAAAATAAAAACTGGGTAAATAGGCTGTGCAATATAAAAAATGTTTCTAATATAGTTAGTTAGCCAAAAATGGAATGTATAAAGGCTGGAGTGATTTCATGTATAACAAGTCAGTCAGAGCACTACTTCCCTGGCTACCAGACAGTAACCAATCAGAGACTTGAGGGGGGGCCACATGGGTCATTTCTGTTGCTTTTGAATCTGAGCTGAATGCTGAGGATCAATTACAAACTCACTGAACAGAAATGTACCATGTGGCCCCCCTTCAAGTCACTGACTAACTCAGAGTTATAGAGCTGAAAAGCAGGAAGTTGGATTCTGGCTGTTTTATTAGACATCTATTCACTCCAGCCTTTATACATTACATTTTTGGCTAACTAACTATATTAGAAACATTTTTTATTTTGCACAGCTTATCTATTTACCCAGTTTTTATTTTCACACTGAACTATTCCTTTAAGTTTAGTTATTATTATAAGATTGGCAATTAGGATAATTGCTTCACCTTCATGAAGAATGTTTAGTCCACAAAGAAACTCCAATGTCAGCAACATATTATCTTTGTTATTCTGCAACAGAATAATAAATCAATTATGGAGTAATTTTACTGAGCAAGTTATTTAGTGGGTGCTGATGAGGCATAGTAGCAAGAAATAGCTTTTTCATAAAATAAGGATTTTTGTTATTTTTTGCTAATTTAAACATTTGACAGACCAGCACTGAATACCTGACTAGATTTAGAGTTATATGACAGGACAGGCAGCCAAATAGATGTAAAATATGTGTGGAAAGCAGACAGGTAACAGAATATTAGATTAAAAGGTATAAAATATAAGCAACAGATTTCAGATCTGAAATTACGTGTTTCATACACATATGGAGGAGGAAGTAGAATAACACAGAATGCTTGATCTTTTCTATCCAGCTACTGAGAAACAAAGTGATACTTTGGGTTTCTGGGGAAAAGTATATTTGTGTGTTTTGAAAATATACTGCCTTCCAGTAAATTTCTTCCTTTAGTCAAATGACATTACCTATTTTTGTCTATGTAAATTAAAATATGGTCCTGCATATATATCACAGTAGTTAAGAAGAATGCAAGGAAAGGACCTACCTGTGCAGAGAGTCTGTACAGGTCCATGTCCTCAGAGAAGCCGATTTGAGGTCTCACATGAAGGCTGGGTTGAGGCATGCCATCTGATATTTTTGGTGTAGGCATAGAGAATTCCTGAAGCAGGGTCTTGCTCTTATGCTTGTTTGACTACAATAACACATATGTGGCAACAGATAAAGAAAATTATATTTTATCCAAAGAACCTCTTCTCATAAATTAAGGCATTTGGGAAGCATATAACCAGACAAATTGTCAGCAAATTGCAAAATGAGTCTTGGGCAAGAAGGCATACACTGCAGCTCAAATATGAAGATATTTCACACAATATAGATTGTTGGCTGTTTATATTGTTTACTAGACATTGCACCCTGCCAGTAAACCACAGTTTCAACAGTAAAAAAATAAAGAAAACGCACTGTCCAGTTTCTCTTTAGTATTTCTAATTTTACCATTATTTTTTATCTTAGCAATATTTTTTTAGTATACTGTTCTTTGTGCACTCTGATAACAGGAAGTCAAGGATGCAACTTGCCTTAAAGTACAGAAATATTTTTTCCCAAACATAACCACCAACTTCTAATTTGAGGCTTTAAAAAATGCCAACGTCAGCAATATTAAAAAGAAAAAGTGAAAACAAAGTGGAGAGTAAAGAAAGTATATAAAACAAATGTCTAACAAAGCAGCCTAATGGGATTTTTTAATCTGTCTAATATACATTTGATTTATGGACAGATATTGATTATGCCATCTAACAAGGCATGGATTTGATTGGTCTGATTTCTTTTAACCAAGGGTGGGTTAACCAGTTCTATACAGTACACTCCATACATATTCAGGCATGGGGCAGATTTATTAAAGGGCAAAGTGAGTAATGCTGGCGTCAATTCACCAGCATTACCGCTTTCAGGCACTTTGCCAATTTACTAACGGGCGCAGGCGTAACTTTGATAGCGAAAGAGACAGACGCTATCAGTCATTCGCACTCTATCGCCAGGCGAATTTTCGATCTGGCGAATGGATGTTACTCCCCAAATTCACTAAGATGCGGATGTTACTGAATGTTACCTCTTTCGCCAGACTTGCCTTCACCAGCTCAGACCAGGCGAAGTGCATTGGAGTGCATATATCTTCTTCAATCTTCTGTTACTTACATCATATTTTTAAAACGCTGGTGTCTTTTCCTTTTTTCAGAGTAATAGGCTGCAAAAGTCCTTACATTTTTTTTCCTAACATATGGAACATAAACTATACAGTGGGCTCATGTGTAGGGCATTATAACAACTCTATTTTCTTTATTAAGGTTCCCTGGACTTGTGTAATGAAATGTATTTGCTGCAACATATACTGTACGTCCATTCAACTTTATAATTAGCCTGTGCGAATACTTCTAACGGAGTTGCACTAGACAGAATTGAAAGCATCTTTGCTTTGATTCCGAAGTAACGCTAGCAAAAAATCGCCAGTGTAAAGCAACCTGGACGCAAATTCGCATTTTAGTAAATTATCGTTGTCTGAAGTGTTGCGATGGCTGTGAGAGAGATGGCCTTCCTGTATTTCTGGATAACTGGTTTCCATTTAATAGATCCCAAACCTGTACTGTAAAAAAAGGTCTGATTCACACTATGGAATAATGAGGTTTTAAATGTGGTAGGAAAAACTGCCATTGTTAGGAAAAAAGTGTTATTTTTCCAGTGTAAATAACCATAGCCCTGCCTCATGCCTCTTATGGTGTAAATAGCGGGACAGATGTCATGTGCTTTTCCTGCTTTTCATACACTGTGTATTTTTCTTCAGAGTTACGTGCATATCAGAAGCAATTACTGTACATGGGCTTTGATAGTTTTGAAAATCTGTTTTATCTCACGCCAAAAAAAGAAACAGTGATTTTTTTCTTTTATTTATAATTTGTGCACTAAATCAAAAGTTTTAATTTGATAAACACAGATTGGATGTTTCATTTATTTAAAAAACAAAAGTCTCACAGCAACTAAAACACATTATAGAAAAAAAATACATGATTATAGATTATATATTTATTAAATGGATAACCCCCCCGCCTCAATAATACTTTGCAAAGTTACAGAGAAGAATATTCATGGGGGAAATTGTTATTAACTAATGGAAAAGTTTGAGTATTTATCATGTAAAATATTTTTTACAGTAGAACCCTCACATTTTACCTTTTTTCAGGGGTCCAGAAAAAAATGGTGTAAAAAATTGGTGTAAAATACTTGAGACCCTTTTTAACTCGCTATCATTCATTTCAACTTTATGCACATTTTACAGCATCACAGTTATTCAGTGAAGTTCTGATGAGATTCAAATTAGGCACTGGCTGCACTTCCATAACCAGTGAACCATGAAGTCAGCCATAAGGTTTCTGATGAGTCTGGTCTGTTCACCTGCCTTTCTTATTATATCAGCAGCCTTATTAGTTATTAAGGGCAGGCCAATTAAACCCTTCTCCAGTATCATTTCCTGGCCTGAGCATTAGCATTGTTGTTGCTTGAGCACTGAGTTTTCTCTCTTGCATTTGTCGTGCCTTGTCCTGTCTGCTGCTTCAGCTTATTCTGTCTCTACGCCCCCTCTGTCCCACTCCAGTTTATTCTGCTATGATTCTTCACCCTCTCCATCCTGTCCTGTTCCAGATCTTTGCCCTCACCCCATGACTAGTCCCTTATTGGTCCAGAACTGCTCCTTGCCTAGACGACTCCTCCTTCTATCTGTGTATTAGGGATCTGCATTCATGTAAATACTATTCTCCACAAGAAACTGAAAGTAATGCAAAAAATATTTAAGTTGACTCAAGGGGAAATTGCAATGAAATAAATAGTTTAGCAGGTCAGCTATCCTTTCTTATGGATAATCATGCCTGATATTCATGCTATGCCACAGGGCCTATTTCTATCACAGGTATATTGTACTCATATTAAGCACTATTTTTTGAAAGCAGTCCTTGTTAATTATTTCTGTTATGGGAAGATCTAAATATTACTGGGTTGATGACTTTTTATAAAATTCATGCTCAAGGGCAAACATTTTCAGGGACTAATCCCTGGAAGTTTAGGACAACTGCCATTTATGCAATTAGTACATTTTATTACATCCTTTCTTCTGACTTGCCACCAATATGGATTCATTATATCTTTTATAGTTTGGATTAAGTTCAAGGTACTTAAGATTTCAGGTACAGTGTATGAGTGAGTGGGTGTCATAACTCACTCTGGTGGTCTAGTGGTGCGGTGGGGGCGCCCACCACGCTGCTCCTCTTCTTCTGTGTGCCGGTAACTAAGGGTGCGCGCCGCTCATCTTCTGTATTTATAGGCGCATGACGCCAGTGCACAATGGCACGAAATTTAAATGTACTTAAAGAGACATTTTGGATTTTTTCATTGCCCATTATAGGATCATTTCTAGTGAAGTTCCTGGTGCTTCTGTGCTTTAAATCTGTCTGATATTTGATTTCTGTTGTGACCTCTGCCTGATTTGATGATTCTGACCCTGCCTGGTAACCGACTCTTCTATATCCATCCGTATCCCTTCTGATTGACCCTTGCCTGTCTGACTCCGCTTGTACTCTGCCTGTCCAACCTGGCCAGTTTTGACTATGCCTTCTTTTTACTCCTCGTTCTGTGACCTTCTGCCCAAAAGACTTTGCTTTACTGTCGTGCCCCTTTGCTCATCCAGAACCCATAGCTTGGCACCTCTCTTTATAAGACCTGGCGGCATCTGATTAGCAAAGGGCTCCTACCGAGGTGAAAGGTGGCTGTTAAAGGCAGAAGCAAGAGCCAAGAACAGGGTGCTTAGCATTGGTTCTGGATTTAGGGTGCCGATCGCGACATTATAACGGGCCCATGGACGCCGAAGGTCATGCTGCAGCTGCTCCTCCCACTACGGAAGCGCTCCTCACCACTCTTCTGCAGTGCTTGGAGGTACAAGAGCAGAAGCAGGACTACCTGGTGCAAGGCTTGCACAACCTGTCACGCAGATTGAACGCTTCTGAACAGATTCCAAAGCCGGTGATCCAATCGCCTGTTGCCGTGCCAGCGGATTCTTCTGCCAAGATGGGTAATACTCATAAATTCCATGAACCCAACATTTCTTTCCTTGAAAAATTTAGTGGGGATAGAACCAAATTCTTTGTCTTTCAGGAGACATGCAAATTATACCTTAGCTTTTTCCCTCAATACTTCGATACTGGTGAGGAAAAAATGAGGTTTGTAATGACCCTGTTATAGGGTGACCCTCAAATTTGGGCCCTAAGATTATCCTCCTCTGACCTTGCCCATTTTTCCCTAGATTTTTTTTTCAACTGTATGGCGATACTTTAAGATGACCCGGATCGTGCTGCTTCTGCCGATACCGCGATTTGTAAATTACGCCAGGGAAAACGGGAAGCAGAGGTGGGCTGTAGAAACTGGTTGGAACGACATGGCTCTCTGTAGCCAATTCCGGTTAGGGCTTTCTGACGCTGTAAAAGACGGCTTAGTAAACTACCATCTATCTACTAATCTGGTCTCTTGCCATCCAAGTAGATAGAAGACAGAGGGAGAGAAGGGGTGAGAAGGGTACTTCCTTTTCTACTGGTTTTACTAATGCTAAGCCGTCTAACGCCTCAGTGCCTCTGCCTCAGGAGGAACTCATGCAATTGGGTTTCACTCATCTAACTCCTGAGGAAAAGGTCAGCAGGCGGCCTCAGGGTCTGTGTATTTACTGTGGGAAAAAGGGTAATTTTATTAACCAATGTCCTAAGAGGCCAGGAAACTTCAAAGCCTAAATGGAGAAGGGGAGCTCCATTTGGGTCGAGTTTCCTCTACCCAATTTTCCTCTAGGATCATGGTACCTGTTAATGTAACCTGGCCTACAGGCTCTGTTAAGGTTTCTGCTTTTGTGGATTCTGGGGCGGCGGGGAATTTTTTAGATGTTGCCTTTGCAGCAAGGTTTAATATTCCTCTAATACCCCTTATTCCTCCTATGAGAATCTTAGCCATTAACAAAAGCCCTTCGGGGTCAGATTTGGTGCCTAAAAAGACTGTGGCATTGTCCATGTGCACTAACAACCTGCATTTTGAGAAGATACCCTTCTATGTTATCGAGGGTTCTTCATCCTCTCCTCTAATTTTAGGTTTACCTTGGTTACAGGTACATAACCCACATACTGACTGGGTAACTAGGGAGATTCTTCCATGGGGTCTAAAATGTAAGGCAGGGGTGTCCAAACTTTTTGTAACAAGGGCCATATTTAGCTAGGAGAAAATGTGTTGGGGGCGACCATTCAGCCTGACATTCTTTGAACCATTAACATCATTTAACTCATTTAAACAAGGAATCGCGTAGCCATAATATTTGTGCACATTAGTGAAATGCTGTGCCACTTGGTCTTTACTGCTGCCAGTATGCTGAAGGTGTTAGCAATACACGTACTGGCAAGTAGTGATGCGCTGCTCTTGCATACTTCTTTAGTTTACTGTACTGGCACGTCAGTACGTCTATTGACACCTTCAGCCCTAACGAAGTATGCAAGAGCAACGCATCACTACGTGCCAGTACGTGTCTTTTGCTAACACCTTCAGCACACAGGCAATAGTATTGTCAGGGAGCCGGGAGCTCCCTCCAGGGAGGTAGTCAGGATCAAGGAGGAAGCCCTCTTGAGGGAGCAAGGTCGCGGTATCCGAAGGGTTAAGCAGAATCAGTAGTAGTGGTCACAGGCAGGAGTTAACGAGGGCAGGCAGATCAGAATCAAATATCAAGTGTTCAGGCAGGGGGTCAGAACCAAGGCAGGAGCTAGAAACAGACTGGGAGCTGGAAACAGACTGGAAACAGGCTGGAATCAAGCTGGAATCAGGAATCAGGAAACAAATAGGAACCCAGGATTAATGGCAGCAAATCCTATTCTTGGGCGCCGTCACAGTGTTTTGGGCGCCCTTTTATGACAAGATCACGGCACCAGTGATGACATCATCATGCAGCGACGCTGCAGCCATGTGTTCAGCATGGGCGCCGCCATCTTGGATCTTCACTGTGACCGCCGGGAATGTAAACAGCGCCGCCGAGTACTTCTGGGTCGCGTAAGTCTGGCAGTCCTGACAGTACCCCCTCCCCCACGGGGGGCCTCTGGACCACCAGGACAAGGCTTTTGGGGAAACCTGGCGTGGAAATCCCTCACAAGACGAGGAGCATGAACATCAGAGTGTCCTTCCCAGGAGCATTCTTCAGGGCCAAAGCCCTTCCACATGATGAGGTATTGAAGAGAACCCCTGGAGATTCTGGAGTCAAGGATCTTTTCCACCTCATATTCTTGTTGACCATCCACAGAGATAGTAGGAGGGGGAGACTGGTCAACAGAAAAGCGGTTGGAGGTAGCGGGTTTCACCAAGGAGACATGAAACACGTTGGGGATTCGCATCTCAGGGGGAAGCTGAAGTCTGACAGCCACAGGATTGATAATCTCCAAGATGGGAAATGGACCCACAAACTTCGGACCCAACTTGGGAGATGGCACCTTCAGACGAATGTTTCGCGAAGAAAGCCAAACTTTATCACCAACCTTGAAGAGAGGAGAGGACCTACGTCTCCGATCAGCGAGGGTCTTGTTCACAAGAGCACTCTTCTCCAAATTAGACTTGGTTGCAGCCCAAATAGCGGACATATGGGCCGCATGGTCATCAGCGGCTGGGACATCAGTCAAAACAAAGTCTTGTGGAAAGGCTTGAGGATGTTGGCCATACACAGACATGAATGGAGATCTTCCAGTAGATGAATGACAGGCGTTGTTATGAGCAAATTCCGCCCACGGGAGAAGGTCAGACCAATCATCTTGGCAGAGGGAGACATGATTTCTCAGGAATTGTTCTAAGGCTTGATTCGCTCGCTCCGCTGCCCCATTCGTTTGGGGATGATAGGCAGAGGAGAATTGGAGAGCAATACCCAAGACCTTGCATAAGGAACGCCAAAACTTCACCGTGAACTGGGAACCTCTGTCAGAGACAATCTCCGCTGGGAAGCCATGCAGGCGGAAAATGAATTGAATAAACAACTGCGACAACTCCACTGCAGATGGAAGCTTCCGTAAAGGGATGAAATGGGCCATCTTGCTAAAACGATCTATGACGACCCAGATCACGGTATTCCCACTGGAGGGAGGCAGTTCGACTATGAAGTCCATTGCCAAATGCATCCAAGGACGAGAGGGGACAGGCAATGGCTGTAGTAACCCGCTAGGGTGAGAATGGCTAGGCTTGGAAGTGGCACAAACGGTACAAGCAGCAACAAAGTCTTTGACATCTTTATGAATAGTCGGCCACCAGACTAGACGCCGTAAAAGTTCTAGAGT
Organism: Xenopus laevis; assembly: GCF_017654675.1. Classification (NCBI taxonomy): domain Eukaryota; kingdom Metazoa; phylum Chordata; class Amphibia; order Anura; family Pipidae; genus Xenopus; species Xenopus laevis. The sequence goes on along the minus strand of NC_054372.1, from coordinate 68,004,682 downwards.
CTTAGCAGGACCAGGATGTCCCGCTTGCTTGGAGCTATGAGTCTGTTGCAGGATAGGCAGACGAAGTTCAGGAGGTACAAATGCCATTCCGATGGGAGTATCAGGAGGGGCAGAAGATTGACCAGCCAGAATTTGATCAGCAAATTGAGGGTACAAAGAAGCGATGATCTTAACAGGAGGAATAATTGGCTCTTGTTTTTCAGGAGAATGATCCACCGGAGTGAAACTTCGAGACACAGCATCGGCTTTCTGGTTCTTGGAGCCAGGGCGATAAGTCAAGACAAAGTTAAATCGAGAGAAGAAGAGAGCCCACCTTGCTTGTCTGGGATTCAGTCTCTTGAGAGATTGAATGAACTCAAGATTCTTATGATCTGTGTAGATCGTGACTGGGATCAAGGAACCTTCAAGGAGGTGACTCCACTCTTCTAAGGCAAGCTTGACAGCCAGGAGTTCTCGATTTCCTACATCATAATTTTGTTCGGCAGGAGAGAACTTCTTAGAGAAATATGCACATGGGTGCAACTTCCCATCAGAGGGATGTCTTTGGGACAAGATAGCTCCAGCTCCAACTTCAGAAGCATCCACCTCGATGAAGAAGGGTAACTCCGGATCAGGATGGCAGAGAACCGAAGTGGAAGTGAAGGCATCCTTCAGGGATTGAAAGGCTTCAATAGCAGACGGGGTCCACAAACTGGGTTTACCCCCTTTTCGGATGAGGGCCAGTATAGGAGCAATGCGAGAAGAGAACCCCTTAATGAATTGCCGGTAGTAATTGGCAAAACCAATGAATCTCTGGATTGCCTTAGTGCTCAGCGGTAGGGGCCACTCTTGGATTGCAGACACTTTCACAGGATCCATCTCAAAACCCTCTGGGGAGATGATATAGCCCAGAAAAGGAATCTTGGACACTTCAAACACACATTTCTCCAGTTTGGCAAAGAGAGAGTTCTTCCTCAAACGAGAGAGTACTTCCTTCACCTGGGAACGATGGCTTGCAAGGTCCTTGGAGAAAATCAGGATGTCATCTAGGTACACGACCACAAACTTTCCCAAGAGATCCCGGAAAATGTCGTTCACGAATTCTTGAAAGACAGCGGGGGCATTGCAGAGACCAAAGGGCATTACGAGGTACTCATAGTGCCCATCACGAGTGTTGAATGCTGTCTTCCATTCGTCACCTTCCCGGATGCGGATAAGGTTATACGCCCCACGGAGATCCAACTTAGAGAAGATTTTAGCCCCCTTCAGTTGGTCAAAAAGTTCTGCCATCAGAGGCAAGGGATACCGGTTCTTAACGGTGATTTTATTAAGACCCCGGTAGTCAATACAAGGACGTAGGCCTCCATCCTTCTTCTCCACGAAGAAGAATCCAGCCCCTGCAGGAGAAGTAGAAGGGCGAATAAACCCCCGCTGGAGATTTTCTTGGATATATTCCTTCATGGCAGCGGTCTCTGCTGGGGAGACAGGATAAGTGCGACCTCTAGGAGGCATGGTTCCAGGCAGGAGATCAACTGGACAATCGTAGTGACGATGAGGAGGGAGAAATTCTGCAGACTTTTTACAGAAGACATCAGAGAATTCCTTGTAGAAGGAGCGAAGCGTCTTTAAATCTGACGTAGAAATATTCACCCTCTGGATGGGTTCAACAGGAAGGCAGTGCTGTTGGCAGTATGGACTCCAACGGGAAACCTGCCCCGAGGACCAATCAATCAATGATAGGGTTATGCAGGCGTAACCAGGGAAGCCCGAAGACGACAGGAACAGAAGGACAGGAAATAATTAGGAACGATAACTTTTCTTTGTGTAAAGTCCCAACCTGCACAGGCAATTCCCCAGTCGTCATGGAAATAAACTCAGATTCAAGGGGTCTGTCATCAATGGCGGTTACTCGAAGAGGAGGAGTCAATGGAAACAGTGGAACATTCATATACTTAGCAAAGAGAGCGTCCATGAAATTTCCGGCAGCACCAGAGTCAATGAATGCTGAGCCAACAATGGTCTTAGTGGCCAGACGGATCTGTAAAGGCAGAAGAAACCTGTGAGAGTTCTCTTGACATTTGGGAACAACATCCCTCACATGAGACTTTCCTGGGACACCTTGAAGAGGGGAACTCTGAGGCTTTACAGGAATAACACCCCTCACATGAGTCTTTCCAGGGTTACCTTGAAGAGGGGAACTCGGAGGCTTCACAGGACAAGAGTTGGCAAAGTGGGATTGACCACCACAATAGAGACAAAGTCCAGCCGTACGTCTCCGGAGTTTCTCCTGTTCAGAGAGACGAACTCTTCTGACTTGCATAGGTTCCTCTGGAGGAATAACAGAAGGCTGCTGAGGGGTAGAAGGTAACAGCGGTCTTTGGAAGCGAGGAGCCAACATGGCTTGAAATTTCTTGACTCGATCCCTATCAGCCTGATGTTCTCTCTGACGGGTGTCCACCTTGACAGACAAGGCAATGAGGTCTTCACCTGCGTGGGTAATTCACGGGAGACCAGGTCATCTTTGAGGCGGATAGAGAGTCCATTGTAGAAGGCAGCATGATAGGCATCATTGTTCCAACAAGTCTCTGCAGCGAGAGTACGGAAATCAATGGCATATTCTGCTACACTGCGATTCCCTTGGCGGATCTGGAACAGACGAGAAGCAGCGGTCGCCACCCGACCCGGGAGCATCGAACACCGTCCAGAATTCTTGAAGGAAGGCTTTGGAATCATCTAATAAAGGAGATTCTTTCTCCCAATGCGGAGATGCCCATTCAAGCGCTTTCCCTGCCAGACGAGTGATTACGAAACCAACCTTAGCTCGCTCAGAGACAAATTCTGCAGGTTGCAGGGCGAACCGGATCTGGCACTGATTCACAAAACCACGACAGGCTTGAGGGTCGCCACTGTAGAGAGGCGGTGCAGGAATACGTGGACCAGAAGTGGAGGACTGTGTAGCCATGTTGGCAGCAACTGGCGTGGGCGTTGTCGGCATTGGAATAGTCGGCGTCAGCATGGATAATTTTTCCAAAATCGCCTCCAGCGTGTGTCCGACAAAATTTTGCCGAGCTTTGTACGCCTCCATGCGAGTATGCAGACCTCGAAAGGCCCTGCCGAAATCTGTCTGAGCTTCCTCAGTGGGATCCATGGCCCAAGAATAATGTCAGGGAGCCGGGAGCTCCCTCCAGGGAGGTAGTCAGGATCAAGGAGGAAGCCCTCTTGAGGGAGCAAGGTCGCTGTATCCGAAGGGTTAAGCAGAATCAGTAGTAGTGGTCACAGGCAGGAGTTAACGAGGGCAGGCAGATCAGAATCAAATATCAAGAGTTCAGGCAGGGGGTCAGAACCAAGGCAGGAGCTAGAAACAGCCTGGGAGCTGGAAACAGGCTGGAAACAGGCTGGAAACAGGCTGGAAACAGGCTGGAATCAAGCTGGAATCAGGAATCAGGAAACAAACAGGAACCCAGGATTAATGGCAGCAAATCCTATTCTTGGGCGCCGTCACAGTGTTTTGGGCGCCCTTTTATGACGAGATCACGGCACCAGTGATGACATCATCATGCAGCGATGCTGCAGCCATGTGTTCAGCATGGGCGACGCCATCTTGGATCTTCACTGTGACCACCGGGAATGTAAACAGCGCCGCCGAGTACTTCTGGGTCGCGTACGTCTGGCAGTCCTGACAAGTATAGACCAAGTGGCAGATCATTTCACTAATGTGCCCAAATATTACTGCTATTGCTAAATGATTCCTGATTGCATGAAGGAGCCTGAGCCGCAATTGGCCCCCGGGCCTGACTTTGGACATGTCTGATGTAAGGGCTCTTGCATAAGTGGTCCTCAATTGGTGGCAGTCACATCCCTAGAGGTTTTACCTGCGGCTTATGTTGAATTCTCCGATGTGTTCTCTGAAAAGGCAGCGAAAACATTACCTCCACTGACTGCCCAATTGACCTCATTCCTGGGTCTACTCCTCCTAGAGGGAGAACTTCACCTCTTTCATTGCCCAAAGCCCAAGCAATGAAGGAGTACATCAAAGAAAATCTTGAAAGAGGTTTCATTAGGCCCTCTAGTTCCCCTGTTGGTGCTGGATTCTTTTTTGTGGGCAAGAAGGACGGAGGTCTTCACGTATTGACTATAGGGGCCTTAATAAAATTACCATCAAGAACCACTATCCCCTTCCGCTGATTTCTGAGTTATTCGATCAGGTCAAGAATGCTTTAAACTTGACCTTAGGGGTGCATGTAACCTCATTCGTATCAGGGAAGGGGATGAGTGGAAAACGGCCTTTTACTCCAGGGATGGCCACTACAAATATTTAGTTATGCCATTCGGTCTTTCCAACGCCCCCACAGTGTTCCAGGAATTTGTCAATGACATCTTCCGGGACCTGCTGGGGTTATTCGTAGTGGTATATATTGACGATCTTCTAATTTTATCCTCTAACTTGGGTGACCATCAGAAACATGTCTGGGAGGTTTTGCTCAGGTTAAGGAAGAATAACTTATTTGCGAAGCTTGAGAAATGCAACTTTGAGGTTTCTTCTGTCCAATTTTTGGGGTTCAATATCTCCGTTAAGGGTCTAGAAATGGATCCTGGGAAGTTTAAGGCCATATTGGATTGGGCTCAGCCTCTTTCTTTACATGCAACCCAAAGGTTCTTAGGTTTTGCTAATTATTATCGTCAATTCATTAAAAACTTTTCTTTGGTGTCTCCAATTACGGATCTAACTATAAAAGGTGCAGATCCAAGTATGTGGCCTGCGGAGGCTATTCAAGCCTTTGAATTCCTCAAGAAAGCATTTGTGTCTGCTCCCATTCTCCGTCACCCTGATACTACTCTTCCTTTTATTGTAGAGGTTGATGCCTCTGAGGTTGGGGCAGGGGCGGTCCTTTCTCAAAGGCATCCGATACCCAACAAAGTACATCCATGTGCATTCTTCTCTAGGAAATTTTTACCTGCCAAAGCCAATTACGACATAATATATAGAGAATTGTTGGCTATCAAATGGGCCTTTGAGGACACCTTTGATTCAAACACCTGTTGGAGGGGGCTAAACATACTATAACAGTCTTTACTGACCACAAAAACCTGTTATACGTCGAGTCTGCTAAACGGTTGAATCCTAGGCAGGCTAGATGGGCTTTATTCTTTACCCGGTTTAATCTTTCTCTCATATACAGGCCTGGTTCCAAAAACACTAAGGCAGACCACTCTCTAGGAGTTTTGAATCTAATCTGTCTGAACCTATTGAGTGTGTTCCCATCATTCCGGGTGAGTTGATTGTGGCAGTTCTGGGATCAGATCTTGCCACATTACTGTCTTCAGTACAATCCTCTACTCCTGTAGATACTACTCCTGGGAGGTTATTTGTACCTGAAGGCTTAAGGGAACAGGTTCTGGGTGAGGCTCATAATTCTAAAATGGCGGGACATCCTGGTATCTCTAAAACCTTGTCTTTGTTGTCTTGTAATGTGTGGTGGCCTTCATTTAAACAATATATCAAAAACGTTGTTAATTCTTGTCCGTCAGGTCAAAGTCTAGAAACCTGTAACAGGGATTGCTAAGGCCACTGCCTATTCCTGACAGACCTTGGTCCCATCTGTCTATGGATTTTGTGGTTGATCTCCCTCCTTCTCAAGGCAAAACAGTGATTTGGGTGGTGGTGGATAGGTTCAGCAAAATGAGTCATTTAATTTCCCTCCCATCTGCTAAAACTTTGGCTGAGTTATTTATTTCTAATATTTTCAAATTACATGGTTTTCCGGTCAATATTGTTTCTGATAGAGGGGTACAGTTTGTTTCTAAATTTTGTCGAGCATTCTGCTCTTTGGTTGGGATTGATTTGTCATTCTCTACCACATACCCCCTCAAACCAATGGTCAAACTGAAAGGGTTAATCAGTCCCTTGAACAATTCTTAACGTGTTATGTGTCTGATAACCAATCCTCATGGGCTGAACTATTACCCTGGGCAGAATTTGCTTACAATAATGCAACCCATGCTTCTCCTGGTCAATCTCCATTTTTTATTGTTAATGGTTTACATCCCAAACCATTTTCTTTTTTTGGTTCATTATCCTCTGTACCTTCTTCTGTCAAACAATTTGCCAAGATCTGGTCCGGGGTACGTAATTCTCTTTCTGCAGCTACGGCCGCTCAAAAAAAGGCAGCTGGTCTCGCAGGGAAGCACCCAAATATCAGATTCTGTATGTTATCAACAAAAAATATCAAACTTAAGGTTCCTTTAGTCAAGTTGGGACCCAGGTTTACTGGTCCATATTCCATCACTGCAATAATTAATCCTTCTTCTGTTTGTCTCAAATTACGTGACAATTTTAAAATATCTAACTCATGTATCTCTTTTGAAACCAGCCTCACAGTCAGTCCACAGTCCATTCCTCCCCCAGTGTTGGTAGAGGGTCAGCCTGAATTTGTAGTCCAAGAACTCCTTGACTCTCGCCTTGTGCGCGGTAAGTTACAGTTTCTAGTGCAATGGAAGGGTTCTTGCCCTAAGGAGAATTCTTGGGTTCCTGTTTGTGATATTAGGGCTGACTGTCTCAGGAAACAATTCCATCTTAAGTTCCCTGAGAAACCTGGGGGTCCGGTGGCCCCTCCTCGAGGGGGGGTTAATGTCATAACTCCTCTCCGCTCCTCTTCTTCTGTGTGCTGGTAACTAAGGGCGCATGTGGCACGCACCTTCTGTATTTATAGGCGCATGCACGGCAGCGCGCAATGGCGCAACATTTTTTCATTGCCTGTTATAGGATAATTTCTAGTGAAGTTCCTAGTGCTTCTGTGCTTTAAATCTGTCTGATATTTGATTCCTGTTGTGACCTCTGCCTGTTTTGACGATTCTGACTTCTGAATCCTGACCCTGCCTGGTAACCGACTCCTCTATATCCGCATCCCTTCTGATTGATCTCCTGGTTTTACCCTTGCCTGTCTGACTCAGCTTGTACTCTGCCTGCCCTGACCAGGCCAGTTTTGACTACGCCTTCTGTTTACTCCTCGTTCTGTGACCCTCTGTCCAAAAGACTTTGCTTTACTGTCATGCCCCTTTGCTCGTCCAGAACCCTTAGCTTGGCACCTCTCTTTATAAGACCTGGCGACATCCGACTAGCCAAGGGTTCCTCCCGAGGTGAAAGGCGGGTCTTAAAGGCAGAAGCAAGAGCTGAGAACAGGGTGCTTAGCATTGGTTCTGGATTTATGGTGCCAATCATGACAGTGGGCTTCCCTCCAGCCCTACAGGGTTGCAGTTACACCACTGGTGTAATAATAGCTATAAACATAAATATATATATTGTTGGTAAGGACTAGCACTCTCTTGTATTCACATGCTTGTATTCACTTGTGGTATGTAAAAGAGTTTTCTGTTTTCAATTAAATACAAGAGAGTGATGGTCCTGCCAACCATAAAAATTCTTTTTTTGAAAGATTATCTTTATTGATTCTATAAACATAAAACAAGTAAGAAAGAAGAGAGTGAAGGAAAAAAAAAAAAAAAAAGATAGAACGAAGGTTGGGCATTCCCATTATACGATAAAATGTATCACGCGGTGAGGTCACGAGGTCAGGCTAAGATCTTTTCACTTCCACAGAGTCAAACGACAACAGTATCTGCTTGCTTTTTTGTAAGCCACCTATCCCAGATTTTTTTAAACTTATCTAGGCATCCACGCGTTATATATGTCAATTTATGACTGTGAAGAATGTCATTGATAATTTTTATTCAGAAAGCCAAGATAGGAGGTTCCAGGGCTTTCCATGTGAGCAAAATAGCTTTCTTTGTATAATGTAAAAGTTGCTTGAGACACAGTCTGTCACTGGATGAAAGAGTTAGTTCCTCAAAATATCCCAAAAGGCAAAATGCAGGTGTCCGAATAGCTGGGAGTCCCAAAGAGGCATTTATAAATGCCAGAATTGCTGTCCAGTACTGTTGAATTTTAGGGCACTCCCAAAATACATGCATGTATGTACCACTATCAGCGTTACATTTGAAACACAGGTCAGGGTATCCTTGGTATATTTGTGCCAGCCTGTGTGGGGTCAGGTACACTCTATTTAGAAACTTGGTGTGTATGTAACGGTCCCTAACTGAAATGTTGGTTTCTGGTATTTGCTCAAGAATATCCTTCCAGGTTTCTACCTCCAAAGAAGGAAAGTCTTGGGCCCATTTACAGCAAATACACTTAAAGGGGTCAAAGCTATCCTGTATCAAATTGGTATACTGTATATAGAAGGGAGACCTCTTTGCAGCTGATTAGCTAGGGCCTCAAAGGATGTAACCACTGCCGCTTCCAGGACTGTAGCTGGATTGTTGGGATCAAGTTGGGAAGGGCCAGTCGCCCTTTCTTAACCGGTGCTTGTTGCATCTGCATATTAATTCTTGGGTGCTCGTCTGCCCAAATAAACCCCCTGACACAAGCATCCAGCTGCTTAAACCACACCCTGGGGAGTATACAAGGTGCATTATGGAAGGCGTATAAGAATATAGGTAAGAAGATCATTTTCAGGATATTAATTAGACCCGGAAGGGTTAGTGGCAGACTTGACCAGTGTTGCATTTTCATTTTCAAAGAACGGATTATTGGGGCCAAGTTCAACTCAGAATATTGCCTGGGATCCCTATGTATCTCAATTCCCAGGTAGGTAAACTATGACACCCATTGTAGTTGGGATCCATGCAGTGGGTCTCTGATATTCCCAGGGTCAATTAATATCGGTAGTTCTGGTTGGCATAAATCCGGTTTGATCAGGGTGTATGAGATTGTCAATTACTTTTTTGAGTCTGTTTGCTAGGACTTTAGCCAGTATCTTAATGTCTGAATTGAGAAGTGAAATCGGTCTATAAGACCCACATCTATCAGATGATTTGCCAGATTTAAGAATTAGAGTAATAGTGGCGAGTTTGGTACTATCTGGGAGACGTGTTCCCTGCGGTATAGCATTAAATAGTGAACTAAGCTTGGGCACCACTATATCTTTGTGAGCCTTGTACCATTCAATGGGAAGTCCATCTGAACCGGGAGACCTCCCATTGGGGAATGAAAATGGAAAGAATTTAATGAAAGAATTTAGAGGTGCTGCATCCTCCTGAGAAAGTTTAGGTATTCAGATTTCATTTAGGTACTGGTCCAATGTTTAGGTATTCGGATTTCATTTAGGTACTGGTCCAATGAGTCTATGGAACACTGCACTTTGGAGCTATAGAGGCTAGAGTAGAATTTAACAAATTCCGAGAGGATCTGTTCTTGTGTGCAGATTTCTTGACCTGCTTCAGAGGACAGCCTGGGAATAGAGGTTAGTTGTCTGGGGTCTCTAGTAAGGATAGCAAGAAGTTTGCCACATTTATCCCCTTTTGTCGTACCAAGAGGCAGCTCTCTGAAGCTCCCACTGGGAGTATTTATATGTATAAGCCAAGTTAACAGCCCTCTGAGCCGCTGCCAAGACCAGTCCCAATGGTTCGGCTGGATTATTTGTTAATGCTGTTTCAGCTTCTACCAACTTCCCCCTAAGGAGTTCCAATTCTGCATCCTGCCTAACTCTAGCCCCTTATATTAGTGATATATATATGATCCCCTAGTAAAGGCCTTACTTGCATCCCAAACAACCTGTTCCTGGGCTGTGTCCTGGTTAATTTCCCAATATTCCTTATACTGTGCTCTAGCTGCATCTCTAACCAATTCATGAGCAATTCACTTTGGGGGCAATCTCCATTGTCGTATCCCCTTACCTCCTCCCAGTTGTAATTCCAATAGTAGCGGGCATGATCTGAACAGATTCTAGGAATGAAGGAGACAGAGGTCACCTTCTGTAGACCTGAGGGAAAGGCCAACACTAAGTCAATTCAGGACAGGGCAGAAGTGGATGTTGTATAGCATTATATTGCTTCTCAGATGGATGGAAACATCTCTAGACATCTGTAAGGTTCGTGGCTTGTAGCCAGTCACCCAAGACTCCTGATTCACCCCTAAGTGGTCGCAACCTGTCCAGTCAGGGACAGCATTAAAGTCTCCCAACCAATATGTTGGGTAGTTGCCTTCTGTTGCTATCTTTTAAGTATTGTTCACAGTAGACTTAAATCCCCAGGGGGAGGAGAGTATACATTAACGATCATCATTGTATATGTCTGAATTGTTATCTTTTGAATGAGGAATCTACCATATCTGTCAGACATCACTTTCTCAATATTAGGACTAATAGTTTTCCTGAACAGAATAGCTACCCCTCGTGAATACGTTGAATACTCATGGTGTAGAGTACGACTCAACCATTGCTTTTTAAGAGCCTGCACCCTCTGCCCCACAAGTAGCATGATATCAGCCCCTTGTTTTTTGAGATGGTCTAACACTAATGACCTTTTGACCTTATCATTTAGACCCCTAACATTCCATGATATTATTTTCAACCTACCTCATGCCATAACACCTTCCAGAAAATACATGCATTGACTACCAGGCACGCACCAGATACATAAAAAACATTTCTCAAGAAAGGGAAGCCCACAAAGAAGAGAGATAGCATAGAAAGTAGGAGAAAGGGGAGAAAAAAGAGCACAACATAGCAAATAGACCCCAGCATTAAACCCCCCACCCGGTATCCTCCCCCCAACCAGGAGATACATTTTCCCAGAACAGAATATACCCAAACGGGGGTGTGGCAAAAAAAAAAAAACAGAAATAGGGCTAACTAGCCAAAACGAATGAAGATCATCACATAAGGATGTTGTGCTAACAACAGTGTAGCAGCTCCAATTGCACTCAAATATATAAAAAAAAAAAACTGGACTCGTTGCAGAAGGAAATGGTAGATTGTCCGTTCCTAGCAATAAGGAGTTAATAGGTTCCCCCACAAGTGAAGCATATCTACCAGCCAGCGAAGTGGATGTGCATCTCCTTGTGGAACCCGGTGTGCACGTTCTACCACAAATTGTGGTGAAAATATATTTTGTCCCAACACTTCTTTTAGCCAGCTTTCAGCAAAAATCTCAGGGTTGGAGCCTTCACTTCTTTCAGGGAGACCTAGGATCCGAACATTAGAACGACGTTGGCGGTTTTCCATATCCTGGAGCTGATGTGATTTACTTCTTGCGTCAGAGGCGCAGTGCGGTCCTCCACTCCTCCCACTCTCTCTTTCAACTCCCCCGTTCTCTCCCTAATGTTCTGGATATTCTGCTTGATCAGTGAAAAGTCAACTTTAAGTTCCTCAATTTTAGAGGTGAACCATAAACATTCTGAACCTGACCATAGGGTTGCCACCTGGCCGGTGTTTTACCGGTAAAAACGGCCGGTAAAAATTATGGCTGATCCCAATGTTATTAATAGGGAAAAAAGATAAATATATAGGAAGGCCGGTATTTTTTTGTTTGTTTCCCACACTGCCAAAGGGGGGGGGAAACATTTTTAGATGATAGTAAGCAAACTCAAATGTGGAAATGTACCTTTTTTCTTGGAGAGGGTTTAGGATAATTAAATCCACTGTATGTTGGTTTATTGGCTATTGCATCCATAGTATTTTCCTAGGAAATTAATAGAGAATGAAAAGAAATATCTTCTGTTTTTTTTTACAGTGATAAATTACTGAAAAAAAATTGGACTTGTCTAATTTATGCTTATTTATTAGTCACTATGACAATCAAAGTTTTCACCTTGCCTCATGGTAGGAGAGATCATGTGCCAGAGTAAAAAGCCTAACACTCAAACAAGTATACCGCCACTGGTTGATGTGAGTAAGCCGGCAGGGAGGTGAATCTGTTAACTTTATCGACTCCCATCCTCGTGTCCACCGCTACCCACCAGCCTGCTTGCTCTTAGGTAGAAGAGTGGTTGGAGGGGTTTATTTCTATACAACTATAAAGAAAGCATACTTCAAGATCCCTGTGACCTCTGGGTAGGATCTGCTTCCTCTATAGTAACACTAACATTTCTTTTAACATATGAAAAAAGGCATAGTTTCTTGGCTTGGTTAAGGTTTATAATGGGTGTTGTTTAAAGGAGTTAGTAGGGGCAATATATCTGTAAAGAAAATATAATTTTTTTGCAAAATATCTGTAAAGAATCTGGACTGTGCCCTACATGACCCATTATTTCCTGTCCCTGGATTTTTGTTTTCCAAATGTGAAAACCTTAAAGCGGACCCGTCACACAAAAAAAATATTCAAAATCCTATTTTATCACATTAGTCAAGCACAATGAACTTTAATTACACTATATAAATTATTTGAATCTTGTTTCCTTCAGTCTGGGAATTCAAAATTATAGCAAGCAGGCAGCAGCCATTTTGTGGACACTGTTTTTAAGGAAAGCCTTCCATCATCTCAGAATCTTGTTTGTGCACCAGAATGGGGGACCAAATGTCCATTCCCATGCCCTGGCTACACAATTAAATGGTAAAGAGAACGGGGGAATGTGTGGAAAGCAGTGACATCTAGGAAGTGCTGAATGGAAAGTGAAAGTAATTGTCTGCCCCGCCTCTATGCCCATGGCATAGAGGAGGGGCAGACAGTATTTGATTGACAGCTGAGATTTTTAAATGAGCTTACAACAGCTATGAATGCTTTAATTATACAGATTTTTGTGTCTGGGTGACAGGTCCACTTTAACATACTGTGAATTTATTTATATATATATATATATATACTACCAACTATCACAGACTTTTGACAGGCTCACCTTTGACCGTGGAGACTGATAAGGAACCTCTCTTGTCTCTAGACACACTGGAAAGTCTGATCGATAGATTTCTATAAAAAAAAAAACATATTAAGATTATGAAATAAACACTAGCAACAAAAGATGTAAATTCCTGCAGCAGATATCTTAAACATAAAAGCACAGATCAAAAGTGAATTGTGCTGATGCTTTTTGCACTGTATTGAGATACCGGCAAAACATGCTCAACATTACTAGCTGCTTCCTTGGGTCAACTCTATATTTTTTAACATATTTTTTATAAAAATTAGCAATGAGCAAACAGCAATGGATATTTTCCATGCAAATATGTAATGTGTTAGTCACATGCTTAAATTGATCCCCAGCTGCCTTGCAACTGGTTAGCTTTGGGCATAAAATTGCTCCACCAAAATGGAGCCCCCAGTTCAACTGCTATATTTTGGAATAAATGTGCATAACGAGCGAGTGCCCCTGCTTGCTTATCACACGTATTTGTGTGTCCTAACATGGCTGCCCAGACCAGCAGCTCCCTGGGAGCAGAGCACTCTCAATGGGGTATATTTATCAAAGAGTGAAGTTAGAGATCGCCACAGTCCGCTAGAGTGAGTTTCCCCACTGTCCATTCATTTCTATGGTATTTTTAAAGAGTATTTATCAATGGTTGAAAGTGAAAGTTCACCCTTTGAAAAATATGGCTTTCAAAATGCCATAGAAATGAATAGACAGTGGTGGAATTTCACTCTAGCGGACTGTGGCGATCTATAACTTCACTCCTTGATAAATATACCCCACTTAATTTTTGTTTAAAAAAACCCCTAAAAAACTCAAAAACCTATTGTACAGTCTCTGTTAGTGGGGTATACAATTTTGATGTGATAGGTTCTCTCTTTGTTTGTGATTTTATTTGACTAAAGGGCCGGCAGGTTAATCTGCGTCTGATGAAACTAGCCATAGTGTGTGTGTGTGTAAATGTGATAGCCATCTTAAAATCTAAGCACCACTGAGGCAGGGAATGAGTAATAATTGCTGTCATTTCATAGGTGTGTCAGTGCTATATAAAAAAAGCATGATAATAATAATGCATACTAGCTATAACAATATTACTGTATATATTTGGATGATAATAATTCCATCCAAATCAGTGGGAGGCTGCAGAACGGTTTCAGGCCCACTGTACCAAGGCCTTCATGCTAGCTGGGCTTAAACATCATTATGACCATCTATAGCATTCTAAATGTGTCAGTGAGGTGGTGGACAGTTAAAAAGTGGCAAATATAACATTTTCCAGGTGTAGCAGTAAGTGAACAGGCCCCTATATCTCTCATAATCTGTACCATAAACTACACACAATTTATCAGAGACATTTAAGTGTATCAGGGCCGGAACTAGGGGTAGGCAGAGAAGGCACGTGCCTAGGGAGCAAAGCTGGAGGGGCGCCAGGCACGCACCTTCTCTGCCTCTGCTATCCCCCTAGTCCGGTCCCTGTTCTGGCCGGCGTATGCGCGAAAAACCGGAAGTGCGCATGCGCACTCGTATTTTTTCGCACATGCGCACACGTATTTTCTTTGCGCATGCGCACTCGGGTATTGGGCGCTTTACCGGGCCAGGCTGCCTGGGGAGCCTGCCCGGGTTGGCCCGGCACTGAAGTGTATAGTGACCCTTAGGCTAGGGTATACCAGGCAGATATGAGGAGAAACGCAGGCCGAGAATCTGCTTCTCCACTGCTGCTGTCCTAATTGTTCGTGCACCCGCAAGCATGGTCTCCACTTGGGTGTAATAGGCAGATGCAGTGAATACCGGCTGTGAAATGCAAACTAATTAGTTATTTTGCCGATATCCGCCGTATGTGTCTGCACCCTAACAGAGACAATGCTTGTGGGTGCAGACAGAGCAGCGAGAGTGGATTCTGCATTCGTATAGCCCCAGTCTTTCAGTAGGATGACTAATGTACTAGAAAAAATGATACATATAAAATATGTTTTTCTTCAGGAACACTACTATATTTTATATAAACAAGCTTCTTTGTAGCAATGAGGGCAGACATTCAAGCTGGAAAAGGAGAAAAGGATACACAGCAGATAACAGATAAGCTCTGTAGTATTCAACGGTATTCTTCAGAATTTATCTGTTATCTACTGTGTCTCCTGTGCTTGAATCGCTGCCACACGACAAAATCCGATGGCACACAGGGCTGAAGGAATTCTTCCAAATTTTATTTCAAAGCTTCAAAGCGGAGTGCAAATGCAACGTTTCGGGGAATAAAACCCCTTTGTCAAGCCCTTGACAAAGGGGTTTTATTCCCCGAAACGTTGCATTTGCACTCCGCTTTGTAATAAAATTTGGAAGAATTCCTTCAGCCCTGTGTGCCATCGGATTTTGTCGTGTTGTATCTTATCGTGAGGTGGCCGAGCCTCTACCCTTGTGCACCAGGCGTCTCTTTCTGCAGGGTGTGCGAGGTCCTACACTGCTTTGAACCTTAATGGCTGCCCCCATGGCTACACAGCAGCTTGTTTATATAAACTATAGTAGTGTTTCTGAAGCAAACACACCAGTTTTACCAGTGCAGTGCATATGAAATATGTGGCCAGTGTAACATTCAGATAGGGATACTGCAAGAACACATTCTAAAATTATACCTTGCTTTTTTTAGCCAATGTCCATATATTTATCACTGTCATATTTTGTGTATACAGCATTATTAGAAGTCTACAAGAAGGACAGCAGAGTATACAGTTTTGTTGCAGGTGGGCAGCTGGCAGTGTGTTTCAACAATAAGCAAGCAATAATTGTGGATTGTTGTTTGGCTGATATATCTGTCTGACTGGCATTCTGCAATAAAAAAAATGCATTTGGGTTTAAAAAAATGCAGTCCTGAAACTTGAGTTAATGGTGGCATACCCTTAACACAGTGATCCCCAACCAGTAGCTTGTGAGCAACATGTTGCTCTCCAACCCCTTGGATGTTGCTCTAAGTGGCCTCAAAGCAGGTGCTTATTTTTTAATTCCAGTCTTGGAGGCAAGTTTTGGTTGCATAAAACCAGATGTACTGCCAAACAAGGCCTCAGTGTAGGTTGATAATCCACATAGGGGCTACCAAATGGCCAATCACAGCCCTTATTTGGCACCGCAAGAACATTTTTCATTCTAGTGTTGCTCCCCAACTCCTTTTACTTCTGAATGTTGCTCATGGGTTCAAAAGGTTGGGGATCCCTGCCTTAACACAAAAGTGCTAGCTTGTCCTGAGCTTTAGGCTAGTGTCCCACTAAGTACTAAGGACAAACCACCGCATATGTAACTAATGGTACACAAGCTCATGTCAAGTTGTTTATAAACGTTTCGGAGCTACCCAGTAGTAAATTAAAGCACTAGGGATACCTAGGAGGATTTAGGACTGCCTCTGAAGTGGTGGCTAAGGTTATAGCTATACTTTTTTCTGAAGTATATGTCTTAATATAACAGTTTAAGAAATGGGTACTGTTAAAACAAAACTTCATAAAAAGTTAATGTTATTATACTAACAATTGATTCCTTATTGTCTCTTTTCTAACAGTATATAACAGTTTTACATTTTTTTTCGTACAAATGAATCTATTCTTCTACCTTTTAACATGTGCAGCAGCTACCACATTACAGTGTCTTTCCTTTTTAATTTACAGGTATGGGATTACTTATCCAGAAAGCCCATCTCCCATAGACTCCATTTTATCCTAATTATCCAAATTTTTAAAAATGATTTCCCTTTTCCATGTAATAATAAAACAGTACTTGTACTTGAGCCAAACTAAGGTGCAATTACTCCTTATTGGAAGCAAAACCCCCCTATTGGGCTTATTTAATGTTTACATGATTTTCTAGTAGATTTAAGGTATGTTATCTGGAAAAACCCAAATCCCGAGCATTGGAGAACAGGTCCCATCAGTGGCGTAAGTATAGAAGAAGGAGGCCCTGCGGTTCAAAGCAAAAGTAAGTCGGTCACCTTTTTTCCAGGTGCCAAGTTTTGGTCATTAGTTTCTGTAGTGCACAGCAACAAGAACACTTTAGAGAATTATGCCCAAAATATTGTTGCAATATTGGGTACCTAACCTTTATCCGCGGGCATGAGAGGGAGTTTCTCTTTCTTCATTAAGAGGTTGAAAAGTTTGGTCTGGATTATATTCCTGAGGAAATAAACATTCTATTTCACTGCAGCAGTAAAACTCAAGACAGGCAAGGCAAGATGTATCATTGAAACCTTGTTTTTTTTCATGGCTAATCCACACAATACGAAAAATGCTGGCAAGCACTCCAAGGTCCTCTCGTAGGGTAAAATCATCAACGTTTATTTCAACAGATTAAAAGAAACATTTTTGTCCTGACGCATTTCATATCAAAGATACGTAGTCATGGCTTTGATACGAAACTTGTCAGGACAACAATGTTTCTTTTAATCTGTTGAAATAAACTTTGATGATTTTACCCTACGAGAGGACCTTGGAGTGGTTGCCAGCATTTTTAGTTTGGGCGTTTTTTATCACCCATAGCTACGGGTTCGGGGCGATGCACCCGGGCCACTCGACCTTCCTGGTGAGTGCGTGTTTTCCCAAATCCTCTATCTAAATATCATAGAGTGCCATGTGCCCAGTAGCTTAGGACCTGTGGTATATACACCCAGGTCATTATGCCCCAAGGGTGAGCATGTTTATTGTCTTGTGGAGGCTATTTAAATAATGATAAAAAATTCCCACAGTGAGATTTAGACTTTACCTAAAATGGAGTCTGTATAATATAATATAATTAAATGTAATGCCCCATATTAATCATTGGAGGTAGGAAGGGACCTATTGTGTTTTGTAATCCACACAATAATATGGTATACAACACACTGCTATAACCATTTTAGAGCATGATTTGCCTTCTGTGAATTTAAATAAGTACACAATAGAAAACCCATAGATAAAATTAGGATCTTGTTATTAAGTAATAAAAACTTGGAACAGGATCTGGAAGTCATATACTTACTTTGCCAGAATTCCAGATTTCATTATTCTGGATAAGAAGCTGCGTAAGCTTAATAGATTCATTCCTTAGCACAAAACAAGTCAAAGTAGCAATTTGTTCTACAAGAGACAATGAGACCTATTATGTGTAAAAAAAATTTGAGAATACACCACATTTAACTCCATGCTACTCCATGTAAAATTGTGTGTATTTTTCAAGCTGTGCATTGAATGTGAAGCTGAGAGTAAAATTCTGGTGTAAAAACCGGTGTAAAAGTGAGCTTGTCCATTGACCCTACGTTTGTAAGTGAAAGTGTAAATCCAAATAAATAATAAAATAGCACATTTTTATAAAGTACACCACATTTTACTCCACAATTTTCCCTCAGCTTCACTGACTTGGATTACACCAGGAAATATACATAAAAATAATATCTTAATAAATAGCACTTTTACTTAACACTACTTTTTACAGTTTTTTGGTCTAAATCATTTTACACAGCTTGATTGATATGTCTCAATGTTTTAATTATCCACCCACTCAGTTTCACACTAATAGAACTACTGTATGCTGCTCTGGTTTAGGCAGTTATGGTTTACTATTTGTTTTTGAGTTAGTGACCAGTGGCAAACAAAATTGCTTCTTCACTGTACAGTATTGTAAAAATACTTTTAATATATGAAGAAGGGTGGATGGTAAACTTATGGGCATTATAAATCATTTTTAGGTAAACAATTTGAGAAACTCTGGGATTAATCTCGTAAGAAGGGGAAACTGTAGCAGGGCAATTCTGAAAATTATATGTGGCTATGGGGTTGACCAATATCTCCTTTTTTGTGCCATAGTGATGCATTAGCAAAACAGATTTATTTCTGGTCTGGAAAGCCTGCCTACAGCACATTGAAACTCTCTCCGAAATTGCTTTTGAAGGGGGCACCATATGAAGACGTTAAGCGATGCTGCAAAGATATGCCCTAATGTCTATAAGGCTGGTTAGGCTAAGACAAACTGTAGTAATTTCTTTAGTATAGACAACCACACAGACAAGTAAGTGCTCATACAGAACAGCAGTGCCCTGTGTATAGAGGAAACAGTTCGATTTTACCAGCACAGCTAGACTAAAGCTGTAAGGCTACCGGTCACCCATATTTTTTTTTTGTTTCATTAAAGCATCCATACACATTGGAAGTGATTGCTGTGCCAGAGGCATAGAGACCGGGAAGGCAATATAAATGACCAGTAGCGTCACTAGAGGGGGGCGGGCCCTGGTGCGTGACGTGCAGCCGGGCCCCGCCCCCTCCATACGGCCGCATTTGGCCGCATTTGTCAGTGGCGCGTGAGCTGCCGGGGGGCCCTGAGGGGGTGCGGGCTGCTCCCCCGGTAGCTCTGCCACTGTAAATAACTGACATGAATATGCTGAATATGCTTACACTTCCTTAATGTCACTGCACTGCTTACATTCCACCTCCCTACTCACAGCTTATAACTATGTATCCTGTGTATGGCATGGGATTGAGGTCAGGTATATACACAAGATTTTTGCCATATAACAGTTTCTACAAAATGGCATCTACTTTCTTGCTGTGATTGTAAATTTCAAGACTAAAAAAAAACAAGATTTAAATAATTTATATAGTGTAAATTGATTTAAATAATTTGTTTAAATTGTTTATTTTGTTGGGCTAACATGATAGAAAGGTCCTCTTGAAGTAAAGAATGTAGGCTTTTTACTATGATATATTTTAGCCAAGAGGTCCAACCATACCTGCCTAAATGTTTAGAGAGCCAGAAAGCCCTCTAGTGAGCATATTCAGGTCAAGAAGCTCTAGAACTTGTACTTTCAGGTGGTTAACACAACAGCCAATGGTAGGTAGTAGAAAACAGTTTTGGACGTTTTCTCCATCAGCTAAAATATGCTGACGGAGAAAACGCTGTATGCTTCAGCCTTACCAATACATTCACTTTTATTTATTTTGCCAGTTAAATTATATGTAGTATATAAGCATTGCTTCAAATATCATAATATACAAAGAAAATTAGTTTCTTATAATGCTCATTTCACCTACTTTCACTGTAATAATTCTTGTTGTATCTTCTGGTAGTTGATCTTTTTCCAGGCTCTCACACTCAAAGAATGCAGTATAATCTTCTAGCAGACTTTCCATGATCTTGTTACATATGTTCTGCTGCCTCATACATTCTGGTCCTGGGGAAACACTGGAAAAAAGGAAACATTGACCAAGTTGTGGTCCCATCATCTACCTACTGTATTCTTCAGATAATGTTATCTTAATAAGACATTGCTACATATTGTTTTTGTGCTATTAAAATGAGGTATGTGTGTCTTTTAAGAATTTTAGAAAAAATCACTTTTTTTATGTTCATGTTATTAAAAAAAATTGTCCTTAGGGAAAAGAGCCAGGATTCTATTGCAGTTTTTGACCTAATGTCTATGTGGAAAAAGGTTAGTGCTGCACACGGGGAATGATGCTCTTTCCTCAGCCTGTGTTTTGTATGCAGGCTAAGAAATATTGACCCTCTCCCATTCACTCCTTCATGATGCTCCACAGACATGGAGTGTTGGTCTGTGTGCAGCTACAATGAGCAGATTTTGGCCAGAAAATGCACATTTTCACAGTTTTGGGCCAAAATATACCCAGTGTAGCTTTACACAGGCTGACACCATGTGGACAGGAGGAGCAACTCTGAGACAATCCACTTTTCCCAGCTTATGTACCAAACGCAACCTGGGAAATGTGGATCATCCATCCCGTGTGCCCCTGCTCTAAGGATAGAGCTTTGCAGACGTTTGTAGAGTAATTTTCAAGGTTAGGTTATCTACTTGAGAATCTGCAGTCTACAGACAAGGCAGGTTATGTAATTATACAAGCTATTGAATGACATTCAAATTATGTGTAATTACACGATGTAACCTATCTGAGGGTCATAAATAATCAGATCTGATGTATCAATCCCAGTTTGTTGCACAAATTAGGCTTATCTAGACTTGGAATGAAGGTGTGTTTACCATGTTGTAAATTTCTCAGAATCGGGACCTGGGTTTTCCTGATAAGGAGTCTGTAATTTGAATTTACCTTAAGTTTATTAAAGTCTATTAAAAGCATTTAAACATTAATTAAACCCATTAGGATTGCTTTGCCTCAAATAAGGATTAATCACATCTTTGAATAAAGTACAAGGTACTATTTTATTATTACAGAGAAAAAAGGAAATAATTTTCAAAAATATTAAGCTCTATGGGAGCTTTCTGGATAATGGGCTTTTGAATAATGGAACCCTACCTGTATTTGCAGTTTACAACACTCTGGATTTTGCCATAATAGGCTTATTATGTTTGCTGGCTGGATTATGATAATATTATCATATAATGAGATCTATGGAGTCCTTGAATATGAAAGTTCATGAGAGTTCACCTTACCCAAATGTCTCCAGTAGAACAACTCTGCTTTGGAAAACTTTTATTCATGAACTCAATTCAAGAAAAAAACTAGCAATTACAGGTCTGATAACAGCAAGCACCTTATACCCTCTGGCAGCCTATGTCTGTTGTAAAATACCATCCTTGTTTAAAGCAGGATGACTGTGGGTCAGTAACATGCAATGTGCTGTACTCATGCCCCCCAGGCTAGAAGGCTAAAAGGTTATAATTTCTTACAAAAAATATACCAGTGAATGCTAATCATAATATGTTAGTTTATATAATGCATTATGTATCCCTTTTACAAAATATACAATATGTCATGTCAAAAAAGCCATCAAATTACTAGATGATAAATTTCAATGTCATGTGATATCACCAAGCTCTCATTATAAACGGATCATCTCACACTGTATATAAAGTTTACTATTTATTAAGGGTGTTTTCTACTTTTAACAAAAGTTGTAAATCAGTTGTATGTGAAGTATATATTTTAGAACACAACATGTTGTAAACCCATATGGATAAATGCAGGCTGGGAATGAACCCCTGTGTTCAAATCAACTTTTTTTTCTGTGCCTGCACCCAGAACTACTGCACTGGCCTGGGACACAGGCACATCAGTATTGGTAATAAAACATGTAGGTATGCATTTTGGCTCTGAAAAGTGCTCCGTGTGCCTGCACAAGGGACGATGCAGTGGTTCCGAGTGCAGGCCCAGAAGAGCACTGATTCACGTCTAGGATCTGATCAAATCAGCCCAGTGTATCTATGGTCTTAAGTAACAAAAATTTAACCAAAAGCAACTGAATGTGAGTCAACAGATGTATCTGCATTGAAAAACATTTTTTAGATAGTTGGGTATGTGAACGCATGCTAATAAAAACTGATAACCATTTTTAACCAACACCTTTATAATATTACGTGACCATCATTCAGAGTCTGTAGTACAAAGGTCTTTTCTGATAGTCACCTCTGACAGACCCACCTAAATATTGGATTTTGCTAACGCCACTGATAAAAGTTCTGGAATAAATTCTTGATACAAAGGGTACACAGGTGATAAGCTGGCAAGTGAAAAACTTGTAAAACTGCAACTAATAATCAGATTACCCTAGTTAATATAATACTTTCGTAGATGGAAAATTAACTACTAAACAGGAAATAACTTAAAATCAACACTTTAGGTTCATAAAGCATATTGTAGACAATACCACTAAAACGTTACAAGAAAGTCCTGCCAACAACTACATTAAGAAAACAAAAAAACAAAACCCTAGTTTTACAGTAGCTTTACTTTTGAGAGCGAATTGCCTGTTTTGTAGATATGGGTTCTAGACATGCCTTATAAAATTGCCAGGCATCAAAATACAGATAAAACATTGACATTATTTCAACAATCAGCTAACCTTGAGAATGGACAGAGATGTTGCTTTGTCACACAGGCCTATTTATCAAGCTATGAAATGTTTACACACAAAATAATGTGTAAATAGTGGTGTAAAATAAAAGTGTTATTTATCAAATTAGTAGGCAGAATACTTTACAAATCCAGCAATATTTATGAAGCTGTTTAATTTAATGTACAGTAAACCATTTTTTACATCTCAGAGGAAAGGCAACCCATCAAATCAATGGGGCTAAGGAGAAATTCAAATAAATAAATAAATACATAAATTAAAAGACAAAACTATATTGTTCAATTTTAGATGTGCTGTGACTATGCATGTATGGAGCACTCATTGGCCATTTCCACATTATACTGGCACGTCTGTGGTGAATATGGGGATTATCCATTATATATAGTAATTATAATGTCATATCTCAGATTAATATCCAGATTATCAATTTTCCGTAGTAATCATACTGTTTTGTCTACTGGTTTATCTATTTTCTGTATTAATTTTAATGGTTTAATGGTAATAGGTTAATATGCTGATTATCCTTTTTTTTGTACAAATTATACTGGCATGTCTTGTAATATACAGATAATATACAGTTCATTTTCCATAATAATTATACTGGCGTTATAATGCCAGTTATCTATTTTATTTAGTGACTATGCTGGCTTGTCTGCATTAATATTCTTGTTGACCATTTTCTGCCTAATAACTTTGGAGTCATACATGTGTATTGTTTGTTTAAACTGTGTAATCACTTCTGTTATATCATTACCAATACCAATTCCTGCTTGGCAATATGATGCAATCAATTAGTGTCATATTCATTTTATATTACATTTTTTAAAACATCCATAGTAAATCAGTAAACTGAGGAAAATGAGAGGTTCTTCTTCTATGTGATAGAAATAGTGAACCATCTCCTAATAAAAAAGCCCAATATGCACTTTGATCACTATTAGTGGCAACAAATAATTGTTGGTCACCTGCAGGTAAGATGTATTTAAAGGGGCTTTGGGCTAGAAATCATTGTCTGGGTGCGATTTTGTCTGTGAATATCCTGGTTTTGATCCGTGCCTGTTTGACTATCCTGAACTCTGCTGATACTGACCCTTGCCTACCTGACTATCCTTGAACTCCTCCTGTATCAACCCCGGCCTGTCTGACTATTCTTGAACTCTGCCTGTACTGACCCCGGCCTGCCTGACTATGCTTTATCGCAGGGCCGGAACTAGGGGTAGGCAGAAGAGGCAGCTGCCTAGGGCGCAGTGATAGGGGGGCGCTGGGCAGCTACCTCTAAAATTGTCCTCTGCCTACCCCTAGTCAGCACTCCTCGGTCTTCCTTCCCTCCTGTGACCCTCCGCTCCATCGCTGTCCACTCCCTTGCTCACCCCTCCCCACTCTTCTCTCTCAGTCGGGTCAGCACCCGCCCTCCTCTGTCAGTCACGCAGGCAGGCTCCTTCCCTGCTCTCACTGCCCTCCCTGCTCTAATTTCTCTCCCTTCTCTGTCAGTCACACCGCCAGGCTCCTTCCCTGCTCTCACTCCACTCCCTGCTCTATCAGTCGGGCCAGACGACTCCCTCGTCTGTCAGTCGTGCGGCTCATGCCGGCCGGCTCCCTCCTCTACAGTAGCTCTCACCTCTTTTAGTCTCACCAGACACAAGCGCGTGCGTGGGGAGTTTGTCAGGCCAGTTTGCCTAGGGCGCCCGGCCGGCCTGGCCCGGCCCTGCTTTATCGTTTAATCAGTGAGAACCTGGTGCTTATGATTAAGGGCACCTGTGCCAGAAATGCGTCAAGCTAAACATGCAGCCTGTTTTTAATATGGACTAATAAAGATTTTGGCTTTTAAACAAACAGTCCGGTGTGCGGAGCTTGCCCCTTTGCTCGTTCAGAACACTTGTTTTGCTCCTCTCAAGTTAAGACCTGGCAGCTACTGAGTAGCTGAGGGCTCCTCCCTAGGCCAAAGGCGGCTGCTACAGGCAGAAGATTGAGCCGTGACCAGGGAGCCCAACACTTGTTCTGAATGTAGGAAGCCGTATGTAACAAAAGCTAGTATACACATCTACAGTTTTTGTTGTTTTTTATTTTAACATAGACATATTTTACCATACCCACACAATATTTATTTTTGCATATTTGCAGTAATGAATATAAAAGTAAACAGCCAAAAAGTATTAATCAGTCTATGAATCTTATATGTAACTCTTAATAGTAGCTGTTAATATTATTAATTTACTTGAAGGAACTGGCAATTCAGCATCATCGTGTGCGTGTATGAACAGGGAGCAAATGTGTGTTTGTTCACAGTGGACCTGTTCTCAAATGTGGTTTCTGCTGGTTTTATCTTGCAGATAGCTGGTTCAGCTGGTCCAGTAATAGTATTCCTAAGAGTAAGAGGGCTGGTATTGTGTAATGGTGAATGGGAGAGCTTGTGTAAATCCAATAGGTACAGGTATGCCAGGTGACAAAAGGGATCCCTCTCAGAGAGGGAGGAGTGTGTATTTAGAGTCCAAGGTAGAGCCGTTCATTTAATTCCTGGCTTTGGAAGTTCAGTGGGTAATATTTGTATATTGTTGTTATTGAGTAAAAAATATTGAACAAACTATGGCACGGTTTATTCATTTGGTTAAGGACCAATTGTTTCCCAGAATATTAACACAAAGCAGTACAATAAAATTAAACATTATACACAGATACATACTATTTAAAGAGATAAACAAACATACATACATAAATACACACAAACACACCACACAGGCAAATATAAACAGAAAAAACATATATCCTTGTCAATAAAGTTTGCTTACCATTAGGTAGGCAAATAAAGCTAAAGAGAACCTGGAGGGATCATATTTTTGCTAACATAACACATGATGATATCATGCAAAGCCTGACACTGTACTAATCTGGCTCCTACAGAATGTCCAAGCTGCTGTATTGGTCAGTCACACTATATCAAGTAACCAGCCACAGATGGCTGGACTACAACTCACTCTACACAGGCCTAGTTAAAGGGGCAGTGTCAATTACATTTTAGATCTGTCCTTTAAAATGTACACTTTCATTTTATTGTACTGAAATTCCCTTACCCCAGATCAGTGCTGTTGACAACATTATGACCGGCTTGTATAGTAGAATCAGCTCCCAGACTTTGTCAATTTGTGGGCCCTGGTGCACGTACCCTGACTGGCCACCTTGCAATCCTTTTCACAAGTATTGATTGAAGTACAGCACCACAAATTTTTTCTTATAGATAAAAATACCTTTATTGGAACACTGGCAGGACCTGGATAAGTGACGTTTCAGGCTACACAGAGCCTTTTTTCAAGCTAAAAAAATGTTGTGGTGCTGTACTTCAATCAATAAACATTATGACCGGTCCAGCTGATGCACATATACAAGAAAAACAATTCTGCAAACAGAACTACATTCTTCTCATATCTTATTTCCATAAAAATAATAAAAGAATAACTAATTTATAAAATTGTTCATTGTGTACACACATGATTTCTGCTATATTACTATACTTGCCTTTGAGCTTAATGCCTTTTTGTCCTACGTACACTTGAGTGCATAAATTATGCTTAGGTTTAATTATATAATGAAAAAAGTGTAACATTTGGTGTAAAAAAATATCTATTTATAAACCTGTAAGTTATGTTTGGGTTGAGGTTTTGGTTCAAATTTCACTGCAAATAATCTGGGAATAGTTTTTGTAACAGTGCTTTTGACACAGTTATATAGAAATATGTTTAAATCATACACTTTTATAAACTTGTGCAAGTCTAGCAATTTTTCTATAAAATGACCCATCTCGCAAATTTGGTAGCCACACCAAGTTCTATGTGAGTGTATTAAGACTGGTGCCAGCTTCTAAGCAGATTTGTACATGTTGCTTCAGAGCGGCTTCAGATCTTAGAGAATATGGCAGCTTGATTTTTTAATATTGCATTTAGATGTTAAGGTTGTATATCTTAGATACAGTGGAACACAAAAAAACCCCATCCCATTTTATAACTCGCTGTGCTGGGAAGCACAATTTGATGCCTCTCAACACAGTTCTTTAGTGCCCTCTGCTGAGTATTTTTGTAAAGTAAAGCTATATAACAGAATTACACCTTTTTTCCACCAACCTATTTCAGTCAGAAAATAAGGGGTAATTTTCAACTGAGAATAAGCAAAGCATAAACACAAGCGTAACTGCAGACATAAGGGGGAAATATGCACATCAAAATCAAACTTTGTTCTGTTATACCTGCACTTCATTACAAATGGGGCACAGCTGCACTGAAAATGTTCAATGTTGGGATTACTTTATTTCAATTGCCTGCTGTCACAAGTTTGTGCACAAGTTTTAGACATTTTGTTGTGACTATTGATGCAAGGTGCTAAGGAAACCCCTGGAGCGATCAACAGGCACACTTGCAAAGGATTTTCTGAACAATCAAATCAGTGGTCAGCACAACTATGTAGAAATGCAAGGAATGTTTTTTTCTCTGTACTGTTTACAGGTAAGCGGGCCAATGATCTTTTAGGTTTGGTTCACACTAACATTTGATATTGGATGAAAGACATTCCATGGGCAGATTGTCACTTGACATCATGGCTGCATATATCTTATATGAACTACCTGCTGAAAATGAAACAATACAGTTACATAGTTACATAGTTGAATCGGGTTGAAAAAGTTTAACCCCTCGAAATACAAACCCAGCATCAATAGTAGGGATGCACCGAATCCCCTATTTTGGATTTGGCTGAACCCCCAAATCCTTTGCGAAAGATCGTCCGAATACTGAACCGAATCCTAATTTGCATATGCAAATTAGAGGTCGGAAGGGGAAGCATTTTTTACTTCCTTGTTTTGTGACAAAAAGTCACGTGATTTCACTCCCCACCCCTAATTTGCATATGCAAATTCGGATTCCGTTCGACCGGGATGAAGGATTCGGCCGAATCCTGGATTCGGTGCATCCTTAATAAATACACACACCCCTCCATAACTTCACATAAATTTTAAATACCTATATCTATATTAACTATAGAGTTTAGTATCACAATAGCCGTTGATATTATGTCTGTCCAAGAAATCATCCAAGCCACTCTTAAAAGCATTAACAGAATCAGCCATCACAACATCACCCGGCAGTGCATTCCACAACCTCACTGTGAAGTACCACCTAGGTCAGGGGTCAGCAACCTTTACTATCAAAAGAGCCATTTTGCCCCCTCTTCCACTAAAGAAAAATAGTCTGGAGCCACAAAACATAACACAATAAATGAAACACTAAATAGCCACTGCTGGTGGCTTCCTGACTGTGCGACAGCGGTAAGCTAACCGTTAGCTTACTGCGGTCACACACTCAAGAAAGTGACAAGCAAAGCAGTAAGACCGAGCCGCAGCAAGCAGGATGAAGAGCCGAATGAGGCTCCAGAGCTGCGGGTTGCCTACCCCTGACCTAGGTTGCTTCAAATGAAAGTTCTTTTCTTATAGTCTGAAGGGGTAGCCTCTGGTGCGGTGATTCTCTTAAGTAGAGAAGGTAAAAAGGTCCCCTGCTATTATTCTATAATGTCTTCTAATGTACTTGTAAATGAAACCATGTCCCTTAGCAAGCGCTTTTTTTCCAGAGAAAACAACCCCAACCTTGACAATCTACCATCATAATTTGTCTTCCATCCCTCTAACCAGTTTAGTTGCACATCTCTGCACTCTCTCCAGCTCATTTATATCCTTCTTAAGGACTGGATCCACAACTGCACTGTATACTCCAAGTTAGTTCTTACCAGGGACCTATAAAGAGGCATAATTATGTTTTTATTCCTTGAGTTAATGGCCTTTTTATGCAAGAACAGAACTTTATTTGCTTTAGTGGCCACAGAATGACACTGCCCAGAATTAGACAACTTGTGATTTACAAAAACCCTAGATCCTTCTTAGTTAAGGAGACTGCCATTTAGTGTATACCATGCATTTATATTATTTTTGCCAAAGTACATAACCTTGCATTTATCAACATTGAACCTAATTTTCCAGTTTGCTGCCCAGTTTTCCAACTTAGTCAAATCACTCTGTAAAGTGGCAGCTTCCTGCATGGAACCTTTAGTTCTGCACAATTTAGTATCATCTGCAAAAATAGAAACAGTACTTCAATGCCCACCTCCAGGTCATTGAAAAACAACTTGAAAAGCAAAGGACCCAGTACAGAGCCCTGCGGTACTCCACTAACAACACTGGTCCAATTAGAAAATACAAACACACTCCTCCACCCTTTTTAATTCCTTTGTCCCTCCTAAAAAGGGTGTAACCATTTTAACTCACAGGCCAGTGACATGTTTCATCCCACCAGGTCTCAGTGATACCAATTATATCATAATTTTTATTAGTTTTTATTAGTATGCAATTAATTCTAGGTCTCCCGTTTTACCTGACAAACTCATACAGCGGAGGTTACTACTTTTTCTTTTGAGCTTTGCATTACTTAGTGGAGAATTATATTGTAAGTTAGTGTAAGCCTGTTTTCCTTGTAACAGAGGGACCTCCTTAGCTGGTAAACTGTATGCCCCCCTCACTCCTCCCCCATGACCCCTTACTATTACCACTGCCCCATCTACCCTAGCTTCCCCATAATTCTTTATCTCACCCCCCCTTGCCTAATTTAAACACTCCTCCAACCTCTTAGCCATTCTTTCCCCTAGCACAGTGGACCCCCCTTCCATGCAATCCGCAATCTGTCATAACTCTATAGGTTGTACCCCAAGGAAAAATCAGCCCAGTGCTCTAAGAACCCAAACCCTTCCTTCCTACACCAAGACTTGAGCCACGCATTTAGCTCCCTAAACTCCTGCTGTCTTCCTAAACTTGAACGTGGCATGGGCAAAATTTCTGAAAAAATTACCTTTAGATGCCTGAACTCACTCTTTAAGTTCTTCTTCATCTACCATTTATTTTGTCATTAGTACCAATATGTACTAAGACAGCTTGGTCATGCCCAGCCTCACCCAATAATTTGTCTACCATCAACCACATGCCGAACCCTGGCACCAGGAAGACAGCTGCCTTACCAATCACCCACTAATATATTTAATTTACAAAATGCACTTGACCATTTTGGTTTTGTGTCCACTCATTCATAGAGTGTAAGCATTGATCTTATAATTTGATTATAAAGGACATTTAGTCTATACAACAGAGAAGTATCTGATCAAAATCAAAAGTTTAGTTTTGCCCTAAGACTTCTGTGGTGGGCAAGTTATATGAAAGTTTGATATTGAAAATTATGATCTAAAACGTGCTGTCCAATTCCTGTGGTACTATTCCTATGGCTCACACAGGGAACATAGGGCAGGCAGAGCATGGCTCACAGAAAACATAGGGCAGGCAGAGTATGACACACACGGGGCATAGAGAAGGCAGATTATTAAACACACAGGGAGCATAGAGAAGGTAGAGTATGGCACACAAAGGCAACATAGGGCAGGTAGAGTATGGCAACACAGGGATTATACGTCAGAGTAAGGCACAAACAGGGGACATATGGTAGGCAGAGAATGGCACCAGGTCCGGAACTAGGGGTAGGCAGAGTAGGCGCCCGCCTAGGGCGCAGTCATAGGGGGGCGCACTTTTGAAAAGAAAGAATTTTTTTTTTTCGTTTCTTTTTTTTTTTTTTCTTCCATTTATTTATTTAAGTTCTCCAATGCGGCCAGCAGAGTTCCGCTCTGCTTCTCACCTCCCTCTTACTTGCCCTGGCTGGATCTGGTGTCTCCGCCTGCCCTGTCTCTCCCTCCTGCTAGGTTGCTTGCTCCAGAGAGTAAAAGTAGACAAACGCGCAATTGTGCATCCATGCGCTGTAGTAAGCAGCGCGCCGGCATGGTGACATCACTCAGGGAGGGAGCTCTGTGCCTGTGCTGGTCTGGCCTGGCGCTTGGAGAGAGCCCTCAGGCAGTGTGGGTGCGGCAGCATAACCGGCATTCTGGTGTTATTGGCAGCTGGTGTTATTGGAGAAGAGAAGACAGAGAGAGAGAGAGAGGACAGGTACACACTGATCTGGGCTGGGGCCAGGCAATTTTGGTGATGCTGCCAAGTCCTGACTTAGGGGGCAATGCTGCATTGTTTGGCAGTTGGCACAACAGGTACAGACTTTGGGGGGGGTAATATTTTGGGTGCTGGATGCTGGCACAGGTACAGATTGAGGGTAATATTTTGGGTACTACTGGCTGGCACAGGTACAGATTGGGGGCAATATTTTGGGTGCTGCTGGCTGGCACAGGTACAGATTGGGGGCAATTTTTTGGGTGCTGCTGGCTGGCACAGGTACAGATTGGGGGCAATATTTTGGGTGCTGCTGGCACAGGTACAGAATGGGGGCAATATTTCGGGTGCTGCTCGCACAGGTACAGATTGGGGGCAATATTTTGGGTGCTGCTGGCTGGTACAGGTACAGTTTGATTCATTAATGTGTTGTAAGGTTTTTTATTAAGTAAAATAATACGCGTGATTCTGTGGGAAATGGTCATACAGAAAGGGGGGCGGGGGCGCTGATTGAAGCCCTTGCCTAGGGTGCCAAACTACCTTGGCCCGGCCCTAAATGGCACACACAGGGACCATAGGGCAGGCAGAGTATGGCTCACTCAGAGAGCATAGGGCAGGCAGAGTAAGGCACACACAGGGAGCATAGGGCAGGCAGTGTATGGCTCACAGAAAACATAGGGCAGGCAGTGTATGATACACCCAGAGAGCATAGGGCAGGCAGAGTAAGGCACACACAGGGAGCATAGGGCAGGCAGAGTACAGCACACACAGGGAACATAGGGTAGGCAGAGTATGGCACACACAGGGGGCATAGGGAAGGCAAAATACGGCACACACAGGGGGCATAGAGAAGGCAGAATACAGCAGGAAACCTGTCAGGACCACTCTAAGATTCATACTGTGCTGCATACAGCAGTGTGTATGCAGTGTTTTATATACTGAATTTGAGGTTTACACAATGCAGGGGCCAGTTAATCTCAGGATTGATACATTTTCTTGCACCCTCTTTTAACTGCACTTGAGCTTTTAGATTAATGCACTTGCATGTAAGGAGGCGGTGATGGGTAGTACAGCAATGTGACTTGGAGGGGCAACGATTGCATGGCAACAATTTCTTTATAATCTTGAACAAATTACTGAAATAGAACTAGCAAGATAATTCAATTTCTAGAGCAGATTTCTCTTAAGTGTGCAGGCTGCCACTGTACACATAGTAAGTATTTGAATAGTAAATTTGAATTTTCAAGTGTCTAAATTCACACATTCAAATTTGAATCCCCCCATTCGAATGTAAATTTGATTGTGAGATTTATCATACTTTGACAGGAAACAGCCCTAATTCGAATAATTACCCCCTAAAACCTTCCGAATTCATGTACAAGTCAATGGTAGAGGTCTGTTGAGCCATTTGGAGTTGTTGATAGTCTTTTCTGACATTCAAGTTTTATTCTCGGAGAAAAACTTAATTTGTACGAATCAAATACAATTCGAATACGATTTGATTTTTCGATTGAATAGTAGCCATTCACATTTTTTCTTATATAGCCTCCCAGTCGAATTGTGAGTATATTCAAATTAAAAACAATTCACATGAATTCGAAATTCGACCTTTGATAAATGGGCCTCTAAATGTTTACACCATTCTATTGTATAGCATTGTGGCATATGTTGGTGCTTTATTAATAGTAAATAATAATATTAATAACAAATACCTTTGTGTGAAACCTCCCATCCTGCCCAGTAGCACAGTTCCCCAGCTGGCAGGAATTCTTTAGAAGATATGAAGAAAGAGCAGGGCCGTCTGGTACTCAAACGGATCCACAGGACCAGAAAGAATTAGTTAAAAAATGTATTTTTATTATACAAAGGCTGATGGAGATGCAAGTATACATTTTTTAACTTTGTGGAATAAAAATATATTTCGTAACTAATTCTTTCTGGTCCTGTGGATTCGTTTGAGTGCCGGACAGCCCTGCTCTTTCTTCATATCTTCTGGCGTGCCACTCCCTAAAGCTGGAGGTCTGGGGCACCCGGACCACATTTACTGTTTGGTGAGTTATTCACAATATATTCTGGGGCATGTTGTCTCTTCAACTACAGGAATTCTTTAGAAGCAGGCAAGCAGACTGGTTGCACTTCAGTCACTTTCTCTGAGAGGTGCAGCAGCACTATATCATCAGATTGATCATTGTTCTGTTGGTAGGCAAAGTATTCATGCTTGATAATGACATCTGTACCAAAGCACTTCTTAGATGCTGTGATAACCTGCCTGGAGTTGAATCAGGGACCTTGTGTGCCTGTGCTCTCTGCGTTACAGCTGCTCTATGTGTGCAGACAGCTACGGCCCTGGTTCACTTCTATGCTTGCTATTGCTAGGAAGAATGGCTTGTTTCACCTGTTGCCAATTTGGCCTCAGGTGATTTGCGGAAGCCATTTGACTGGATATAAAAACCCCAACTCTGCTCTGATTCATTGCTCAGTATAGGTCTATTTCAGTAGTTCCTGGGTGCAATCTGTTATTGTTTAAGATGTGTTTGACCTTGCCTGTCCCTGTTTCTGAATTGTCTGCTGCCTGTCCTGACCCTTGCCTGAACTTTGACTATTCTTCAGATCCTGATTTAGTGCTATGCTTCTGATCTGTTTTTGACCTTGGCCTGTATCCTCGACTATGCTTCAGCTTCCTGATTTTATACCGTATTGTCTGTTTGCACCGGCCTGTCTCTTGACCACGCTCCTTGTTCTCCATCCTGTCTGTATACGTTATGGTTCCCTTGCCTGTCCAAAGCTTCCCCCTTGGTCCTCTCATGTTAAGTCCTGGTGGCATCGGAGTAGAGGAGGGCTCCTCTCAAAGCCAAAGGTGGCTGCTATACGCAGAAGTGTGAGCTGAGACCTTGGGGTTTGCTCTGGGTTTTGGGATACCAGACGTTACAGGTGCATGCCCAAGGCACACTAGCAAAGAATCTGGCTCCTTAAGAAAAAAAAATTACAATTATTCTCTTTGGTTAATGGCACATATGCAAAACCCCAAGAATCTCTCCATGAGCCATATAACGTTTTAGATTAAGTTTCCAGTGGCGCAAAGGCATAGCCACTAATAAACCTTGTTTAACTCAAAATGTCTAAAAAATAAACTAATAAAAGCCAACTTGTAAAACAGATTTAGTAAAGATTTACAATAGTTTTGGTTTATATGTATGGCAAGGACAGACCCCCTTTAAAAAGTAATACTATTCCTTTAAAGCAGGGCACATTAGATTCCTATTTGAGAATTGTAAGATTTAAAGGATGACAGATTTTGTATCTTTACTTGGTCATTTTTTGTGTTTTTGCACTGTCATTTGTATAGGATTTTATTTTGTCTTTGTGCAAGAGTTCTATATTCACTGCAAGCATGCCAGAATGACTCACTCACCATTGCTCCAAAATAAAGAAATGAAACAGGCAGGAATATTCATTCATTACATATTATTATGCATAATCTAGGTCAAGACTTTCTACCAAACTGGGGCAGGGAAGGCACCACACAGCTTCTCCTGCCTCATAACAAGAACACCTGGGGAATGTCAACAGAATTAGATCTTTGACCCAGTTTTTTGTATTTACAAGACAAAGTTGGAAATAATCTGAGTCAACATTATGTGCTTCACAGTAGCACAGGATCTGTGTATGTTCTGCTTCAAATCTATATTTTTATTTGTTTAATGTCATTATGCGTACAAACTTATGGATCTTTCCAGGGCAGTGGCACAGAGACATAGAAACATCCCAGGCAAACAGAGATGGAATTTTATCCTGGGCTTGTGCCAAGTCAATAACCACTAAAAAGGCCCTATCTTAAAGGAAAACTACTTAAATTATCAATTCATTAAAAATAAAGTACAGTTATTCATTCATAAAAAGTTAAAGACAGTTATTTCTGCATGAATAGCAAAGTTTATTTAAATTATACCCTTTCTGCCCCATCATGTTTGTGTGCTGATCGGGCAGTGCTCAACCAGTGTGTGGCTGCCATAATTATATAGTGAATAAAGTACCCCCTAAAAAATATTATATATTATAAGTCACTGAGTGCTTTTATACAGGTCGTGGAACTCCAAGGTTACTTCTAATATCCTCATATTTTCCAACAAGGGGTACTTTATTTATTATAATACACAAGTTTTAGTGAGTCATGTGACAAAAATGACATCACTACTCATTTATAATCGATGACATCACTAATCACCGTTTATAAGGATATCATTTACAAGATATTCATGGCTTTTGTTTATTATATCTTTATAATACACAAAAGCCATGAATATCCTGTAAATTATATCCTTATAAACGGTGAGTAGTGATGTCATTTCTGTCACATGACTCACTAAAATTTGTGTATTATAATAAATAAAGTACCCCCAGTTGTAAAATATGAGGATATTAGAAGTTACCTCGGAGTTCCATGACCTGTATAAAAACACTCGGCCTTCGGCCTCGTGTTTTTATATGGTCATGAAACTCCTCGGTAACTAATAATATCCTTATATTTTACAAGAGGGGGTACTTTATTCACTATATAATCTACAGTCTGGTCATTTCCCTATGGGACCAAACTGTAAATTATATCCTTATAAACGGCGCGTTCTTACGTCAGAATTGGCCGTTTATAACTTAATGTGTCATCAGTTGTCACTGCCGCACTCTTCCTACAGCTTTTCCTCCTGCCTGTCCGCCTCACTTCCCCACTTCCGCCTTCACTCTGTGCTCTCTCTTGCGCCTCCTATTAAGGTCTTGCTGCCTTTCCTTACCTCTAGGTTCTCCTTTTGTCTCCCACCCTCTGCTGCTTGCTCACTCAGTGTCCTCTTCTGTTCCCCCTCCAACTCTAGTCTCGCTTCGTCTACCTCTCTCTTCTGC
The DNA here is from genome assembly GCF_017654675.1 of Xenopus laevis. Taxonomy (NCBI): domain Eukaryota; kingdom Metazoa; phylum Chordata; class Amphibia; order Anura; family Pipidae; genus Xenopus; species Xenopus laevis. The sequence continues at coordinate 67,969,295 of NC_054372.1, read as the reverse complement.
TCACAGCCCCTCTGCCCCTCCCACACCCAGTCACTCTTCGCTCCTGTTCCTTCTGTGCTCCATCTGCCTCTCACTCACTGTTCCTTCTCAGTTACACTCCCTCTGCCCCTCCCGCATCCTGTCACTCTTATGTCTTGTTCTGGCTGCTGCTCCCGCCCTCCAGCTATCAAACTTCAGTTTTCACCCTCAATCCTCTCCAGTCTTGTGCCCTCAATTCATTCATATTCATATTCTCTCTCTCTCTCTCTCTCTCTCTCTCTCTCTCTCTCTCTCTCTCTCTCTCTCTCTCTCTCTCTCTCTCTCTCTCTCTCTCTCTCTCTCTCTCTCTCTCTCTCTTCTTAAAGGGGTGGTTCACCTTAAAATTAACTTTAACTTTAACTTTTTATTTTATAGGATTACTAATTCAAAGCAAATTTTCAAGTGGTCTTCATTATTTATTCTTTATAGTTTTTACATTATTTGCTTTATTGCTCTGACTCTTTCCAGCTTACAAATGGGGGGGGGGGGGGTCACTGACCCCATCTAAAAAAGCTATAGATTTTTTGTTGTTGCTACTTATTACTCATCTTTGTATTCCAGTCTCTTATTCAAATTAATGCATAGTAGCTAAAACTGCACACTAACGAGCTGCTGAGTAAAAAGCTAAATAACAAAAACCATGAATAATAAAAAATGAAAACCAATTGCAAATTGTCTCAGAATATCACTCTCTACATCATACTAACAGTTAATTCAAACCTGAATAACCCCTTTAACCTACAGCAATATGAGTGTGACATCGCATGGTCAGAAACTTAGATCAAAGGAGGAGAATCACGCAAAAATACCTCAGAGGGTACAGAAGGGCTACAGGGAGACACAATAATAAAATGAAAAACCACAAGGGAAACAATGTATGGCATTCGGTAGACTACTATAGAGCAGAGGTAGTTAACTCCTTGAAAAGCTGCACATAGAAACACTGTAGATTATCCACTATACAATAGACCACATTAAGTCTGAGATGCTACCTGAACCCATCACTGAGTATAGGATTTTGAGCTCTCACAGGTATTATAAGAAAAGTGATATAAAAAGGTGATTTCTGAATCTATGTAAGCACTTGCTTCAGCAGGCATATGGGGGGGGGGGGGCATTTCAGGCAATTTGGGGCTCTTGACAAATTGCTCTGCATGCAATTGACAAGAATTTGTAATTATAGTGAAATGCTGGAATAGCAGGAATGGATTACTTTGACTCTGAAATCAAATGTAAACATTTTTTAATTACTTACCTTTTCTAAGGACATTACACTCACATTTTTGGCACTATAATGTACATTTATTTTGATCTTCAACCAAGGTCCAACTGGATTTTATGCAACAGGCAAGCCCTGACAATCACTGATAGCTGATAATTATATTTAAAGCACTGTTCGTAATAGTCATGAACACATCTGTTTCGCTTCACCAGAAATTTTGTGAAACAGCTGAAAAAAAACTAAAAAATTCACAAAACATAACTTCAATGGGTGTTTTTTTCTCACACCAAGATAATTGGAGTTTTTACCCATTCTAAATGCAATTAAGTAATGGGCATTTTATAGTCACTTGTTATTTGCCTGTTGCTTCTACTGTAGTTACCAGATGACTAAAAAAAGGTTATACCTATTAAATAGCATATTTGCCTATTTTATAGCATATTTAAGTAAATGGGTGTTTTATTCTCATTCCAAAGTCTGTGGGTGTATTTCTCAAGCTTTTTCTCTCTCCAAATGCATTGCATTAAGCGATTGGGTGTTTTTTCACAGCAATTTCTGTCTCAAGTTATTGCAGCACCTTCACGATAAAATTTGCAGATGGCAAAAAATGGAATTTCATTCTGAATCCATTCCTGCCAAATAAATTAGCTTGTCGCTATTTCTCAACCTTTGAGAGAAATAAAGTAAATTATACTGTGTTTGTGGGGAGGAAAAAAAGCATAGTACCTGTAATTTACTAACTTGTACAGAGAACTGCCATTGTGAAAAATGTAGCCCTGAAAATTCACTGATTTTATTGAATGACATAGTATCGCAGCTTGTAGGCCATTTTACAGGAAAAAATATAAACGTTTCATTAACAACAATATAATTTAACTTCCAGTCTTTACTGACCAAAACATTTTGATGCATAAGGCACAAAAGCCATTTTGATCTCTGCTTTCTGTAGCCGCAATGAGAATGCCATGGATTACCTTGGGATGCTTCCTTGTGATGACCATGGGACTATTTCAGCTAACAAGTTAATTCTCATGTTCTCCAGCTTTGTTTTCATTTGTCCAGGTAGTCTCAAGTGGCTGCCTTGCTCCCCCATGCCTATGGGCATTCTCATGGGCCCACTATATACCTTTTCAGTTTTAAGCAGTACTAGTAGAGATGTATAAACCTGGCTATATCTAAATCTTTTTTTTTGAAGCAGAAGAGTAATTTATTAACAGTTTCTGAAGGTAATCTTTTAATATACATTGCCATTATTGGGGATTAAAACCCACAGTCTTCCTGGTGCAGGCCTGTTACACTAAGCTAAGTTTTGCTTTATTTTTAAAAGATATTTAGATTGAGCTTTCTCCTGTGTGGCTTGAGGTGTCAGAGTCATGCCAGAATTATTTCTTCCTTGATAGCAGGTGAGAGGGTTTCAGTAAGCCAATGCTTCTGGCACTGTTCCAGTCTGCATATTGAAAAGCAAATTTTAATAATGTCCTGTTAAATCTCCACTAACTGTATACAAGGAATAGCAGACAGGGCAATGGTTAGAATAACAAAACATTTCCATTATGTACCGCAATCTCTATTTCCATTTATTTGCATTCTATGTATGTATTAATACGACTATATATGAGCATTAATAAATATACTGTATATTAGTTGCCTGATTGATGTTTAGCTGCATGAATGAACACAAGAAAAAAAAATATCTACTCTACAAGCATTATATGCACTATACATTTTATACATTGTGAGTTCATGTGAACATGCCATTTAAATTTTCCATTCATTTCAGTTACAGTTGATGAAGGGCTGAGAGACAACTAACCAATTATTTGTTTGGCTGGCTATGGATCTCCATCATAAACAAGGCAATATGTCATTTTATTAGGCAGCAGAATGGGGTGTCTTTCTGTTGTATAAGTCAGCTTCTGTCTGCCAACAAATGTAATGGTTGTTTAGAGATATGTCAAATATGATAATACATTCCATATAGAACCCTGTGACACTAGGGAAGCTTTTTGTTTTACAGAAACGATGAGAAGTGTCTAATCCTTGCACACAAACACCATAACAAGTGTCCAAATTCTGAATTAGATTAAACATCGCATGACATAATAAAGGATGGGAATTTTACTTTTCAGTAGAGCATTACTCACTGAATAGAAATGAATAGTAGATAATGATAAAGATTAACTAATCCACTAATCCACAGATTGATATGCACAGTATGTAGAATAATCAATTATCACATTCTTTGGTCATAACATTTCTTGCAAAGTAAGTGAAGAAATCGATTAAGGTTTTTAATTGATGAATGTTTTATTTAAGCTTTCAAAATGGTAACAAGTAAAGTTTCAGTAAAAATGTGCTGTTTCAGTACTTTCCATTTTGATTTTGAAAACCGTTTCCTGGGGTATCTCTAAGTTCTTTATAAACACATAATTATTTTTCCCCAACTGTTATGTTCTGATAATTACTGTTTGTTTATGTCTAGGACCTACTGATGTTTAGAAAATAAATGGCTAACACTAGGGGACAGATTTATCAAGGGTCGAAGTGAATTCGAGGGAACTTTCAAAGTAAAAAAATTCGAAACTCAAAGTAATTTTTTGGATACTTTGACCATCGAATAGAATACTATGACTTTGAATTTAATTTGAATTCGATTTGAAGTAAAAATAGTTCGAATATTTGAACATTCGATAATCGAAGTACTGTATCTTTAAAAAAACTTCGACTTCAATACTTCGCCAAATTAAATCTGCTGAAGTGCTATGTTAGCCTATGGGGACCTTCTACATAATTTTTCTAAGTTTTTGAAGTCGAAGTTAAAATTGTTCAATCATACGATAAAATCGCTCGAATCGTTCGATTCAAAGGATTTAATTGTTCGATTTTACTTTGACTGCAGAATAGCCAAATTCGATGAAAGAAATTTCTAATTCTATATTCGAATTCGAAGTATTTTAATTCAATGGTGGAATTTCGAAATTCGACCATTGATAAATCTACCCCTAGGCCGAAAATGACAATGGAGTTAATAAATACATTTAAAGGACATATATTGGGCCAGATTCAATTCAGTGAGAAAAAGGTTTATCACATGAAAAGTCATGGATGAAATTCTATCTGAGATGTAATTCAATTCAGAAAAACTTATCTCATGGTTTATCACGTGAAAACTCTATTGAAGTATATGGGGAAAAACTGGAACTGAAAAGTTTTTCTCTCTTTTGAATTGACTCTTGTCCATGAATTTTCACTTGATAAATTGTGAGACAAACTTTTTCTCACTGAAATGAATCTGGCCCATTTTTGGAAAACCAAGATATGAAAGGAACATTAGATATTGTGCACCTGAGGCTTTTTATAGTTATATAGTTAACATTATTATTATTATTTCTCACCTATTAAAATGTCATGCCATGGTTTTGCTGGTGTTAGTGGTAGACTGGAAACATCAGTTAGGTTAGTTGTCCAATAGCCACGGAAACCTTTAAAGTGTCTTTTGTGATTGCCGTGTTTTCCTGTTGTGTTTAATATTTCTGGGATGGTATTTCCACAGAATTAACCTAAAATAAAATTAAATAAATAAAAATAATCTCCAGAGAGATTCAGGAATGGCATTCCAAATATAAGGAGTCGCAAAAGAGAAGGGTTTCATACGGGAACCAGCAGTAGTAATGGGGGTACAACCAAGCGGTTGTTCTGAGAGGAGCGGAGGTTTTCGGGCAGGAACATATAGAGAGACAAGAGATGAGATGTAGTTAGGTGCAGAGGAATGAAGGGCTTTGAAGGTTATGAGGAGGAGTTTATAAGTTATTCTTGGTTTTATAGGAAACCATGATAAGGACTTCAGCAGCGGAGGGGCCTGTACCCTTTTGGATGAGATGAGGATAATTCTTGCAGCAGTGTTTAAAACAGACTGTAGACGGGAGAGATGGGAGTTAGGGAGGCCAGTTAGTAGAAGGTTATAGTAATCTAGTCTGGATAGGATGAGAGCATGCATGAGCATCTTGGATGTATCAGGTGAAAGGAAGGGATGGATTCTGGCAATATTGCGTAAGAAAAAGTGACAGGTTTTGACAGTGGTGTTAATATGATCAGAGAAGGAGAGAGAGGAGTCAAAGATTACCCTCAGACAGCGAGCTGAGTTGACAGGATTAATGAGCATGCCTTCAATAGAGATAGTAAATAGGGGAGTAGGACCAGGCTTAGGTGGAAAGATGATAAGTTCAGTTTTTGTTAGGTTGAGTTTAAGGTGGCGCTGGTTCATCCAATTTGAGATAGCCAGGAGGCAGTTAGAGATCTGAGCCTCTGTTTCAGCTGTTAATGAAGGGGTGGATAAATATATTTGGGTATCATCAGCATACAGATGATAATTAAAGCCAAATGAATGGATGAGATCTCCCAAAGACAGAGTTTACAGGGAGAGTACAGGAAGAGTAATTCGACTAGGGAATAGTCCAAATTTGATTTGAGTTTAAAAATATTTGAAATTTATCATGTACTGTCCCTTTAAGAATTCGAATTTGACTATTTGCCATCTAAAACCTGCTGAATTGGTGTTTTAGCCCATGGGGGACCTCCCACAATCAATTTGGATTTGTTTGGTGGACTGTTGAAAATCCTATTCACCTGAATTTAAAAAAAAAAAAAATCAAATTTTTTAATAAATTTCGATTGGTCGGTTTTTCGAGTTCATGGGAGTTACCCTTGTGCAGTTGCTCACTAAGCTCTGCATATGATCATCTATCCAATCTTGTAAAATTCAGTGTTCCATTTTAGTGGTTTATATTTTTCAAAGCTAAGAATTTTTATATTTGCTTTATACTCTTATTTTTACACTTATTCCCATATGTGACATTTTTATATACTGAAATCTAGTCACTTCATATTCAACCCCTGAGAATTCACAGATAAGTACCACATAAAGGGGCATAATTATTAGAGGGTGAATATAGTGTTAATACAGTTGGCTAGAGGGAAATTTGGCTTAATATATACACAACTAGCTTTGCATATATACAGCTCAATAAATATTTATCCAGCTTAGTATTGATAAGGCACAATAAATACCCCCCTAGCTTAGAATGTATACCGTTCATACTCACCAAGCTTAGCATTTACATGGCACAATGTATATTCACCCTATATAGCATTTATATATTACTAGCATATTTACCCACCTTAAAGCTAATATGACAGAATACATTCACAACTAGTTTAGCATTTATATATATATATATATATATATATATATATATATATATATATATATATATATATATATATATATATATATATATATAGCAAGACACATTTTGGCTCAGGTTAGCATTCATATTGAACAATACATTCTGAACCAGCTTAGCATTTATACAGTATATATATATATATATATATATATATATATATATATATATATATATATATACTGTATAAATGCTAAGCTGGTTCAGAATGTATTGAATTGTATACATATATATATATATATATATATATATATATATATATATTTTCACTCTGTGCTTTGCATGCTCATTATAAAAGTACTGTATCATGCATACTCACTTAATTTTATAGAACCAACTCTGTCCCCAACAAAAATCTCCACATAGTCTTGGCAACCTCCTATAAGGCTAGGCAGCTGTAGTTCGAAATGTGAAAAGACAATGAGAATTTGTTTTCCTGCCTCAACAGCAATTTTACAAGTGCATGCTTTGCTTCCAGGGTAGTTGCCATCTGGCCAGTTGGTTGACATAAAAAATCCATTGTCAGCAAGGAAATTACCGCCACATTGTGCTACACCTAAATAAAAGGTAAATATTTACTGTATATTGATATAAAGAATACATTGACACACCCCTAAATGTTACAGAAAGTTGCTTTCTAAACAACTACTCAAAGTTAAAGGACCTTTCCATGACTTTATCAATCAATGTGTCATGATTTGGGAATAAGGAAAGAAAATGTATTACAGGTTTTGCATATTCTCCCCCCCATAATAACCCAAGAAGAGTCGTATCTCAGAAAATGTAAGAAACTTTGGTGAAAAGTAAAAGGAATGAATCCGAGAGATTTACTTCCATATTGTGATCATATTATGAATCTAACTCTTAAAATAATGTCCAACTTATCAGTTTAATAGAAAGTCTTCAATAAATTTGGAAACTACTGAATACTCTTTGTAACCTGTATTGTGTATTGGTGCATATAAGTATGTTATATTAGATGCACGCAAACAAAGATAAAGAAGAGTTGGTTGCACTTGGAGGATCTGTGGTCATCAATTGGAGTGAAGTGAAAAGTGGAGTGATGTGAAACTGTAAATTTGGAAGGAATATGAAATAATGCATTTTCACTGTGTGTGGTTAGTGAAAAATATTGGGCAAGTTTTATGCAAAGAACAATCTACCCACTGGGGCTACTAGAAAAAAATTCTCTCCGCACTTGTGACAACAAAAGTGTTTGTGTGTTTTGTATTTGTCTGTATGTCACATCCTATACTCATCAAGTAAATGTTACAAAAAATAATATTTCTCTGCAGTCTTCACTTCCTCGTTGGGATACTATAATAACAACAGCATAACTAGCTTGGCACTAGTGAAAAAACTGTAGATTATATATATATATATATAAACCAAAATGCAATAAGGTCCGCACTCTCAGGACTTTTTAAAAGAAAAAATTATTTATTGTAGAAGTTACAGACTGACGTTTTGGCCTGGTCCCAGGCCTTTCTCAAAGTAACAATTCAATATTGAAAATGCATTTTATACACATGATAAGGCGGGATAACAACAGTCTGATTGACCTGATGTAATCATCAGCATTTAGCGACTGCCAATCAAACAAACTTTCGTGGCTGCACATCAGTGTTGCTTCAATGGTTAATTTATCTAAACCCATTATAGGGAACCAAAAGGCTACTTTTATATAACAGTTTAAAACAAAGTTGAAAACAAACCACAGTGTTGCAATGTTACTTGTTGAAATTATTATAATAAAATTGTAACAATCAAAGTGTTGTTACTGTGTATAATACATGAGGATCTAATAAAACATGGACAACTCGTTCTATCACTGGGCTATATTATACCTTAACTCCATAACACGCAATATATTTTTCATATATCATTATATAATAAATTAAGTAAATGTCCCTCTCACTGACTTTATATAACACTAGTTTAATGAACTCACATGTTCGTTAGTTCACACTACATAGAAGCACACTCTTATTATGTTGGATGCACAAGTAGAAAAAGATATCTAAACAAAGAACACTAAAAATGCTGCCAGGTCTGGTCTATTTATACAACATGTACACACCAGGGAAGCATGCTTTCCCGTAAGATTTATACTGTAGCGGCCCAAAGCAATGCTTCATTTGCTAACTAAAGCTTGCACAGTAATGACTCCCAGCACACATTTCAGACTACAAGCCAATGCTTACTAACCAGAAAATTGCTTATGGGAAAAAGAACAAAGCAAAATAAATTAAAAAAACAGACTGATCAAAAAGTCAAGAGAGAAACCAATAAATCTATTTCACACACACATACACACACGTACACACACATTTATATATTTTTTCCCAAAAAAATCACGCTGTCAGTAATAATTGCATCATCCTCAACACATATGGAATGTCTTTATCGTGATGTAATAATATATACGGTTTGTGTGAAAAATGGGAATCAAATGGTAGATGGAATACTTTGGAGCACATATATTTCTTTAACATGTTTCTACTCTAGGGCATTTATTTGTTTTCATATTCATCAAAATATGTTTCTACTGCAACTTATTTGGTGAGCATTACACCCTAAATTTGCAAAATGTGAAAACGTACAGTGGGTATCACAGTTATTCTTTTGATGATCTTATCAAGTAAAAGGACAGACCAGTGGTCCTCCAGAATCTCCCTGTATTTAGAGGGCAAGTCAACCCCAATATAAACATTTGCCTAATAAAATAATACCTAATTCTAATCAACTTTCCAATATTCATTTAAATATATACCTTTTAAATAAATTTTCTATTGAAAGCAGCATTTGCCTAACTCCTGCTTGTTCAGCTGGCCACACATGTTCAGATTTTATTCATCATACTCGACTGTTTGGATATCAATAATACCTTTCAACGCAAGGATCTAAAACTAACATTCAGATTTAAACTGTAGGATTAACGTAGGAAAAATAACAATTCAGACAATGCTCTGGCCATTAATTGACAGATAACAATCGCATGCAAGTTATGTCCTGGAAATGGTAGTGATGGATATTTGTCAGACAATACATGCAAAAATATTCATAATGATAATCATTATTCAATAGAAATTGTCTAACCTGTCCAATCGACTAATCAAACAATCTCCATGGTATGAAGATTATTATTAGGACAATTATTCATAGTCCACATTTTGTATGATTATATCAGCATGTGTGTAGCCAGCTTTACTTTTCAAGCAATGGGCCAGATTTAGTTCAGTGAGAAAAAGTTATCTCATGGTTTATCACATGAAAACTCTTGGACAAGATTACATTTTAGGAGAATTATTTTTCTAATTTGCTTCCTGTTTTTTCACATAGAGTTCAATAGAGTTTTCACGTGATAAACTGTGAGATAAATTATTCCGAAATGAATTGCATCTCAGATTGAATTTCCTCCATTAGTTTTCACATGATAAGCCCTTTTCTTACTGAAGTGAATCTGTTAATCAGCTGTCTTATTTTGCATTTATTTAGTCTAATTAGTCATAGCCAGCAGGGTAGAGAATAGAAAGGGACAGTCAAACACTGTTTTAAATGGCATTACATATTAAAATAACCTAAAAACCATAGACAATTGTAAGAAATGTACAGTATATTACAAAATTGCTTAACATTGTATTTTCTTTTATTAGTCAAAAATTTATTTTTTGGATTCATATTCCTTTTAAGTAGCAGTACTATTACTTTTGCAGACTTGACTCTTTACCGTACCACAAAAATCATAAGTTACGTTTTATGATTGTAATGTAACAAAGGTTATTAAACATTTTGCTTTTTAACAATTTACAGACCAATAAATTCTAATTACGGCTGTTTTGTTTGCTGGTGGTTATTAGACCTGCTGTGAACGTAGCAACTTATTTAATGTTACACCAGTGTGTAAGGAGGCAAAATGTGAATTGTTAATGTATAATTAGTTTGGCCACTAGGTGGCAGTGAGTCCTAAATTAAACTGTGAAGTATAAATCTGTAGAGATAACTCAAATCAATTTTATTGCTGTGTTTTTAGTTTGAAAATATTTCACCAGTCATCCAACTGGCTTTCTCAATTCAGAATAACTTGAGAAAGCCAGTTGGATGACTGGTGAAACATCTTTAAGGAAAAAACACGGTAAGTCCACTTATTTCTACATGAAATGAGAATGAGAATCTTCACAAACATATGTGAGGTATAAAGCAAACAGGAACAGGAAATATGGTGCCCATTTTTGGCAGTAATAAAGGAAGAGACAGCAGTCTATGTCAGGGAAAGGTGAAGAGAAAGGATTGTGCTGCAACTTATCTGTTATGAGAAAGTCACCTCAATAAACTTGAACTGTTTATGAGAAAGTCTTCCATACCTTGTGTTGCAAGGTTACAAGTACAGTGGTGTGGAGATATGGAGGCACTGCTTTTATAGACAATCCCCTTTACTGCTGAAATGCATATCTTGCCTTTAGGTCCTATCTTCCCATATTCATAACATGTTTCTAATAAAATGGTAGACATTTTTTAATTAAAGTATACTGGAGATAAGTTTCTTTTTCAATAAAGAAAGTAAAAATGGGATTTTATTTTTTTGCCTTTACATCCCCTTTAAATCTAATCATATATGTTTCAGTAAGCCTGCAGGGTGGGGATAAAACAGACAACTATTGATGGCACTTGGCATTTGTAGGGTAAAGTCAATTGTTTTGCTGAAGTCAAGCTATAATCAGCTGGCTCAAATAGCTTTATTGTTGGCAACATCCAACAATGAAGAGGTTCCACAAATTGAATGTTTACTAACTGTTAAATTAACATTTTAATTGTATTAAAAACTTTACATATAATTTAAAAAAGACATTCTATTATATTAGTATATAATATATTATATTTCATGCAATATGATATATTTTCACTATATTTATAAAGTTAATTAGGATGGCAACACTCATTTTGCATTACAGGTATGTAATATCTTATCTGAAAACCCATTATCCAGAAAGTTCCAAATTATGGGAAGGCTTTTGCCTATAGACTCTATTATTAATTCTTAATAATAAGGATTTCCTTTTTCTCTGTAATTATAAAACACTACCTTGTACTTGATAGTAACTATGCTTATAATAAACTACGTTTCTTTCATGTTTAAATTATTATAAACATAAAATGGAAGGTATAGTGAGCTTTATTCACTTTTTTAAACAGACTGCTATTACTCTAAACATAACTGTACATACCACACCTATAGTTCCATGGGGGCTGGTAAATGTGCAAACACTTTCTTGTTTAAAACAATGTCTTTTCATGTACAATCAGCTTTGATCAGATTGTTGGCCATGTTATTATAGTTACTGTTTTTATGGGTATTTTAAAAAGAAACTCAGCAGGCTTAAAAACTCTTTTTGATTAGGGATGGGCGAATATTTTCGGCTTGTTTCTCCGAAAAATTTCTTCTCCAGTGGGACTTTGAGTTTGTTTCTGAGAATATGTTAGGTCCCTGCCATAAAGAGTTTTCCAGGAATAAAATAACTACAAAGAATTGACACCAGTGGAAACATGGTGAACTAACCCCCAGGTATTTTATTAGTCTACCATCTATTTCACAGGGATGCACCTGGTCTGGATACAAATAAAGTTGCAACATGTAGTATGATATAAATATAAAATACTGAAAACATACGAAGAATGCATATTGTGCCGGTGAACATATTCCTGTATTGCCATACTTTTTATTTTACTACTTATTTTACTGTCTTTTTACATTTAAAGTAAAATCAAACTACCTTAAGTTAAGGTCATTTTCTACTGATGGTGTCATTATTGCAATTCTAATTATTTTTATTATCTTTAATTTAAATAGCACAGACATTGTATTGTGTTTTACCAATTAAAAAAGGTTTCCATCTTGAAATACTAACCATGTGTTACTGTTTGTCCTGGCCTTTCTTTAAAAGCAGAAGCAAAAACACAACAGGCCCATGTAAGTAGGTCTGAATCTTCTAAATCAAAATGAGTGAATGTCAGGTGCACTTTTTCCTGTGGCACGTCCATAAGCCATACATACACAGTGTTGGGTCCATAATTATAAGGCCTGTTTGGTGTTTCCTCATTAGAGTTACTAATTAATGCAGTATCACTACTGCCAGGGGCGCTCCGTCAATGAGGCGAGTTGAGGCACTCGCCTCAGGCGGTAGGGCCCCCTGGTTGCCAGGTTCGGCAAAAATGCCAAAATAAATAAATAAAATAATTACAATGAGAAATTCCAAACAATTCATATTTGGTTTATCACTGAACACTGACACTGAATTTACCAGACAACAACATTTCTTATAGAAAGTATTGCAGAGAACAGCAAGCTAAGTTTCTGCAATTTACACAGTGAATCATTATATGTATTTTGCTGGCATAATTGTAGTTGCAAAAAATCCCCCATATATTCCCTTGCTTTTCTCAGATACCTGAAATATCATCAGAGTGAACTGCTTCCCATTTTGCTTCAAACCTTTTGTCGGTTCTCAGGTTTCTCAAATTTCACAAAGAGCTTGTTGCTTGTGCTGATGATCACAGGAGGCTTTAGAAATCCACAGTAATTACCTAATATTTCAGTGGAGTAGAGGAAAACAGTTGTTAGCAGTGGATTAACAACTTGAGTTCAATTGAAGTTATTTCTTAAAAGGTTCACCTCTGCAGTGAAACCTTCACCTATACTGCCAAACTGTAAGGATATTTTTTTCTACGAAGATGAAAATTTATTTAGTATCAAAGAGAATTTTTGCAATGAGTTTACAACAGAACATTAGTGGATTCTGCTACTGACTAGGTTTAAATTTATTTATTTTTTTCAAATAGTTAGCTTTTATTTACATGTTGATATATTATGCAGTGCTTTACAAATACTGTTTAAAGGGGCAGTTCAACTTTAAATGAACTTTTAGTATTTCATTTCATTGTTTACATTTAGGGGGTTATTTATCAAAATCCGAATTTATTTCATTGTTTTCTGAAATATACTCTGACTAAATCCGCACAGGTTATTTCCCCTTATTTATCAATACATTTTCCCGAAAAAGTTTTTGGAACTGGAATTTTGTGGCGAAACTGTATTGATAAATAAGGGGAAATAACTTTGATTTTATGGGAGGGAGTGTTGCATCCCGAGCTGTTCCTTTAGTTAATATTAATGTTTACCTGTCACATCTGAGGTATCAGATACATTTATCATGTCTACACATGACCCAATATATCCGTCCACAGCAATCTCAGTAAATGGCAGTTTGACCAGAGATCCCTCTGCAATGGTGATGTCCCAGCTGCACTGAAGATTTGCAGGGTAGGCTTCGGGATAATTTTTAGAATGAATGACGCCTTTACGGCCATGCTTCAAAGCATTGCTGTCATATCCAGACTCCAGAAACAGGTACACAAAACATGCATCAATTATTCAATACAACCTTCAAATTCTTTTTATTGTTCCCGTAATAACCCATATGTCAAGATACTCTACCAGGAGGCTGACTAATGGTTCATTCTGATTACCATAAGAGAAGAAAAATAGTCAGAGCTGTAAATTCTGCTCTTTTAGTCCTCCATTGTGTTGTGGCAATAGCTTAACCCTCTTCCTGCAAGTGTTTCTCTGTCAATTAAATAAAGGTGTAAAGGTAAAGGTGAATTTGTGAAAAGAGCATTTATTCATTTTTCCTGTAATGTAATCAATATTGATATTGATTTGTAGTAATGCAGAATTGTTTTTTAATAAGTTGCAAAGTTGCCCGTAGGAGTTAAAGTGCTTAATGTTCATTCTGTTCAAAGAAATTTAGTGTTAGACCCATAATAAAAAAGGGTGAATGCTAAAATGCTTGTGGGTAGAACCCTGTAGAATAAAATAAACTTTATAATGCATCAGTTGCTCACTTTATAATTAAATTGTTCACATTGTAATTAAAATATGATGCTGTTAAAGATGAAAATATTACTTTGAAGTTTCCCATGGACACGCCCTAGTGCAGTAGTAATATTTCATATGTGTAGCTTGTTGCTGAATGTTACTTAATATGCTGGAAACTTTGCACTAACCAATAAAACAGTTTGAAGTAGTGGAGAAATGAGGAGATAGTGGTAGCAGGTATATTCCCTTGGAATGAGCTGTATGTGGCATGGAAACCATGCCTTCTCTATCTGATGTGAAACGTATAGTACAACTAGTATGTGTCCAGGTTAATAATCTGGTCCAAGAATCTGTCTACCGCAAAAGTGCACTGTAAAAACAATTATATTTATCATTCCCTTGAGCAGTCGTATATAATATAAATCTATTTTGTTATGTTACAAAGTTTAATCATGGAAATATTCTGTATAATATCTGAAATTATCAAATTCTTCTTCACTGTTCCCCTCTCAGCGATTTTCTCTCTGCAAACAGGCTTTAAAATATGTTTTTTTATGGACAGTTACTGGGGGCTCCCTTTACCTTGAGGATGAAAACTGGCAGTAGTGACAAACTAAGTAAGCGGTAGTGGAGAGTAAATTTACTTTTGATTATTCAGAAACATTACAGAATAAATTAGTTGAATATATTCATCATGTTAATAACCCATATATCCCATTTCTGTTTTCATAAGAGTACCCCTTTAAATAATATGTCAAAAAGTCACCAAATTGCTTTCATTATAGCTTGCTGATGTATTTTTGGATTTTTAGTTAAGCAAAGCAATATGCTGGAAAATAAATATATAATTATGCTAATTACACAAGGACTTCAAAATGTAATGTGTTCCATGCTTGTGTGCTGGCCTTATGAACTTAATCTAGATAATACTTGACAAGGGCAACATTAAGTCTGGGACCCTCTCCCCCCCCTTTTAACTGACTCTCCCCCCTTTTATTAAACACACAGCCAAACCTTTTAAGTAGATTGAAAGGCCGCAGCCAAATTGATAAAACATAAATTAACAATCAAATAGCTTTCATATTTCAACATATAACATTAGGACAACTAGCCAGCAGACTCTCCACCTCTAGCCTCTCTTGGCTGCTACCACGGAGATCCCCTGCTAACTATGGTATCTAAATCCTGAAGCTAGTCATTGTTACACTGTATGTTGTTACAAATGATGCACAGTATGATAGGGAGGTTGTAACAGTTACCCTATTAAAATGTTTATATGCAAGGAATTTCTATAATAGTCCCCTTTTGTACCTGCCTTGCCAATCAGATGTGTTTGTAAATTGGTTGATAACTGCAAGGATTGTTGCTTGGACACATGGGTCTCTGTAGCACAGATTTTGTATTTCAGCAGTTGAACAGGTATGGGACCTGTTATCCAGATTGCTTTGGACTAGGGGGTTTGCAGGTAAGGGATCTTTCAGTTATTTGGATCTTCATGCCTTGTCTACTAAAAAAATCATTTAAATATTAATTAAACCCAAATAGGATTGTTTTGCCTCCAGCAAGAGTTAATTATATCTTATTTGGAATCTAGTGCAACAAGCTGTTTTATTATTATAGAGAAAAAGGAAATTCTTTAAAAAATTGATTTATTTGATTAAAATGTAGTCTATGGGATATGGATTTCCCATAGCTTTCTGGATAACGTAATCCTGCATAACGGGTTTTATACCTGTACCTTTATTGTGTGTATCTTGGTTAAATAGTGGGAAGCAATTCATCCTTTTACAAATCCTAATTTGCATCTGTATAAGTGTATTGAAGCAACCCACAAGGGGAAGCCAAGTACATCTCTGAAATGAATAATCTTGTAAATAGGATTTACTGGGTGTCTGATAAGGAAGAACATGTTGAAACATAGCACACACAAAACATCATTGCCAGAGCAAATTAAGAGAGAAACAAATTAGAACATACCTAGCTTGCATGACCCTTTGGTGTCTCCATCATAAATTTCCGCCGCATCTTTGTAACCAGCCGGTCCTGCAGGTTCTAGGTCAAATGAAATGAAGGTCAATTTTATCTTGTAGCCCAAAGCAATTGAAAATTTCCACTGCAAGAATCATAAAAAATACATTTTTATTGACTTGAATGGTACAATGTGTTTGCTTAACCTTTCAGATATATATGGCACTTGCAGATGGAGGTGCAGGGTAAAAGGGGGTCTCAGGAAGAACCTATGTGTGGGGCATTTTATACTGGGGAGACTGAAAAGGTTTAATTATATCACAGAGAAATAGCACCCTGGGTGGCCGCTGTACTGCTATATGATGGAAGCAACACATTTGCAGTGGTAGGATTCTCACATTCTGAAACTTAAATTTAAGAATATAATTACAGTACTTAATAGTATTAAGTATAGGGTTGCCAAAATTAACGAACTGTAACATCATTGTCACCATCTGTGCATTATTAGCCAGTAATTATACGGTATATTATTATTTTGTCCTCAATGTCAGAACATAAAAACATCACTATCTAACTGTGTGATACAGAAATCATCCTGAGCCATTATTACATTAATCACAGCATGGCCTACATAATTATATAACATGATTGATTAGAATATAATTACGACTTTTTTTCAACAGGATACATTCTAAAGTATAAGATCAAATTGCACCTAGTCCCAATTCCCTTATTCCATGTGTTCAAGTCAAACGCATTTCATGGAAATCCTTCAACACGCACACAATGCACAGAGAACAGCTATGTTTGATCTAGAGTAATTACCTGGTCGATGGCATCGTTCTTTCTTGTATATGCAAGCTGATGTGTCAGGTGTTCCAAACTCCCCTGTGTTCCCAAGCAAATGTTTAAATTATTTCACCCCTTAACCTTTTCCACAGCCAAGAAAAGACACAGTTAGGGGCCGATTCACTAACCTCGAGTGAAGGATTCGAAGGTAAAAAACGTCGAATTTCGAAGTTTTTTTTGGGCTACTTCGACCATCGAATGAGCTACTTCGACCTTCGACTACAACTTCGAATTGAAGGATTCGAAGTAAAAATTGTTCGACTATTCGACCATTCGATAGTCGAAGTACTGTCTCTTTAAAAAAATCTTCGACCCCCTAGTTCGCCATCTAAAAGCTACCGAAGTCAATGTTAGCCTATGGGGAAGGTCCCCATAGGCTTGGATAACTTTTTTTGATTGAAGGATATTCCTTAGATCGTTGGATTAAAATCCTTCGGATCGTTCGATTCGAAGGATTTTATCGCTCGATCGAAGGAATTATCCTTCGATCGATCGTTCGAACGATCTGCGCTAAATCCTTCGACTTCTATATTCGAAGTCGAAGGATTTTAATTCCTAATCGAATATCGAGGGTTAATTAACCCTCGATATTCGACCCCTTAGTGAATCGGCCCCTTAAACTCATAACATAACTTACTTGGCAACTTGCATAATTGATAATACAGGATTTGATCACAATTTCGTAAAGGTAACACGTTGAAAGATCTGCTTGTTTAGCATTGCTGTCAATAGAAAGGATATTTGCCTTATTTTTCCACTTGGGAACTACAGTTCAACAGGTCAATTGGAGGCAAGTGCAGAGCCCTTGGCTGAAGACCAGGTCCACATTTCATTTTAGTCCTCTCTTAACTCAGTGGATATCTTGATCCCCTATCATTTATTAATTAGTAAGGGCATTGTTTTGGGTAGAACATGTTTCAATATTTTTTACATTTCTAATTGTATACTTGAAACAGGCTAAAATTGTCTGGGTTTTGCTGTATTTTCTGTGGACAGTGTGCACAAATTAAAGTTCAAGTGGTTTGCCCTACAGTATACAATTAAAACTTTTTAGCCTGCTACAAAGTGTCATTAAACATTGCCCTTCCTCAAAGGCCATTTGAATGAGCAATTTATCTAGATATTGTTGGACAAGCCACCTGTGTAACATTGCGAATGCTATATCGCTAATACTGGCCATTTGGATTTAATTACTGACCTGTGTGTTTGCAGCTCTATTGAGCGTTTTTCTGCAAATATACAGACTCCACCAATAACTCACTAACCCCTAATATTGGGTTCACACTTTATAAATTGAATATTCATACAGGGACAATGAGTGTGCGAATATTTACTTTGGACAAATTTTTGGCTCTCAATGCTACTTGGGATGTTGTGTGCACCACAAATCCTGGGATTTATTTTCCTTATATGACTACCAAGGATTTGTTTACCTCTATATAGGTTGCCTGCCTTTATCGCATCATTTATGTGCTCATATTATACATCATATTGTGTAGGTCGACTTACCATTCTGTCTCCTATATGCAGATGGAACACCATTTAATTTACCTTGTTTGCATGCAATTTCCTCACACCTGGTTCACAGAATCGGTGGATGGGGCCAAGTATTTATAATAGAGGGATCCCTCTTTCCACACGGAGCGCTGCTTGTTTTTAAGTTGATTTTAGGAGTATTATGGCATGCTGGTGAATAAATATTGCCTTTTTACTTTTATGTGTGATCATTTACAATACCACAATCTCATGGTTTGGGGGTTGAGTCCCAATTTGTGTGCATATATGTCTGAGCTATGGCACATTCATTTTGTATATTGTAGAAACAAGTTGAACATATTGGCACTCTTCCTAATGTACAGCTGGAAACATGAGGTACTTTGGTTATCTTTTCCTATCAACATCTGTTATATGCACATTTGCACATTCTCTTACACAAGCAATTTTGGTAAATACTGATATTAAAATATGTAATTTTGGGGGTTATTTATCAAAACTTGATTTTTTTATTTACAAATGTGAGTTTTTTTTCACATATAAACCTTGAATTTAAAGAAAAAAACCCCAAACATTTGTAGAGAAAAAAAACTAGAATTTTTCAAGATTTATTGTCCCCCAAAGCTGCTAAAACTCCGAATCCAAAAATGATCCATCTAAAACCTGTCAAGTTCATGTAATGGTCAAGGGCAGCTGTCCCCTTAACCAGTTTTTTTTTTTAGATTCAATTTTTTTAGTAAATTAGCCAAAGTCGTGGACAGGAGTTTGGTTCAGTTCATTCTGATAAAATATGAGAATTCTTTTTAGTACCGTATATACTCGAGTATAAGCCGACCCGAGTATAAGCCGAGGTACCTAATTTTACCTACGAAAACTGGGAAAACTTATTGACTCTAGTATAAGCCTAGACACAACTACAGCCCTGTCTCCCAGCAGCGCACATTCTGCCAAAGCGACCCCCCCAGCGATCAACCGGACTTCTTTGCAAAGTTGATGGTGACAAAGAATTGCCAAACGGATAACTGTGTGCATTGTCCCACTGTCCCACTACCATGTGCAGAGGGTGCTGTTTGATATTGCCATCACTGTTAATCTTTCGTATAACCAACAGAGGGCGCTGTGTGATATTGCAGTCACTGTTATTCTTTCATATAACCAACAGAGGGCACTGTGTGATATTGCAGTCACTGTTAATCTTTCATATAACCAACAGAGGGCACTGTGTGATATTGCAGTCACTGTTATTCTTCCATATAACCAACAGATGGCGCTGTGTGATATTGCAGTCACTGTTATTCTTTCATATAACCAACAGAGGGTGCTGTGTGATATTGCAGTCACTGTTATTCTTTAATATAACCAACAGAGGGCGCTGTGTGATATTGCAGTCACTGTTAATCTTTCATATAACCAACAGAGGGTGCTGTGTGATATTGCAGTCACTGTTATTCTTTACTATAACCAACAGTTCGCGAACTTCGAACACCCGCTAAAATCGTTCGATTCGAACGATCGAAGGATTTTAATCGTTCGATCGAAGGATTTTCATTCGAATCGAACGATCGAAGCCATTCGATCGAATGATTTTCATTCGATCGAATGCTTACAATCGTTCGAACGAATGGAAATCGTTCGATTTTTAGCGGTCGAACGATCGAACGCGAACTCAAAATGCGAACGTTCCCAAACGTTCGCGAACATTCGGCGGACGCGAACGGTCGAAGTTCGCGCGAACTAGTTCGCGGTCGAACAGTTCGCTACATCCCTATTCTTTAATATAACCAACAGAGGGCGCTGTGTGATATTGCAGTCACTGTTATTCTTTCATACAACCAACAGATGGCGCTGTGTGATTTTGCAGTCACTGTTATTCTTTCATATAACCAACAGAGGGCGCACTGTTATTCTTTCATACAACCAACAGATGGCGCTGTGTGATATTGCAGTCACTGTTATTCTTTCATATAACCAACAGATGGCGCTGTTTGATATTGCAGTCACTGTTATTCTTTCATATAACCAACAGAGGGCGCACTGTTATTCTTTCATATAACCAACAGAGGGCATTGTGGGATATTGCAGTCTCTCCCCAAGTGAACTGTTGGTATAGGAATGATTAAAAGTGACTGCAATCTCAGCTACTCGGGTCGGGTACCGCTGACCCATGTATAAGCCGAGGTAGACTATTTCAGCACATTTTGGATGCCGACGGTAAATATTCCCCTTGGTGTTCTAGTACAGGTATGGGACCTCAGGACCTGGGGTTTTTCAGATAATGAATTTTTCCATAATTTGGATCTTCATACCATAAGTCTACTAGAAAAACATGTAAACATTAAATAAACCCAATAGACTGGTTTTGCTTCCAATAAGGATTAATTATATCTCAGTTTGGATCAAGCACAAGGTATTATTTTATTATTATAGAGAAAAAGGAAATCATTTTTAAAAATTTGGATTATTCGAAAAAAAGGAGTCTATGGGAGACAGCCTTTCCATAATTCGGAGCTTTCTGGATAACGGGTTTCTGGATAACGGATCCCATACCTGTAATTTTATTTCAGTAATACAGCAATGTCCCTCCAGCCTGAACTTCCACTGCACATCTAGCAGGGTAAGGACAGATTATTGGTTCAGTGTCAGATGGCACCTAAATAATACTGCCTTTGCAGTTCTTCATAAGTGAAGCAGGAGAATCAGTCATAAATTATGTATTTTTACAAATACTATACTTTCTTGTGTATTTATATGATGGCTATGATAGTCATATTTAGTGATGGCCGAATTTATTCCCACGATTCACCACCAGCAAATAAATTTGTGAAACGTCTGCGAAAATATAGCGCCGGCGCCATTTCAGCGAATTTTTCACTGTTTTGCGGATTTCGCTGGAAATTTGCGAATTTTTCGGCGAAGCAAAATGCCCCAAATTCGCCCATCACTTATCATATTATACATAATTATCCAGCATCTGCTACACTTTAGGGTACATGTTTCTATCAATGACAATTCTCCTTTAATGGATAGAATTCAGAAAAGCATTTGAAAAATAGTTAATAATAAAACTGTTAACTGCCAATATAAACCAGAATATTTTTTCAGCTAATCAGTATAATAATCAGTAATGGAATTCAGCAGCATGTAATTATAGACCTAATATAACAGAGCAAGATAAATCTAGGCTAAAACTTTGGGGGTTATTCATCAAAATCTGAATTTTTCTGATTTTTTAAATAAAAAAAGTCAGACCAAACTAGAATCCACAATTTGCCCTT
Organism: Xenopus laevis; assembly: GCF_017654675.1. NCBI lineage: Eukaryota > Metazoa > Chordata > Amphibia > Anura > Pipidae > Xenopus > Xenopus laevis. The sequence continues at coordinate 67,947,353 of NC_054372.1, read as the reverse complement.
ATTTATCAATAAAAAACTGGAAAAAATCAGATTGGGAAATAAAGCTACTTTTTCGGATTGTCCCTCGAAATAACAGATTTTTTTTGCATTTGACACCTGAAAACAGAAAAATTTTTAGCTTTTGTGGAAAAGCCAAACCCTGAAAACTCCGAACATTTTGTGAGGGTTAAAACATCTTGAAATGGTTAAAGGGACATCTGCCATTGATTTTTACACAAATCCAGCAGGCTTTAGATGGCATATTTTTGGATTCGGACTTGGAACAGCTTCGGGGCATAAATCTTCTTTTTTACCATGACTTTTTTAGCTTCAAAACAGAGCCGTGAAAATATCTAGCCTTAATAACCCCCTAAGTGTGAGAGATGTAAAGCAGGCTGTATAATTCCAGCTGTCTAGCACATTAATACGCAGTAAATATTTGTTTTGGTGTTGTGAACAGCAAAGAGAACATTTACTGAAGCCTGACTGAGAATATTCTTCAGTTATCATGTACATTAAAATACATTGATAATTGGATTCACTTATTTTTTCCATGCTTTCACTTGATAAATTGTTAAAGCACTTTTGCTGACAAAATTACCTGCATTTCACAGTACATGGTACATGGAATATAATAAAACATGTTAATGAATCAAGCTCTATTGTTTGATGCTTATATAAATATTGAATGTATAATGTGGCAAATAGAGAATTTGAAGGAAACCTTGAGTCATATAGTATTCCAGGGCTGAAAGCCATATTTCAGTTTTTTATCCTTTCTGGTTTTCCACCCACTGATTTTGAGAAAAGTACAAAAAGCACAAAAAGGTCTATTTGTTTTTTTTTGTAAAAAAATATATCAGGATTTACCTGTAGTTTAACTTGGATCTATTGCTATATAAAAAATATATATAAAAAGTATATTTCCGATTGAAACAAGTGACTTGGGAAATGAATGCCCACAGTATCTACTTGTTAAGATTAATAAATATCATTATTAGACAATAATGGTATTATCTAGGTATACAGGATACTAAACCTTTTTTTTGCATGTGCAATTAAACATCAATAAAAACATACAAAATCTTCTACAGGGCCAAATCTTGTGTAAAACAAAACAAAAAAACAACAGCACATATTCCATTTCATCAGTAGTGTAACTTTAAGGGAAGCAGACCCCTTCAGTCACAGGGATGTGGTAGGGTGGCAGGTGACCAGTGAATGCAGCGGGCGCACAGGGGCCCCGGGAATGTCAAATTACACCTCTGCATGTCTGTTTATAAATATAAAATATGCAGAGAAGGGGGTTATAAGGTCTAATTCTAAATAAATGACTCTAGACAAGGGCATGGACCTTGAGTCAGATTTGAGCAACAGGGAACTAGAATTTATTAGACAAGGCAGATACTATTATTATAGTTGGTGAGATAAAATTTTAAAAAATTGCATGAGGTATAATAGCATACCAATCATTTATGTTACATTTATATTACATTGCCCCTGTTGTGTTTCATTATCTTGGCCCCTCAGCCTAACAGTTCTGTTACTTCTTCAAACTAATGATTTCCAAAAGTAGATAACCCAGAATAAAAAAGATCGGTAGCAAAAGATTATCACAGTTTTTGTAGGTGTTTAATTATTTATACAGTATGTGGCCACAATTACCAATTTATTTTTTATTTCAGAGGCTTGCCTGACTCGTTTTACAGTTGTTTTTCACATTGCAGAGCAGTGATCCCCAACCAGTGGCTCATGAGCAGCATGGTGCTCACCAACCTCTTGGATGTTGCTCCCAGTGGTCTCAAAGCAGACGCTGATCTTTGAATTCCTGGCTTGGTAACATAAAAACACATGTACTGCCAAACAGAGCCTCCTATAGACTGCCAGTTTGCATACGGGCTACCAAATAGCAAATCATAGCCCATATTTTTCATCACCAGGAACTTTTTTCATGCTTGCATTGCTCTGCAACTCTTCTTACATTTGAATGTGGCTCACTGGTAAAAAAAAAAAATAAAGGTTGGGGACCCCTGTTATAGAGTGTAACTATGTTCTAGAAGCCATTGGGCAGACAAGTTTTGATCTTTCTCGTATTACTATTTGCCTCCAGATATTAAAGGCAAATTAACGCCTGATGAAAAAATGTACATCCAGTAGAGTTGTTGTACCTTGACCATTAGAAATCAGCATTGCTTGGGCAAGCATCTATTTGACTATACGAGGTGACCGGGGAAATGGTTAACAGTTAAGAGCTTGGCTCCATATTTTGGTGGTGACTAGGTAGGGGAAATAATGTAACAATGTTCAAGTGCCCAGTTTTAAAATCATATGATCCCCCTCCTCCTTGCATTAGGTTTACTTTAGGCAGGCTGGTGGCATGAACAGATGCTAGCTGTTATCTAAGCCAAATTGGTCCAACTTTTTATGGAATTGCTACATTATTTGACCTACCTAATATTTACCATGCAGTGGCCAGACATCAATTTGAGGACCCAATCATATTAAAATGATGGGTGGTTCAGGAACAGTATGGGGCAAATTTACTTATGGTCGAATATCGAGGGTTAATTAACCCTCGATTTTCGACTGTCGAAGTTAAATCCTTCTACTTCGAATATAGAAGTCGAAGGATTTACTGCAATTCGTTCGATTCAAAGGATTTTAATCCATCGATCGAATGATTTTTCTTCGACCCAAAAAAGATAGCAAAGCCTATGGGGACCTTCCCCATAGGCTAACATTGACTTCGGTAGGTTTTAGGTGGCGAACTAAGGGGTCGAAGTTTTTTTTTAAAGAGACAGTACTTCCACTATCGAATGGTCGAATAGTCGAACGATTTTTAGTTCGAATCGTTCGATTCGAAGTCAAGGTCGAAGTAGCCCATTTGATGGTCGAAGTAGCCAAAAAAAACATTTGAAATTTTATTCTATTCCTTCACTCGAACTAAGTAAATGGGCCCCTATGTGTTGTGTGGTTGAAAGGGTGCAGAATTGATACAGGGGGTTCATACAATTCTGAGGGTAGCGCTAGTGGAGGGGAGTAAGAGGACCAGGTCATGATTATGCCACCTTCCCTGTCAGTACTGGGCAGCATGTAGTCTACTCCTTAAATGGAGACCACTGAGATGGTTGTAGGACAAAGCTTGGATTTAAACTTATGTGGTGGCTACTACTACCAGAGCAATAGTGAGGAGCAAGAGGAGTCTGTTTCTGTGAGCGCTAGTGGTGAGCAGATTTGCAGACACAAAATATTTTTTAATGTGCTGTGCCAGTACATAAGATATTCTCTGAAGAAACAGGATATTAAAAAGGAGAATATGTTGGAGGAGGAAAAAAAGCATCATGGATAGAGTCCTAAAAGCTTTAATATATGTTACATGCTTTCCGTATCGATGCTAATGTGCTAGCCACATAACAGCTACAATACTACTCAGTAATACATAAGAGGCTTAGATTAATGGTCCCAAAAAAGCTTTTACTTATTCTGGTAGCACTGGAGGGTTCTATCTTCAATTTAGTAAGGAGAGCTGTGTGTAGGAAAGACCAAAATGCAATTGTGACAGTAGAGGAGTGTTATCGGACATTAAAGTAAAGCAGTACAAAGCACCTTATAAGCAGTTTCACTGAAGGATATATGTAGTACTTTAATTCTGTTTACGTAAAATAATAGCTGTGTTTTGGTTTTTTCTATATTTCAATGTGTTTTGAGCAAATTAAATTTGTATAGGAAAGCCCCGGAGCTATAAACGCAGGGCGTGCATGACAAGGGATCTGAATGACCAGCAGCCAGATTACACTGATTTATATTTAAAGATTGGCAGAATCACATGTAGCTGTGATTGGGTAAGAGGGAATGAGTTAAAGGAGAAGGAAACCCTTTCGGCACAAAATCCCTCCCCCCGTTGGCCCCCCTCCCTCCTCCCCCCGGCCTACTTCCCCCCTGGGAAAATGCCCCTAAGTTGCTACTTACCCTTCGGCGCATGGTCCTCTCCCGTGGAGTTCACAGGCGCCATCTTCTCCCATGCGGTCTTCTTCCTGGATTCCCCAGTGTTTGGCGGCACATGCGCAGTAGGAGCATTTGCCTGTTGGAATCTACTGTGCATGCGCCGAAAGTCACAAAGTTTTCCGATTTCTCTATTTGCGCTGAAAGGGTTTCCTTCTCCTTTAAGGCAGCCGGGGGGGGGGGAGTAGGACAGGGATGTGATGACAGGGGAAGAAGCAGTTCACCTCCTTATCTTCTGAGCAGGTAGAAACATCCCACCCTCCACTTTTTTTGCAAATTTTGTGAAATGTCAGGAGTTTCTCTTTATGTTCTTATATTCAGGGCCGACATCAGGGGGGGGACAGGGGGGACAAGCGTACCGGGCCCGGGCATGAAGGGGGGCCCGGCAGCGCTGCATTTTTTGAAGATCCGGGCCCCCCTTACGAGCGCCCGAGCCGTACGTCTTGCCTCTTGCGTGCCGAATGCGGAAGTGCCGAAAAGCCGAAGCCGATGCGCCGAAAAGACCCGAAGTCACGGAAAAAGCCGAAGTCCCGAAGTCACGAAGTGCCGAAAAGACCCAAAGTCATGAAAACAGCTGAAGTCCTGAAGCAGCGCAAAGACCCGAAGTCACGAAAACAGAAGAAATTGAAGTCCTGAAGCGGTGAAAAGACCCGAAGTCACGAAAGGAGGCGAAGTTGAAGTACTGAAGCCATGAGTTCAATCCTACTGAACACCAGTTTGTGTTTTTTTTTTTTTTTAATCCCCTGGCCACCAATGTATTATTTTAATATTCTATAGGCCCCTGCCACCAATCTTTTTTTTAAAACTTTTTTTTTGGGGCCCCAATTTTTTTTTTAACTCGTAAGGGGCCCCTTGCCACCATTGTATTTTTTTGTTTTGTTTTTTAAAAAAAAAAATTAATTTTCTTTTTGGTGGCCCCAAATTTTTTTAACTTGTAAGGGGGCCCCTGCCACCAGTTTTTTTTTTTTTTCAAAAAAAAATTATTTTTTTTTCAAATTTTTTTTTGGGGCCCCAATTTGTTTTTAACTTATAAGGGGGCCCCTGCCGCCAATGTTTTTTTTTTTTTTTCAAATTTTTTTTTGGGGCCCCAATTTGTTTTTAACTTGTAAGGGGGCCCCTGCCACCAATGTTTTTTTTTTTTCAAAAAAAAAGTAATTTTTTTTCAAATTTTTTTTTGGGACCCCAATTTGTTTTTAACTTATAAGGGGGCCCCTGCCACCAATGTTTGTTTATTTTTTAGGTTTTTTTTACATTTTTTTTGTTGGGGCCCCAAGTTTTTTTTAACTTATAAGGGGGCCCCTGCCACCAATGTTTTTTTTTTGGGGCCCCAATTTTTTATAAGGGGGCCCTGACCATCAATAGCTTTTTACAACTTGTGTGTGGGGGAGGGTTACTTTTTTAGCGCTGATGTCTGTGTGGTCTTTTAACTGCGATGTGGAGTGGGCGGGATATGGGGTGGAGCTTGGTCGTCAGTGTGGGCGGGGCCCAGGGGGCCCCAAAAATTTTGTTGTACGGGGCCCCGTGATTTCTAATGGTGGCCCTGCTTATATTATATATTAATAAGCAAATGTGGATGTTTTCCTGCATGTACTGTTATATTGTGGTTTTGATACTGTTATACAGTATAAACAAGTTATTTTTATTATTCATGTTAAATGAATGTCAAACGCTTGATCCAGGGAATGTTTCTGATCGCCATTGGGGTCAGGAAGGAATTTTTTCCCTCGAGGCATATTTTGCAGTGGCTTCAGGTTGGGTTTTTTGCCTTCCTCTGGATCAAAACAGTGGCTATATGATAGTACATTTTAAGTTTTTGTCACAGCAGCGGTAGGACGTTGCCAGAGTACTGCACAGGTAAATTTAGAAGAGGGAGAAAGGAGGTTCTCTCCTGTGACTGCACTGTGGGTTGATTGATACAGATGCTACTACTGCTTGTGCTAGGTGACAGCCTGCTTGGATTTCCTATCATCAACACACTGCAGATTCTGGACAAACAGCAGGGATGCTGAACTTCTCTCATGGTGGGAGATACAGCTCTTGCTCGTAGCAGAGTTTGGGGCCATCCTCTCTGTAGGTAGAGGCAGCCTAATACTCAGAGGTGGATATAATGATATAGAGCTGATCTGAAGTGAGGAGCGGCAAAGCATAGTTGCGATCCCTTATGGAATTCTTGCTTTGAATATTGCCTTGGGCGAGGCTGGCAAGGTCCTATTTATTTGATAAAATGTTAATAAATGCTGTGGCCATTTTACACCATTTCTGGCTCCTGGTGTTTCATTACGGTATGTAACAATGGGGTTCAATGGGTAGGCTGAAGTCGAAGTGTCAATTGAGGAGAATTAAAATAACTTTCTTTTTTTAAATACAATGTTTAATTAAATTGCACCATAACATATTAAGAAGGATGTAAATTATGCATGTGGGACATTGTGTTTAATCATTTTAACATGGTTCTTTTTTTTCTTAGAAAGCTAAGGTGTAGCACTGCAAATCTCATTCTTTGCAGAGAATTCCTTAGATATTTTGTAGCATTAATTTGCAAGGTATGGGTTTACTAACCCCTTGAGACCTACATTATCCTGCTCCAGCTATTCCTTGACAGGCACATATGGAAGTGTTTTGCAGATTTAAAAACATCAATATTCCCAAAGCTGGAGATATTGTGAATTCTTTTTATGGAGTATCTGTAATTCGTAAGGGAGTTTCTTCTCCATGAATATTTTTTCTTGCTATTTTGTACTTGTTGTTAAATGGCAAACTCCCAGTATGCTTTTACAGCTGTCTAGTGCACTCATAATATAGGGAAAAATGAGCTGGTTCCACATAGCAAAGGGCTGGTATGGAATGAACACAAATATAAACAATGAAAAGATTAATAATAAAACCCAAACCTCAACAGATTTTTTAGTAGTGTCTACAATCAGTGTCCAAAGAAAAAGCAGGGCAGTAAATAAATGTTCATTCCAAATCCCACCCTAACTGATGTTCATGCTGGGCTTTTAGGTATATATAAATAATTCCCCCCTAAATCTCACCCAAATTAGCATTTTCCCCATGTTTGTACGGTTACTGTACTGTAAAAATATACAGCACAGAATATGCAGTAGTGCTCTTTTAAAATTTTTCCTTTTTCTCTGAAATAATAAAATCTGGTACTATGCGGTCCTTACAAAATTCTGTAAAAATTGTCTGTTACCAATCGCCCATTATCGCTGAGAATATTCTTGTGACAAAATTAACGCTGTTCACAATTTTAGTAAGTTGCGATGACACAAATTTGTGTGGAATTAGTTATGCAAGTGTTGCAGTTTGTTTCATGGTTATTTCTGGTGAATTGCAAGTTTTTAGGCTCTCATTTAGGTTAACTGCATAATCTGCATAATAATAATTTTTTGGCACCAGTTCCAATGCCACACTAATGAATATATATATATATATATATATATATATATAATTTATGGTCAGTTTTCCCATTATATTAATCTTTCTTGATAAATTAAGAAAAAATACATTTAGGGGCACTTGCCTCCTCCTCTAATGCTCAAACCCCACGCAAGGTGATCCACCCTGAGAAGACTACGATAGACATGGAAAAGGAAAATACCCTCCCCCCCATCTCTCTCTCTTTCTCCCCCCTCCACTCTCATCTGTCTTTGTTTGTACATTGCTACTCTCATGTCAAATGTATGATACCGTGCAACTCTGACTCAAAAAGTGGTAATATGACAAGTGACTACCACGGCAAACCGAGTATAAACACTTACAATGCTAAGGCGTTCATAATGTAACAACAAATAGATAATACACGGTTCTTGAAATATCACCTCTGCTACATGTATGTATTTTATTTTATTTCTGAAAGCAATAAAACAGTTGTATAAAAAAAAAAATACATTTAGGGGCAGATTTATCAAAGGTCGAGGTAAATTTTTGAATGAAAAAAATTTCGGGCTATTTTTTGTGTACTTCGACTAGGGAATAGTCCAAATTCGATTTGAATTTGATAAAAATTAGAAAATTAGAATATCAAAATTTATCATGTATTGTCTCTTTGAAAATTTGACTTTGACCATTCGCCATCTAAAACCTGCCAAATTGCTGTTTTAGCCTATGGGGGACCACCTAGAACCTATTTGGAGTCTATTGGTGGACTTTGAAAAATCAAAGGTTTTTTTGGGAAAAACTTCGAATCTAATTCAATCTAATGCGCTATTACTTCGATTCGTACGATTCGAAAATGGCCGAATACGGACCTATTCGATCGAAAACGGACCTATTCGACCAAAAAAAACCTTTGACTTAATTTTCAGTTGGTCTTTTTGAATTCGATTTTCAAATGTTTTTTCAAATGAAGTTCGACCCTTGATAAATATGCCCCTTACAGTATATGTATCATCATTCTTCCCCAATGCAATCACTAATTGTCTCTGCTTATGTACAAAAAAACTGACTTTACTCCTCTTTTACTGTACAATTTCAGTTTTACATCTCCTCTACAACTCCTCTTTAACAATCTTTTTTTCAAATAACACCACTCTCTGGGTGGCGATAAAAATTTGTCTATATTATTCTGGTATCTGGTGATAATCGTTAGCAAACCTTGCGAGACAACTTACGTAGCATGAATGTGATAATAGGCATTACTATACAGTATATATATTTGCCAGAGTATTCGCAATGACAGAAGTGCTCGCACTTTAGTAAATTTGCTTTTGCAGATTTTCTCTGGCACAGGCTATTATAGCTGCTTATCCACCTTAGTAAACTTACTCCTTGGTCATAACTAAGCTTCATTAATCCATATTGGTCGCAATCCTATTGGGTTTATTTAGTGATCCAAAATTACAGAAAAATTATTTATCTGGAAAACCCCAGTTTTCAAGCATAAAAAAATGAATATAAAGATCCTATACCTATACAGTACATACAAATTCACCTGCTCATTTATTCTTCCACACATGAATAGTATTTTCAAGCAATAATAAACAATGACAGTCAGACTTTACATTTACCTTAAAAAACTCACAAAGTGAAGATAAAAATATCTGCTTAGCAGAAGAGTGCAACAAAAGGGGCCCTTTCTCTTGTCTGGCTGCTTAGATTTAACTCAGTCAGACATGTCAGTTCAGTCAGAAGGAATGTCAGTAAACAAACTAAATTCAGAAGTCTGTTGCAGTTTCATAGGAAACAATGGTCACTACAAAATAAGAAAGATAAGCAGAAGCCATAACTAATGTATCAGGCAGCTAGCGTAATGGCTCAGGAGGCTTTGTGCGTAATGTTCTGTGAACATCAGCTTCAAGCATTTCTTGGAGCGCATGGAACACATAAGGAAAAATATCAATGAAATATCCACCTTCTGTAATGCTAAAATTAAACTGATCACCCTGTAGTGTTTAAAAGCAGCTCTTTAATGAAATGTTTATTATTTATTCATGTTTATTGCTATATAGCAGTGCTAACATTAAAGGGCACCCTCTATAGCAGGCCAGATTGTATCCTATCCCAACCTTTTCTATTTGCCACATTCAAGTATAAAAAAGTTGACGAGCATAAAAACACAAGCATAAAAAATTTCTCTGGGGTGCCAAATAAGCGCTCTGTTTGAGTATTTGATAGCCTTTGTGTGGACTGGCAGCCTACAGAGGGCTCTGTTTGGCAATTGTAGTGTTTATACAAATGGCCTGTAGATGTCACTGTGCTCAGACATACTGTGCATACTTCCTGGTAGCTTAAAAGTGAAAGCTTACTGTTGTGTAATGCCTGCATGAGAGCCTGCTAATAAAGCACTGTTATACTCTACTCATCCTCGGCTACCCAAAACATAACAAATGGCGATAAGGATGGCTCTTCTACCTCTGCAGCAGCCTGCACCTTTTCTTCCAAAACCTGGTGAGCCTACCATACCATTTACTGCTTGGATCCGTATATTTGAAACATTACATTATTGCTGCTGACCAAGGGGATTTCTGCTGCTAGAAAGCGTGCTTTACGTATTCACTGCCTGGGAGCAGAGGGACAGCGTATATTCTATACATTACCATTACCTGATAAGGATATATATATATGTAAACTCTAAAACTTGCTTGAAGCTGGCACAGCACGTATAAAGGTTAAGTGTGCCCGGGTGCAAAATGCAAACAATAAGATAACTGTCCCAAATAAGACATACACTCACCGGTCTTATCCAAGGTAAAAAAAAGGTGTTTATTAGGAAAAAAAAACTGCTAACGTTTCGGATAGCCCTCTAGCCTATCTCAGAGTGTATATGTGTATATATGTATATATAATTTATAAGTGTGTGTGTTTGTGTAATGAACGACTGAGGTATAATTTATATTAAACATACTGAAAACCCTTTTCACCTACCCTATTTCCCCTATTAAAATCCTTTAAAGGGTACAATAAATTACATTTTGATATGTCACAAAGCATCAGGTATAATAGCAAGGAGTGACATAATAAGGTCAATAACTGAAAAAAACCCTCTGTATCAATATTTCAACATGAAATAAAAATTGTGAACCTTTACTGTCACATGTAATGAGTACAGGTTTGTCCTCTCTCGCTCTCTCTCTCTCTTACTTTGCCGCCTCCTAAACCATTTAACATCTATAAATCATTTTAAATAGGACACAGGAAGGAATCTTGTGCCATCACAAGGACTGCATTCCCATTTTCTCTGCACATTTGATTTAATTCACCTTGTCTTTATCAGATATCTTTTTAAAAAATGTTTTAGTTCCAAACTTAAAGTCTTAAACTTCAAGACAAAATAAATAAAATAGAAAAATGAAATGGAGGGTGGAGAAGAGGAAGTACTTACCCTGGTTGCATCGCCATTGTCTAAAATAATAGTTATATTTATTAAGCTAATTCTATTTTTTATTTCAATAAATTTTTATTGATTGAAGCAAAAATTTGTACAGAACATTATTTCCAATAAACATCTCAAATATACATATGTTGACATAACATATCATAAGTGACATATGTTGTTACAGTTGGTGTTGAGATATTACCATGATAACAACAGCATTTTAATGTACCTTAAAATACTCAACAATGAATATATATCAAAGTAACAATAAAAAGGAAAGAACAAAAAAGGGGGAGAGAAAGGAAAAATAAAATGACTTCTACACTGACTCTAAATTAGAAAAAAGGATGCTAGGAACACCAGGACCAAATCTATACTCAATCCAGGGACTCCAGATTACTAAAAATTTCTGGTGTGAGTCTAGTAAAATGCTGGTCATCTTCTCTTGGGACATAATCCAATCAATTCAAAATTTTACAGGGTCAAATGGGATGCGTTTTTGATTCCAAGCATGAGCAAGGGTCTTTTTGGCAGCGGACATAACAAATGTGAACAATCGGAATTGGGCATGGTTTAATCCCTCAGGCTCAACACAAAGCTAGTGCAGGGTCCCTAGGCAGAGAAACATCAAATATAGAGTAAACCATGTTGAATACTCTAATGTGTGGTACATTGTGCCTTTTTCACTGCAACCCGGGTCAGCTGAAAGAGAAAATTTAGCTATCCGTGCTGGGACAAGATACCAGTGAAAAAGAACTTTATAATTGGACTCATGCAGGGAAACATTATGCGATGATTTCTTAGCCGTAGTCCATGCTCGGTCCCAATCTTTCAGATCTAGTTCTCTCGAGAGATCTTTATGCCAAGCTAACATATATGGCAACATCAGGGGCTGCGGGGAATCAAAAAATAAATTGTATATATACGAAACTGCTTTGCGTAATCTAGGAGACCGAATGCACCAGTTCTCAAAGGCTGTTACCGGAAAATATTTGCTCATAACTCTCGACCATTGGGAGTGAACAAAATGGAGAATTTGTTGAAGCCTAAACCTTTCCCCCTGAGGGATAGAGTACTTATCTATCAATTGTTGAAGGGAGAAAGGACCAGAGGAAGTACCAAACTGACCCAAGGCGCAGATGTTATGTTCCGTCCACCACACAAATTGAGAGGCCTGGAGCCCTGGAAAAATTGTGTATTCCTTAATATGGGAGTTGCGGGCCTAGAGGGAGAGCATCAATTTACTTTCTTCTGGAAAGTATCCCAGAGTTTCAGGGTATGTTGGAAGCACCTGATAGATATCTTGGGTCTTTTCCCCGGGGAACACCAAATTAAAGCGGTAGGAGAATATGGCTGTGTAAAAGAGGCCTCCAAGGAGACCCAGTGTGGACTATCATCTGTAGAATGGAGAGTTGGAATCTGTGCCAATTGGGCAGTAAAAAGAGAGATAAGGGAGCCCCAAACCATCGGAAAAGGTTTGGAAGAAAAGCCTAAAATATTAACCAAGGCTGATGGGGAGTTATATAATGCTTTAACCCACATTAGTAGTTTGGAGCCAAAACCCCATTTTCCTAATACATAGTATAAGTAGTCCCAGGATAATGAATCAAAGGCTTTACGTATATCGAGTTTGAGGACCATAGACTTAACATCAGCTACTTGGGCTCGCTGAATAATGAGAATCAGGCACCTAGTAGTAAGAGTCAGAGAGCCTGACGCCCAGGAACAAACCCCACTTGATCTTTATTTATTATAGCAGGGAGAAAGGTGTTGATATGTGTAGCTATAATTTTACCCCAAATTTTAATATCAGTATTCAAAACAGAAATAGGTCTATAATTTTTACAATCAAAGACCTGAATCAGGTTTAGGTATAGCAGAGATTTTATCTTGCAGCAATTCTGGATGGAAATATTGACCTTCTCTTAAGCCATTGAGCAAATGGGTTAAATAGGGGGTTAGTTCCGCAGAAAGTTTTTTGTAGTATAGATTCGTAAGGCCATCAAGGCCAGGGGGTTTAGCGGGCGAGAAAGCCATTCCACACTCATAGGATAAAAATCAATGTCCAGCTTTATTGGAAAAATTAAAACAACAAACAGGCATCCTTAGCAGATGTACTCCTACACTATGACATGTTAGATCACCTGACGCGTTTCATGCCCCCATTAGGCACTTCATCAGAGGTGAGGTCACAGGATATCCTGTGCCTTATATACCTGTGTTCATTAAAAAAATCTCAGATATAAAACAAAACAAACAAAAAATATATATGTTTTGTTTGTTACTAGTCATACAGGTCACAACAAATATTGTCATAATGTAATATAAACAACATATTAATTTTACACTTCCTTAACAGCGATGTTATTCACTCATAAATCATTACATATGCACATGTTTGGGTTGTTATACATACATCATGGCTGAAAAAAGCATGTTACTTCCCAGTCATTATTGAGACCATGCGGATGCCTAGTCTTTAAAGTGAACCAGCACACCATTAGGAATGGACACATTGGGGCCGATTCATCAAGAGTCGAATATCGAGGGTTAATTAACCCTCGATATTCGACTGGGAACTAAAATCGTTCGACTTCGAATATCAAAGTCGAACGATTTTGCGCAAATCCTGCGATCGATCGAATCGATTCGAAGGATTTTAATCCAACGATCGAAGGAAAATCCTTCGATCAAAAAATCACAGGCAAGCCTATGGGGACCTTCCCCATAGGCTAACATTGACTTCGGTAGGTTTTATCTACCGAAGTAGGTGGTCGAAGTATTTTTTAAAGAGACAGTACTTCGATTATCGAATGGTCGAATAGTCGAACGATTTTTACTTCGAATCATTCGAATCGTTCGAATTCGATCGAATTTAACCAATTCGATGGTCGAAGTACCCAAAAAATACTTCGAAATTCAAAGTTTTTTTAATTCGAATCCTTCACTCGAGCTTCATGAATCGGCCCCATTGACAAAGTGGCCACAGCATGGACTTGTGAGTCTTCTTTTCCTTCTCTCTATATCCTCATCGGATCCAATTCTCCATTCTCACTTGTCCGAAAATGTGGGCCTCATGAGTGTCCTCATTATATACTTCATGCCGGCTTTAACCTACACGTTCACATGTCTCGCTATTTGAATGGAATAATATGGCACTGGGCAGTTTTTATGGACATAAGTGAGGGTATTGTGAGTGAAATTGCGGTGACATGCACGAGTGCCTTGGCTCTGGCTCCATGGCGCGCTGAGACGCCGGGAGATGACGTCGGGGACACGTGATACACGCGCTACAGGCATAGTATAAAGCAGAGCGCCGCAACCACGCCACAGGATACACTGGGGAAGGCATCGTTCCTCGAGCGCAGCCGCTTTGAGAAGCGCTGAACAGGAGAAGTGACAGTGCGGTTGTGCGGGAGTTTTACCGCTGGACACCAGGGACCGTAGGTGGAGGAACGTCTGCCGTCTGGATCTCTGCTGGGGTCTCCAATACGCACAGCGTCACCAAACAACAAGATGTGAGATTGATGGGCGACATTTGCGCCATGATTTGCTGCACTTGATACAACTAGGTTTGGGAGCGAGTGAGGGCGAAGGGGGCCTAGGAAACTTTGGCTACAATTCCCCCTCCACAAACCTTAAATATATAATTCCTTCCTAGTTGCGGGACATTAAATAAATCCGGACAAAGAGGACGGGAACGCGCTCAAGGAGGAAGAGTGCCACGTGGTGAGAGACTTTAACAGTTTATGCATGTGGCTCTGTCATTTATATATAATTTATCGTTTTTTTTCCTTTGGGACCCTATCTGAATAAAGACCCCTCTAATAAAAGGTTTGTGTGTTTCCCACAATAATGTTTTGGAAGTTACCGAGGGAAGGTTTTCTGAGAAGTAGTTTTTTAGGTCCCCCTTAACCTTATGTACTATGTCAGGATAGCTTTAAAGTGAGTTATTGAGTCTCCAATATCAAGACGGAGCTTGTGAAGAGATTTGAGACAATGTAGCCAAAACAGATGTATACATTAAGGCAAACCTATAGAAAGATTGAATATCATAACATGTAAGCCATCTGAAGATCAAGTAAGTATAGCTACCAATTGTCCCGATTCGGGTAGATAAATCCCGTCATTGTATTCCAACAGCGATAATCCAAAAACCAATCATAATCGAACAGTCATGTTAAAGGTCTAGGACTATGCCCAGACAGTGAAGAGGCTGATGACTTCTGGGAAAGAGACCTTACTTTTTTCCAAATAGGAGACAGTTTACGTGAAGGATTAGCAGGGTTGGGAATTTCTTTCAAGGTAGTATCCCCAAAACCCAATTTTACAAAAAGAACTCGACCCTCCTCTGGGGAGACAACAGAGTGTCAGAGCAAACGGAACGGGAACAACCAACGATATGGAATTTTACATTGCTGCAAAATAACCGTGATAGGGCCCAGGTTCCTTCTCCTTTGTAGAGTAGTTGGTGACAGGTCGGCATAAATCTGGAAAGGATATGTTTGGAAAATCAGGTCGGCATAAATCTGGAAAGGATATGTTTGGAAAATCAGCTTAGCCTTGGCTCTAGCCGCAGCGAGAATGGCCACTTGGGTTTGATTGTAGTGGAAACGAAGAATGATGTCTCTCAAATATGCTCAGTTGCGAATCCATAGTGGCAGGCGAAGGTGATGACGCATTTCTCTTAGGCCTGGTAAGGTACTCCGCAACGAAGCGTGCCGATTTGGACGTACTTGTAATCGTACCGTGATCTACGAGTCCGCTGACTCGCCATAGAAGTGGACAACGATAAAGTTGATCCAAAGAAGCTCGTTCCGAGATCTTTAGGCCATTTTTATTAAAATTCTGAAAGTGATATAATTCCAATATGTGCATACATACAGAACATGCAGGTAAAATCCCATCCTTGGATCAAATGCAAGCACTGATATACATGGAGGGGATGGCATTAAACAACTGGTGGCGACTGGAGATGCGTGTTTCCAGGTTATGAACGTGGGTCCCACAAACAAAAATTTGAAATAAAATTCACAGACCTCTAGAATTTTTTAACCATAAATGCTGGTTTTCTATTTTTCTATTCGTGGAAAACAGGATTCAAGGCAAACCCTTTTACCTGTTTTTTTTTTTTTTTTTTTTTTAACTCTGTGACAATAATTTTTATTTTCAAAGTGCATATTGTGCCACAATTAAGGTTTTTTTTGTTTTTCCCTGAGGTTTTCCTGTCTGGTGTGAGGTGGCAAAAATCATTGTAATCTATGACCAAAGTTTGTAAACTTTCCAGCATTCTCTGGGAAATTATCTTATGGGAAAGAAAATATTTTTACTCAGTTTCTCACTGGAGATGTTTTTCAAAAATAATAATAAACTGCAGGATAAACTATTTATCAATCCAGTCAATTTATCCCCTGGATGATTTATAGCTCCTTGGGTGAGGACACAAGTGTTGTTAATGTGTATGATCAGTATAATATTGCGTATTAAAATTCTTATATTTGATTTTTGACCTGAGAAAGAGAGATGCTCACACTTTATGCACCAAATGACCATCGGTTCCTAGGGGTATGAATACAGATAAAATTCTTAAATACCCACCCTTTCTATTGTTGCCTTGATAAATATATAAGAAATATATTAGAATTTAGAATACTAGAATACTATTTGTAAAACAAACATTTACTGATTTCAATCAAATAATGTTTTATTGCTGCTTGATTATCTCTATAATGCTACCACTTAAGGGTTCTTCATTGAGACAATTTAAAATGTTTTTTTTCTTTGAATCTGTGTCCACAATATTATTTGAGAATGTTATCTTAATTTGCAAATGTGCTTGGAATATCTGTCTTACCTACATTTTCTTTCTCCTCCATTATCCTCCTTATTGCTTTAAACGCCCTACTTTTAGTCTTAATATTATATGCTGTTCCTTTAATAAAATTATGTGGGTAGCTGTAGACATGGCCTTATATGAAAAAGAGCAGTAGCTACAACAGGAGGAACTGCTACTAAAAGAGAGCAGACAAATTGGAATATATTAATATCCACTTAGGTTTACTTATGCTCATGGAGTATGTGGATTTATTATGTAGTCAGTATTCCAGGAATTCCGGGAATTAACTGGCAATCCTGAATAATTTCTTGAATAATATTTACAAAATAAATTGTATTTAATAACATGTAGTTTGTATTTAACCCTTTAAGTACCAGCAGAATTGACCAATTTGGTTACGCGAAATGCCAGACGTTTTTGAAACATTCTGTGCTCTCTCACTTTAGGGGCATTTTCTGAGGGGAAACCTATAGTTCAGCTAGGAAAACTATACATTGTTTTTTTCGGGAGAAACTGAGCTTTCTAAATCTGCCTGAGTTTTCTTGTATTTCCACCTCTGCAAAAAGATTTATAGTGCTAAATACAAAAAAAAATGAAAAATTCCTATTTTTCACAATATATGAACTTATACCTGAAAAATATTTCATTTTACGCATGAAAATCCAACTGATTTGGAAAGCCTCATGTCTCTTGAACATGCCAATACCAAATATGTATAGTTTTAGGAAGATTTAGGACATCTGTACAGCAAAAACTACCGGCAGTATATTACCGAATTTTGAAAGCAGAAGGCAGAAAACGGCATACTTTTGATTCCAAGGCCACAAAATCCTGAAACAGTATGTTTACCCCAGAAGACCATATATTTTTGGAAAGTACACATTCTGACGATTCCAAAATGGGTAACTGTGTCTCTCTACTCCTAACTACCAAACATCAAAGCTTGTCTGAACGTAGCGTTTTTTATCAAAATGTATCAAAATTTTGAAAAATCACTTCAAAGGTTTTATTTTGCTGCTCCGCATATCACACACTATATTAGATACCAAGAAAAAGCACCCTGAATATGATTGCCAGGGGTCCACTGAACAGTTTGATCCCCATTGTGCATAGGATTACCAAAGTACCTGGCATTTAGAGACCCCAATATGAAGTTAGCACATCCAAATTGTCCAGGACTTTACTTCAGCTACTGAAAAATCAACACACTGACTGCATTTTTTGTGGGGTAAAAACACCGAAATATACGTTTACCCCCCAAAACCATATATTTTTGGAAAGTACACATTCTACCGAATCTAAAATGAGTACCCATGCCTTTCTGCTCCAAACTACTGAGTCGCAAGGCTTTCCCAAAATTGTCAGTTTTGGTGAAATATCTGAAAATTTCCTAAAAGCTTCAACTTCCCAGCACCATATCACCCATGTATCATTACATACCAAGAAAAAGCACCCTAAATATGATTGCCAGGGTTCCTCCAAACAGTTTGGTAGCCATTGTTTATAGGTTTACCAAAGTATCTGGCATTTAGAGGCCCCAAAATGAAGTTAGCGCATACAAATAGTCCTGTGAGTAACTTGAGCTAATGAAAAATCAACACATTGACTGCATTTTTTGTGGGGTAAAAACACAGAAATATACGTTTACCCCCCAAAACCATATATTTTTAGAAAGTAAACATTCTACTGAATCTAAAATGGGTACCCATGCCTTTCTGCTCCAAACTACTGAGTCGCAAGGCTTTCCCAAAATTGTCAGTTTTGGTGAAATATCTGAAAATTTCCTAAAAGCTTCAACTTCCCAGCACCATATCACCCATGTATCATTATGTACCAAGAAAAAGCACCCTAAATATGATTGCCAGGGTTCCTCCAAACAGTTTGGTGGCCATTGTTCATAGGTTTACCAAAGTATCTGGCATTTAGAGGCCCCCAAATGAAGTTAGTGCATACAAATAGTCCTGTGGGTAACTTCAGCTAATGAAAATTCAACACATTGACTGCATTTTTTGTGGGGTAAAAACACTGAAATATATGTTTACCCCCCAAAACCATATATTTTTGGAAAGGACACATTCTACCGAATCTAAAATGGGTACCCATGCCTTTCTGCTCCAAACTATTGAGTCGCAAGGCTTTCCCAAAATTGTCGGTTTTGGTGAAATATTTGAAAATTGTCTCAAAGCTTCAATTTCCCAGCACCATATCACCCATGTATCATTACGTACCAAGAAAAAGCACCCTAAATATGATTGCCAGGGTTCCTCCATACAGTTTGGTGGCTGTTGTTCATAGGTTTACCAAAGTATCTGGCATTTAGAGGCCCCAAAATCAAGTTAGTGCATACAAATAGTCCTGTAGGTAACTTCAGCTAATGAAAGATCAACACACAGGAGAAAGCTCTCTGTTTAGTGCTGAATTAAGCATTGAAATTCCTGTTTGAGACAGGATTTTTTGTTATCACTTGGTGTGTGAATGTGTTGTCCACTTGGTGGGTGAAATTTGGGAAGTTTTGAGTTGATTTTCTTTACTAAAAATCGATTTTTCTTTTGACCCTGAAGGTGAGTGATTCCTAGCCCAGTTCCTTTCACTTGCTCTGGGCTACAAACTCACTGTTAGATCCCCTACCCCTCCCCTGCACCTGGGTGTCAGTTTCATTTGCATTTTTCTCTTGTTTCAGCACAAATTGTTTAATTTTTGTACAGATTGAGTGGATATTTTGATTTTGCACTCAGTTCTGTGAGGAGAGAAAGCTAAAGGGAGAAGGATTTAATATAAGTATAAATATAAAATCTTTTCCAGCAGCAGCAGTGCAGCTCCCAGGCACCTGCTCACATTAACCCTCTCCCTGCCACAGCTTCTCAACTTAAAACTTACTTTTTTTGTTAATCAATAGTATAAAGCTTTCTTTTTGTGTGGTGTTGTGTAAAATAATGGGAGGGAATAAAAAGGAAAGTTATAAAAAAACATCTCTTGGTTCTAAAGCAAAAGGACCTGAAAAACCCAGCTGTAGCTCTGCAAGGAAACACCAGTCAGAGCCCATGTCAAAAAGCCCCATTGCCTCTACTTCTGCTGCTGCAGCCAATGTGAACCCTGCTAAAACATTCGCACACGCGGTAGCTACTGGCAGCAACCCTAGCCAAGTAACTGCTGGGGTAGAGAAGCTTACAAGGAAGCATGGGGTCAGATGCCTAATGTCAAGCACTCATGGAATAGAGGCTTATATAAAGGCTGCAGCTGAAGTGGTGGGCCACTCTGCAGTAGTGGCAGCAAGTAAAATGTATGGGAAAGCCATAATCTTTGCCCGTACTCTAACTGCAGTGCATACTCTGGTACAGAGGGGTATCACAGTGGGAGGGAGTTATGTCCCTGTAGAACCCCTAGAAGGATTGGGCACAAGGGTGGTTTTATCTAATGTGCCCCCCTTCCTGCAAGACCACTTATTGTACCCCCACCTGCAAGCCCTTGGGGAGTTAAAATCAAATATGTCTAGAATACCCCTGGGATGTAAGGAGAGCAGACTGAGGCACGTCCTTTCCTTTAAAAGGCAGGTGCAACTACTTTTACCTCGGGGGCAAGAAACTATTGAGGGGTCTTTCGGGGTTCCATTTGAAGGGGTGCTGTATAAAAATTTTTACAGCACAGAGGAAGTGAGGTGCTTCCTTTGCAAGAACCTGGGGCACACTCGCCAGAGTTGCCCCAAAGGGCAAATTAAGACCACAGCCCCTGTTCCTGCTCCCAGTGCCTCAAATAAAACATCTTATCCTGCTGGGACTATTTCAGCAGGGTCCTTAAAGGGGATATCTCCTTCACTAAAGAACCTCAAGGTGGCTGTTACACAACCCACCTCTACAACATCCAAACCTCCTCCTTCTTCACTGAAGACATCTAAGGCTGCAGCATGTCTTACAATTGCGGCAAAAGAGAAGGGGGGAAAACATGTCAAAGCTTCCCCCAGGGTCACAGTTGTTCCTACCACAAAAAAGTGTACCCCTGTTATGGGCACCCCTGAAGGTGTGGGGGTACCCATGATTGCAACACCTGTTGGGGTTGGGGCAGATAGTGGCCTTTCCTCTTCAGATGCCAAGAAAAAGAGGAAATTTAAATCAAACTGGCTGGTACCTGAGGAATGGGCATCAGTGGTTAATGATGGGGCACCCCCATCCAAGGGTAAAAAGGGCAGCAAAACTTCTGCTCCTCATGTGGTGACATTGTCTGGCCCAACTGTTGGTCACGATCAACCGGTGTCAGACCATGCACTCTTGCCTCCAGACCAGGTGGGGAATAATGAGGTTAATGGTCTGCATGGCCTTGAACATGGCAGTGTTGGTTTCCCCACAGAGTCAGGGGTGCAGTATCTGCCTCATAATCATTTGGAAGATCTTCCCTTGGAGTGTAAAGAGACACCTAATGAGACTCCTGCAGAGTGGGCAGTCAGTGTTCCTGAAGTGCTGAGATTTGGCAACTGCAACCAGCCTCAGTTTTTAGTGCCTCAGGGTATTTCACTCCAGGAGGGGGAGAATATTGGGCTAACCCCCATACAGGACCCTGCAGATAAAACTGCTGGGAAGGATGGTGAGGGTGGAGTTGTAAATACGGAGGAGGGTAGCCAGACAACCTCTACTGTTCATGCTAAAATCTCTCCTCCCTTGTCTTCAACTGACCCAAATGTTATTGCCATCCAGAAAGCACAGGAGGTAGTAGAGAGGGCAGAGGCTAACCATCGAGCCTCCAAAGCTCTACCTGTTGCTGAGGAGCTAATTAGTTCTGTTGCTCCTGTGTCAAACACTTCCAAATGTGTTTCAAGTGAAGTTGAGGGAACACCTGAGCCATTGCAGGGTCTCCAGAAAAGTGATTCTGATACTTTTCCTGTAACAACTTGTGGAGAGATTCTCAAAGCTCTAGTGGAGAGGGGAGATTATCAATCCCTTAGCCAGGAAGAGCTCATGGATGAGGGGAACATCGAAGAGGAGGTTGACATAGGAGTGGCAAATCCTTCTACCCCAATCATCCCTGCTGAGGAACTCAAAAAGTTTCTTGAGAGCACCCTTGGTGTTAAATTAGAGAAGAAGATGCACATGGCTCTGGAGAAGTGGCATGATTTGCCTTTAGTTATCAATTCTGTGAGACAATACATTAAGGTCATAAAAGAGGCCAAGAACTATGGAACAGCGGAATATCTCCGTATAATGAAGTTTCACAAAAAATGTTTGTCTCATCAGACCTTGATGAAGGTTAAAGCACTTCCTAAGACTCAGTAATGACCTTGAGTATAAGCACACTTAATACTAATGGCTGTC
The DNA here is from genome assembly GCF_017654675.1 of Xenopus laevis. NCBI lineage: Eukaryota > Metazoa > Chordata > Amphibia > Anura > Pipidae > Xenopus > Xenopus laevis. Next base: position 67,925,416 of record NC_054372.1, on the reverse strand, counting down.
GGAATCCTTTCCGAATGTTTCAGGTACTCTCCTTTCTACGTCAAGGAGGGTACTCTGTGAGTTTCCTCCAAGAGACCCACACCACTCCAGAGCTTGAAGCAAGCTGGAATCTGGAGTGGAAGGGAAGGGTCTTTTTTAATCACCTCACTTGGACATCATGCAGGGTGGTGACCCTTTTCTCAGATTCCTTCCAGCCAGAGGTCCTGAGTGCTACCTCTGTCATCCCTGGCCGTCTATTGCATCTTCGGGTCCGGGAGTCAGGTAGAACATATAATCTAATGAATGTGTATGCTCCTACTACCGGACCAGGGAGGGCACGGTTCTTTGAAAGTTTGTCAGCCTACATGGAGACAATTGACTCTGATGAAGCCTTGATTATAGGGGGTGATTTTAATTACACCCTTGATGCTCGAGATCGCAATGTACCCAAGAAAAGAGACTCGTCTGAGTCCGTTTTGCGAGAACTAATTGCTCATTTCTCCTTGGTTGATGTCTGGAGAGAACAGAACCCAGAGACGGTTGCCTTTACCTATGTCAGGGTGAGAGATGGTCATGTTTCTCAATCCCGGATTGATAGGATATATATATCGAGCCATCTCATGTCACGAGCCCAGTCGAGCACCATTAGATTGGCACCATTCTCAGACCACAATTGTGTATCCCTGAGAATGTCAATCGCACCATCTCTGCCAAAAGCTGCTTACTGGCACTTTAACAACAGTTTATTAAAAGATGAGGGTTTTGCAAAGTCAGTCCGGGATACATGGAGAGGCTGGAGGGCCTTTCAGGATGAATTTGCCACATTGAACCAGTGGTGGGATGTAGGCAAGGTTCACCTAAAGCTCTTGTGTCAAGAGTATACCAAAAGTGTGAGCGGGCAGCGCAATGCAGAGATTGAGGCACTGAATGGGGAGGTGCTTGATCTTGAGCAAAGGCTATCAGGCTCTGAAGACCAAGCCCTTCAGTGTGAATATCTAGAAAGGAAAGAAGCGCTGCGTAACATGGAACAACGACAGGCTCGTGGTGCCTTTGTGCGAAGCCGGATGCAGTTACTTTGTGATATGGATCGTGGTTCCCGATTCTTCTATGCTCTGGAGAAGAAGAAGGGGAACCGAAAACAAATCACATGCCTTTTTGCGGAGGATGGAACCCCCCTTGAGGATCCGGAGGCTATCTGGGACAGAGCCCGGTCCTTCTATCAAAACCTTTTTTCTCCAGATCCCATCTCTCCAGATGCCTGTGAGGAGCTATGGGATGGGCTTCCAGTGGTCAGTGAGAGGAGAAAAGAGAGGTTGGAAACACCAATCACTCTAGATGAGCTCTCTCAAGCACTCTGTTTAATGCCCCACAATAAATCTCCTGGGCTTGACGGACTGACCATAGAGTTCTTCCAGTTCTTTTGGGATACTCTGGGCCCTGATTTCCATAGGGTCCTAACTGAGGCCTTCAAGAAAGGTGAGTTGCCACTTTCGTGTCGTCGAGCAGTTTTATCACTACTTCCTAAGAAGGGGGATCTCCGTCTTATTAAGAACTGGAGACCAGTCTCACTGCTTAGCACAGACTATAAGATCGTGGCCAAAGCTATCTCACTTAGGCTCAAATCTGTGCTGGCAGAGGTGATTCATCCTGACCAGTCCTATACAGTCCCCGGTCGGACAATTTTTGATAATGTCTTTTTAATCCGAGACTTACTACATTTTGCGAGAAGGACTGGTCTATCTCTTGCTTTTCTCTCTCTGGATCAAGAGAAGGCATTTGACAGGGTGGATCACCAATATCTTATAGGCACTCTGCAAGCCTATAGCTTTGGCCCACAGTTTGTGGGCTACCTGAAAACAATGTATGCCTCTGCAGAGTGTTTAGTTAAAATCAACTGGTCTCTGACTGCACCTCTGGCCTTTGGACGAGGAGTTCGGCAAGGATGCCCCTTGTCGGGACAACTGTACTCGCTGGCCATTGAGCCCTTCCTGTGTCTCTTAAGGAAAAGGCTCACGGGACTGGTGCTCAAAGAACCTGACATGAGGGTGGTTCTCTCAGCCTACGCTGATGATGTAATTCTTGTGGCCCAGGACCTAGTTGATCTTGAGCGGGCACAAGAGTGTCAAGAAGTCTACGCTGCTGCCTCATCTGCCCGGATCAACTGGTCCAAGAGCTCAGGCCTTCTGGAGGGTTCTCTAAAGGTAGATTTCCTGCCTCCTGCTTTTCGTGACATCTCGTGGGAGAGTAAAATCATTAAATATTTAGGCGTCTACCTATCAGCTGAGGAGTATCCTGTCTCACAGAATTTCATTGAACTTGAGGAGTGTGTTCTAACGCGCCTTGGAAAGTGGAAGGGTTTTGCTAAAGTACTTTCTATGAGGGGGAGAGCTTTGGTGATTAATCAGCTGGTGGCCTCTCAGATCTGGTACCGGCTGATATGTCTTAGCCCAACCCAAGAATTCATTGCTAAGATCCAGAGAAGGTTACTGGACTTTCTCTGGTTAGGAAAGCATTGGGTTTCTGCAGGTGTCTCAAGCCTCCCGTTGAAAGAGGGAGGGCAGGGAGTCGTGTGTATACGTTCTCAAGTGCACACCTTCCGTCTACAGCAAATACAGAGATACTTGTATGCAGATCCTTCTCCACAGTGGTGTACTCTAGCATCGAGTTTTTATCGCCAGGTACGAAATATGGGATATGACCGGCAATTGTTTATAATTGAACCTGAGGGTTTCCTAAGAAACCTTTCAACCCTGCCGGCTTACTACCAAGACATGCTAAAAACCTGGAGCATGGTATCCGTGTTAAGGCAAGGAGCCATTGAAGGGGAAGACATTCTAAATGAGCCCCTACTTTACAATCCATCTTTTAAGACTAGGATGTTAGAATCCATCAGCATCCGACGTCGCCTTTGCCAGGCTCGGTTAACCAGAGTTGGAGATCTCCTGGATTTTGAGAAATCAGATTGGGTGGACTCTCAAGCAGTTATGCAACGCATGGGATTCCTCACCACTAGGGTTCCACACCGTCTTCTCAAGGAAATCAAGGACACAATCTCTCCTGATTCTCACACCTTCATTGATGGGGTTTTACATGCTGGAGAGCCACGTCCACCTTGGAACTCCTCACCTCCAGACATAATAATAGCACCTAAAACCCGTCAATCCCCCCAAGCACCTCCTTCCCCCAACTTGAGCCAGTTGGAGAATTTTCCATTGACACGCTTTCATGATATAACAAGAAAGCTGTTGTACTCTCTAATGCTTCACACTGTACACTTCCTTGCCCTCATCTCCCGATATGATACCATCTGGAGACGTGTGCTTAATGAGGGTGAAAGACCTCAGTGGCGAGCTCTTTATTCCAGTTTGGTGCCTAGACCAACTGTAGACTTGAGTTGGAAAGTGCTGCATGGTGCATTGAGCACGGGAGAGTATTTAGCTCATTTTACAGACTCCCCAGCTGCTTGTCCATTCTGTGGCAAAGGAGAGTCTGTGTTTCATGCTTATTTTACGTGTGCCAGACTGCAACCTCTATTGGCTCTTTTGAGGAAGCTTTACCTGCAGTTCTGGTTACACTTTTCCCCTCATGTTTATATTTTTGGACGCCCAGTATCCCGGGACAATAAAGAGAAAGACCTTCTCTCCAACTTGCTCCTGGCTTTAGCTAAATTAGTCATCCATAAATCTAGAAAGCAATGTTTGGAAGGTGGGAATCCTCTGCCAGCAGAGGTCTTGTTCCGAGTGCTGGTGCGTTCCCGCATCCGAGCAGAGTACACCCAAGCAGTGTTTACTGGTCGGTTGAAAGAATTTGCTGACCAGTGGGCAATAGATGGGGTACTTTGCTCAGTATCCCCAGACCTGGTTTCTGTTCAGACACTTCTCACACTCCATATTTAAGTGCACTTTAATTTAAGTGACAGTTGTATTTTAATCAGTTAATTATCTCCTTTGAGATGTGATTAACTTTGGTGAGCAATCACTCACCTGCAATTTGAATAATATATCAGCTAATGAAAAATCAACACATTGACCACATTTTTGTGGGGTAAAAACACAGAAATATATGTTTACCCCCCAAAACCATATATTTTTGGAAAGTACACATTCTACCGAATCTAAAATGAGTACCCATGCCTTTCTGCTCCAAACTACTGAGTCGCAAGGCCTTCCCAAAATCGATGGTTTTGGTGAAATATCTGAAAATTGCCTCAAAGCTTCAACTTCCCAGCACCATATCACCCATGTATCATTACGTACCAAGAAAAAGCACCCTAAATATGATTGCCAGGGTTCCTCCAAACAGTTTGGTGGCCATAGTTCATAGGTTTACCAAAGTATCTGGCATTTAGAGGCCCCAAAATGAAGTTAGCACATATAAATAGTCCTGTATGTAACTTCAGCTAATGAAAAATCAACACATTGACTGCATTTTTTGTGGGGTAAAAACACAGAAATATATGTTTACCCCCAAAAACCATATATTTTTGGAAAGTACACATTCTACCGAATCTAAAATGAGTACCCATGCCTTTCTGCTCCAAACTACTGAGTCGCAAGGCCTTCCCAAAATTGACGGTTTTGGTGAAATATCTGAAAATTGTCTCAAAGCTTCAACTTCCCAGCACCATATCACCCATGTATCATTACGTACCAAGAAAAAGCACCCTAAATATGATTGCCAGGGTTCCTCCAAACAGTTTGGTGGCCATTGTTCATAGGTTCACCAAAGTATCTTGCATTTAGAGGCCCCAAAATGAAGTTAGCGCATATAAATAGTCCTGTATGTAACTTCAGCTAATGAAAAATCAACACATTGACTGCATTTTTTGTGGGGTAAAAACACAGAAATATATGTTTACCCCCCAAAACCATATATTTTTGGAAAGTACAGATTCTACCGAATCTAAAATGAGTACCCATGCCTTTCTGCTCCAAACTACTGAGTCGCAAGGCCTTCCCAAAATCGACGGTTTTGGTGAAATATCTGAAAATTGTCTCAAAGCTTCAACTTCCCAGCACCATATCACCCATGTATCATTACGTACCAAGAAAAAGCACCCTAAATATGATTGCCAGGGTTCCTCCAAACAGTTTGGTGGCCATTGTTCATAGGTTTACCAAAGAATCTGGCATTTAGAGTCCCCGAAATGAAGTTATTAGCTGAAGTTACCCACAGGACTATTTATATGCACTAACTTCATTTTGGGGCCTCTAAATGCCAGATTCTTTGGTAAACCTATGAACAATGGCCACCAAACTGTTTGGAGGAACCCTGGCAATCATATTTAGGGTGCTTTTTCTTGGTACGTAATGATACATGGGTAATATGGTGCTGGGAAGTCGAAGCTTTGAGGCAATTTTCAGATATTTCACCAAAACCGTCAATTTTGGGAAGGCCTTGCGACTCAGTAGTTTGGAGCAGAAAGGCATGGGTACTCATTTTAGATTCGGTAGAATGTGTACTTTCCAAAAATATATGGTTTTGGGGGGTAAATATATATTTCTGTGTTTTTACCCCACAAAAATCTCCCAAATGAAAATAGTACATATGAATTTTCACATATGACACTCTGACTGCTACAATACAAGCACCTGGTATGTGCATTATGCACCATAAGACCCCCTAACAGTATAGAGACCCTAGAAAACCATATATTTTCTGAAAGCACACATTCAGACGAATCTAAAGCAAGTAATTACATCTTTCTACTGCAAACTACAAAACCACAAAGCAATGCTAAACATAACGCTTTTTATGGAATTTCTGAAAATAGTCACAAAGCTTGCATTTTACCCCATTATATACCCCACATTTTGTAACGTACCAGCAAAAGTCATCCTCAATAGAGATGTCGCGAACTGTTCGCCGGCGAACTTGTTCGCGCGAACATCGGGTGTTCGCGCTCGCCGGAAGTTCGCGAACGTCGCGCGACGTTCGCCATTTTGGGTTCGCCATTGTTGGCGCTTTTTTTTGCCCTCTCACCCCAGACCAGCAGGTAAATGGCAGCCAATCAGGAAGCTCTCCCCTGGACCACTCCCCTTCCCTATAAAAACCGAAGCCCTGCAGCGTTTTTTCACTCTGCCTGTGTGTGCTGAAGAGATAGTGTAGGGAGAGAGCTGCTGCCTGTTAGTGATTTCAGGGACAGTTGAAAGTTTGCTGGCTAGTAATCGTTTTGATACTGCTCTGTTATTGGAGGGACAGAAGTCTGCAGGGGTTTGAGGGACATTTTAGCTTAGGTAGCTTTGCTGGCTAGTAATCTACCTTCTACTGCAGTGCTCTGTATGTAGCTGCAGTGGGCAGCTGTCCTGCTTCTGATCTCATCTGCTGACTGCTGCAATAACAGTAGTCCTTGTAAGGACTGCTTTTATTTATTTTTTTGTTGTTTTACTACTACTACTACTACTACTATAAGAGCCCAGTGCTATTAGTCTAGCAGTGTTGGGGAGTGGGACTGGTGTGCTAATCTGCTGCTCCTAGTAGTTCAGCAGCACCAACTTTAATTTTTTTTTTTAATATTCATTTTTTTTTATTTTACTTTTTTTTATTTTACTACCGCTGTAGTAGTGTATAAGTTGACCTTTTAGGCATTATTTGCCCTGTAGGCATTATTTGCACACTGTTTTCTTCAACCCGCCATCTAGCTGTGTGACCTTGTTCACATTCTGTCTAAATATCCATAATATTACCGTCTCCAGAAAAAACACCGGAGTGACTTTTTTCAAGCAGCCATAATATATTTTACGTAATCCGTATCCACCGCTGTAGTAGTGTATACGTTGACCTTGTAGGCATTATTTGCACAGTGTTTTCTTCAACCCGCCATCTAGCTGTGTGACCTTGTTCACATTCTGTCTAAATATCCATAATATTACCGTCTCCAGAAAAAACACCGGAGTGACTTTTTTCAAGCAGCCATAATATATTTTACGTAATCCGTATCCACCGCTGTAGTAGTGTATACGTTGACCTTGTAGGCATTATTTGCACAGTGTTTTCTTCAACCCGCCATCTAGCTGTGTGACCTTGTTCACATTCTGTCTAAATATCCATAATATTACCGTCTCCAGAAAAAACACCGGAGTGACTTTTTTCAAGCAGCCATAATATATTTTACGTAATCCGTATCCACCGCTGTAGTAGTGTATACGTTGACCTTGTAGGCATTATTTGCACACTGTTTTCTTCAACCCGCCATCTAGCTGTGTGACCTTGTTCACATTCTGTCTAAATATCCATAATATTACCGTCTCCAGAAAAAACACCGGAGTGACTTTTTTCAAGCAGCCATAATATATTTTACGTAATCCGTATCCACCGCTGTAGTAGTGTATACGTTGACCTTGTAGGCATTATTTGCACACTGTTTTCTTCAACTGTTTTCTGGCAACTGTGCTTCAGTGGCTGCGTCCAAAAAAACTGGGCAAACAATGCCTACAAGGTCAACGTATGGCAGTTGTTTAAAGAGAACAGTAGATTACTAGCCAGCAAAGCTACCTAAGCTAAAATGTCCCTCAAATCCCTGCAGACTTCTGTCCCTCCAATACAGAGCAGTATCAAGCAGATTACTAGCCAGCAAACTTACTATCATCTGTCCCTGAAATCACTAACAGCTCTCCCCCTACACTATCTCTTCCAAGCACACACAGGCAGATTTTTCAGATACATTTTTGCCCTTGATCCCCCTCTGGCATGCCACTGTCCAGGTCGTTGCACCCTTTAAACAACTTTAAAATCATTTTTCTGGCCAGAAATTTTTTTTTTAGATGTTAAAGTTCGCCTTCCCATTGAAGTCTATGGGGTTCGCGAACCGTTCGCGAACCGCTCGCGTTTTTGCGCAAGTTCGCGAATATGTTCGCGAACTTTTTTTCCGACGTTCGCTACATCCCTAATCCTCAATATGAAAGCCAGGAGTGTACTGAACAGTGTGATGCCTGATATGAAAAGATTTACCAAACTAGGTGGCATACATAGACGCCCAAATGAAAATAGTACATATGAATTTTCACATATGACACTCTGACTGCTACAATACACGCACATGGTATGTGCATTATGCACCATAAGACCCCCTAACAGTATAGAGACCCTAGAAAACCATATATTTTCTGAAAGTACACATTCAGACGAATCTAAAGCAAGTAATTACATCTTTCTACTGCAAACTACAAAACCGCAAAGCAATGCTAAACATAATGCTTTTTATGGAATTTCTGAAAATAGTCACAAAGCTTGCATTTTACCCCATTATATACCCCACATTTTGTAACGTAGCAGCAAAAGTCATCCTAAATATGAAAGCAAGGAGTGTACTGAACAGTTTGATGCCTGATATGAAAAGATTTACCAAACTAGGTGGCATACAGAGACGCCCAAATGAAGATAGTACATATGAATTTTCACATATGACGCTCTGACTGCTACAATACAAGCACATGGTATGCGCATTATGCACCGTAAGACCCCCTAAAAGTATGGAGACCCTAGAAACCCATATATTTTCTGAAATTACACATTAAGACGAATCTAAAGCAGGTAATTACATCTTTCCATTGTGAAACTACCAAACTGAAAAAGCAATTCTAAACATAACTCTTTTATGGAAATTCTGAAAATAGTCACAAAGCTTGCATTTTACCCCATTATATACCCCACATTTTGTAACGTACCAGCAAAAGTCATCCTAAATATGAAAGCCAGGAGTGTACTGAACAGTTTGATGCCTGATATGAAAAGATTTACCAAACTAGGTGGCATACAGAGACGTCCCAATGAAAATAGTACATATGAATTTTCACATATGACACTCTGACTGCTACAATACAACACCTGGTATGTGCATTATGCACCATAAGACACCCTAACAGTATGGAGACCCTAGAAACCCATATATTTTCTGAAAGTACACATTCAGACGAATCTAAAGCAGGTAATTACAATTTTCTACTGCAAACTACAAAACCGCAAAGCAATGCTAAACATAACGCTTTTTATGGAAATTCTGAAAATAGTCACAAAGCTTGCATTTTACCCCATTATATACCCCACATTTTGTAACGTACCAGCAAAAGTCATCCTAAATATGAAAGCAAGGAGTGTACTGAACAGTTTGATGCCTGATATGAAAAGATTTACCAAACTATTTTTTACACAGAGACCTCCAAATGGTTATATAGCAGACAAAATTTCCAAGGTCAAAATGAAGTAACAAAAATCCCTAAAATCCAACAAAACCGCAAAAATCAATGCTTTTTTTTTTTTCGCCTACTGTAATCAGCAGTCAGAATCAATTTTTGATAATTTTAGCATGGCCAAATAGGTTTTACAGACAGAAAAAGGGGAACAACACCTTTGCAAAGCTGAAAATGTAATAAAATGGCAAAACATACAATAAAATGTCTAAAAATGCACCAAATGCACCCAAATTGCAGTATAATCACCAAAATAACATACAAAAGGTATTGCGCAGTGCAATTAGCGAATACGCTATTCGCAATGGCAATAAAACAGTTTTTTCAGCAAAAAAAACAGACGATGCGATAAGAAAAAAAAATAAAAAATACACAACAGTGCAAGTGTGTATGTGTGTGTGTACAACTGACCAATTGCATGCTGTGTGTGTGTGCAAGCGTGTGGGGGTGCTGTGAATGTGTGTGACCCCCCTGATCCCCCAAAAATGTATGTGATTGTGTGTAAGTGTGAATGTAAGTGTGTAATGGGAAAATAAGTGTGTGTTTGTGTGTGTTTCTGTGTGTGGATGGGCACTAACCTGGGGGAAGCAGGTCCAGATCGTTGTGCAGGGTTGGAGGAAGAAAATGCTGCATCACCCAGGAAGATCCGTTGAGAGGGGGCGGAGCTTCGGCTCAGGAAGTGAAAGCAGCAGCAGGACACGCAGTGTGCACGTGTCTGCTGCTGCATTTGGGGCCCCTGGGCGATCGCGCCTCAGGGGCCACTCGTTCCCGGCCCCTGCTCGTTGCCTGGGGGCTGGGGAACGAAGAGGAACGGAGCAAGCGGCTTGAAAAGCCGCTCCTCCGTTCCCTAACCCTGAAATGCTGCAGAACGTAGAATCTACGTTCTGTGGCATTTCAAGTGCCATCCCCACAGAACGTAGATTCTACGTGGGGTGGCACTTAAAGGGTTAAGGGAGCTTAACAGTTTATTTCATTTGTGTCCAGACTTAAATGCATGATCCAACAACCTTAAATTAGATCAATTTGGTATAAATCGAATTAGGGTTCTACCTCATCCCTTGATTATCTGATTGTAGAAAATAAGGGGGTATGATCAGTGACTCCCATTATATTTAAATTGCAAAGATATAGCGAAAACATTTTTGTTTTACCTGCTAAATTTGTAATTTTTTTTTCATTATGGTGATCATCTGGTCATCTTTTTTCTAACTGTTTCGGTAAGGTAAACCTTAAACTGCAGTCTGAATGTTTTAGAGAGGAGACATGAAAATAAATTATTCGGGGTGTATTCACATCCTTAATGCCCTGGACGAAAAAAAAGAATTTTCACCTGGTTATTATAAAATGTCCTAAGATCTATTAAATAGTTTATAATGTAGATTATTTATGTAGACCCATTTATAAGGATAAAAACCCAAAGTTTGCACCAATTTTGTGAAATTTTCATCCTAAAGTAAAAAAATTAACCCAATTCTAAGGCAAGTTATATACATGTTTTAGAAGTAAACAGAAACTTCAGTCAAGTATTTGTGCGTTTTGTCATTTTTTCAAAATGACCTATGGGTAAATTTTAGGGCCTTATTTATAAAAATCCAAATTTTTCGGATTTTTGCCCAAAAAGCCGGAGATAGATGGATTTTCGGACTAATTCCTGAGCAGGACACAGAAACTTCCAAATACAGTAGGATAGGGACCTCTACCATTGACTTATACACAACCTCGGCAGGTCTGAGATGGAGTATTTACGGAACTTATTTATTTGGATTTTTTCCATCTTTGGGGGTATAATAAAATTCAAACTCAATTTTTTTTTGTTGGATTCAGACTTTAATAAATAACCCCTTTAATGTACATTATTAATCTTAAAGTGTTTTTTTAGTGTCATTAGTATCTGTCTGCAAATTGAATGCAGTAAAGTATCCTCCTATAGTAGGCAAGAGAAAAAATAATTGTTTTCACTCTTTTTGGGATATCCAGACCTTTGAAATATAATACATTGTAACTTGTAATAATGATTTGTGGAGAAGACTGTACACTCCTTCTGCCTCTGAAGATGTGGGCTTTTCAAGAAAGAAACCCACTATAAAACCAGTGCAAGCACAAGTCGTAAGAACAAAGAGTGCAATCAGCAGAGACTCCAATGAACTTAAAGTCTTGGAAGCCATCCTTGTGTTGAGTGCTTGTTGGAGCCCACAGCCTGTGGCTTAGTGTTCCATAGACTTCCAAAGAACTGAACTCTGCTGATTATTTAAAAGTATACTATCCACTTTATCACGTTCATCTATATAACTGTGAACCTTGGTTGGTGTATTTTATGGTTGTCATTGTCAGCAGTTGTATTTTCTTTGAGCTACTTGATTTTATGCTTATGCCAATTACCCACAACCTCTAGATTTCAAGGAAGGTACATGGGCTTGTTCTTTCCAAAACATGTTATTTATATTATGTAGTATATTATTTGTCAAAAGATAGATGCAATTCAGAGCTTTGTATGTACCAGAAAATTTTGTTATATTGTATACAAGGGTATACATGACAAACTGACAAAGACTGTGGTTTGGTGGCATGTTATAAACAATTTAATGTCCCTCTATTCATGGAGACATGCCATACAATCTACTTAAAGGAGAAGGAAAGCTACGGAGGCATTTCATTGCCAATAGATAAGCTGCAATAGTGCAAGCTAGAATGCTATATTTATTCTGTAGAATGTTTTACCATACCTGAGTAAAAAGCTCTAGAAACTCTCTGTTTGTTTAGGATAGCAGCTGCAGTATTAACATGGTGTGACATCACTTCCTGCCTGAGTCTCTCCCTGCTCTGGGCTCAGATTACAGTAGAGAAGGGAGGGGGTTGGGGAAGAGGAGCAAACTGAGCATGCTCTTGCCCAGGGCAATGAGGTTTAAGCTGAAAACAGGAAGTCTGATACAGAAGCCCATGAGTACACAATAGAAGGATAGAAATGCAGTGTTTCTTTTGACAGGGCACTCAGAGCAGCACTACTTTGGGGGTTTACTGGTATATTTACATGGACCTTTCTGATAAGGCTTACTTTGTTTTTACCTTTCCTTCTCCTTTAATAGGCCCTAATGTTGGTCAGTTATGTAGGCCAATTTCTCAGTTTATTTAACTTTTTTTTGGAGATTTATAGTACAGGTATTGAATATGTTATCTGATCTGGCAACCCTTTATCCAAATAGCTCCAAATAATAGAAAGGCTGTCTCTGTAATAATAAAACAGTACCTTGTACATTGTTTACACCTCAAATTCAGTAAGCTCATGCATTGCTCACACCTGTACTCCCTCTGCAATATTCACACATGTAGCACCTCTATTGTTCACACCTGTAAACCCCTGTACTGTTGCCACCTCAGACCCACACTGTTAAGGTCCCCATAGACGCAAAGATTTCTCTTGCCGAACGACCGATTTTAGCGAAGTCCGACCAGTCCTTCGAAATTATCGTGCGTTTTTTCGTCCGACATCTGTCAGGAAATTGATCGGCCAGGTTAAAAAATCTTTATCGGTGCCAGTGCAATCTATCTATGTCTGCAGGGACAAGCAGGCAGCTACCCTTTGTTTTCCTGGCAATATCGCCTGAAATGGTCTTTTTAGTTGATGGACAATTCGTATAATCGTACGATCGTTTCGAGATAATCGTGGTCTCACGATGACGATTGGATCTTTTAAAAATCTTTACATCTATGGCCAGCTTTAGTGCCCATATTGTTCACACCAGTTTACACACTGTATTCTGCAATCTAATTGACCCCTTATGTTACACCAACACAGACTATTTGCATGTAGCAGTTAAGACAAATAAAGATAGCTGCAACATGCTGACCCCATGCTTGTGATCCATTTATGCCAATGCCTCTCCATTCAGTAGATTAGAATATTGTATGCTTGGACAGCTAACAGTACTGGGCAAAGAAGTAATTAAAGTTATGATGCATAGCTTAAAAATTATGGTAACCATGGCAAATCTGATATCAAGGGCCATTACATTTGCTGTTGATTAAATTATAAGATTTGCATGACAACATGTGTAATAACACTTCAGAATCTGCTGTTTTGTTAACGCAAAATTGCTGCTTTTGAGTTAGATCTGTCTGGTTATCTGGGATAGATGGAGGTCTTACTTAAAGGAGAAGGACAGGTATATAATACTTGGGGTGACAAAAGTTAGGCACCACCAAGTGATTTTATATACTACCCTGGGCCGGTGCTCTTATCAGCAGAAAACTGCACCGATTCGGAGGTTCTTCCAACGAGCACCACAGCGCAATCTGCTTCCTTCTTCTTTCTACAAATTTCCCAGGGGAAACGCATGTGCAGTAGAACAAAATAGTCGACTTAAAGTACATTAAAGTACATACTGTGTATGTGCACATGCGTGAAGAAAAAAAAGTAAGCAGATCGCTCCATGGTGCTTGCTGGAAGAACCCTGGGCCGATGCAGTTTTCTGCTGATAGGAGCACTGGTCTGTGGTGTGAGATAAGTATATACAATCACTTTGGGGTGCCTAACTTTTGGCACCCCAAGTAAATAGTGCCTTTCCTTCTCCTTTATATACTTCAAGAGCACAAAGCAGGGTGTCTTTCCTAAAAGCATCCAACGTGTTTGGATTTATCCCCTTAGGAATTTGAGACCTATTTGTAAGAAACAACTATTTGTGCAGAAACACTTGCCACGTTATTATAATTGTTATGGTCTCCATATGGCACTTATAAACTTGCTCCAAATTAAAGGCAGGGCCCAATCTGAATGTAAGAGGTCTGGAATGCAATTAATGTTTCCTGTGCACAGATTAAGATTAAGGGGGTTATTTACTAAAATCCTCAAATGGCATTATTTTAGTAAAACCAGTTTGACCAAACTCCAATCCACATTTTTACCTTATTTATCAATAAATTATTTTTTCAGATTTTACATCTAAAAACTGTGACTTTTTTGGATTATCGCCCGACAACCAAAATCTTTTCAGATTCTCGTATGAAACCCAGTGCAGATCAGGAAATCTTCCAGTTGTAAGAGGGACATCTGCAATTGACTTTTATATGACCTCAGCAGTTTTAAGATGGGGAACTTTTGGACTTTTAGCAGCGTGTGGGTTACTAAATCTAGAAAAGTTTCTTCCCTCAAAAAAATTGCTTTCCCCTTTAAAACTCCAACCAGAAAAAATTGGACTTTAGTAAATAACTCCCAAAAAGGTAGTTGTGCAGTAGGAATAGTACCTGAGTTAAATAATCATAGCAAATGTTAAAAGTATAAAGTGTTTATTATTCACATTTCAAAGTGCTATGGCATTTATGTTTTTTAACCATTGCTGTGCACTTGTGGATAGCCAAGGTGGTTATTTCTTTCTGTAGTCACTTTACCTTCAGATGAGTGGAAAATGTTTGTTCTATGACAGATGCTATCATATACAGTATATATTACTCAGGAATGCTTGCTCCGGCAATCCCAGCTTTACAGTGAGAGATTCTGCCAACACTTTCTCAGAAGCCATCAGTTGAAATAAAATATCATGCCCTGAATTAATTTTTACTATTGAATATACAGAAGGATACTGATCTGTGAACGAACATGGTTGGGCCATTTACTGCGTTGACACTCCTGTAAAAAGCATCTGGAGTCTGGCTGCATTCTGCACCTAGTACCACACTGCCCTTATAGAACACATTGATGGGTGGTACAAGGCAGTCCTGCTCTTACCACCTGCTTGAATGATGTTCAAGTTAGGGGAAAGGTGGAGCAGAAGTCAGGATGCCTACATGTCCCCACTTGCCCCTCATAAATACAGCACTGCAGAATTCAAACAGCAATGTATTAATTGGTTGAGGTAGGTTCTGCTTTTCAATTTGGAGTGTAGTAATATTTCAAAGTGCAGGGCAAAGCACAACGTGCAAATAATATGGCGGATTGCCCCTGTTTTTTTGTCTTTGCATACTGTCCTGCAATTAGAAAATGAACCCCAGTGCCTCATTCAGAGATGGTCATATATAGAACTGTTTAAAGTAAGCAATGATAATTTACATATGATATCTGTGTGTATATATATATATATATATATACAAACTGGAAGATAGAAGCGCACTCCTGGGATTTCTTCAAAGGCAAATCATTTTATTAAATTCTCATAGCAGTAATCGACGTTTCGGCTCGTGTCCAGAGCCTTTATCAAGATTACATAAAAATATAAAAAAGCTGTTTAAATAAACACTGCCCCTCCACAGTTACAATGTGGATAAACTCTGTGATTAGAGGACTATTGTGCAAGTCGGCTACAAAATTTATGTCTTAATATTTAACATTTATTGTGTGGTTTATTTATAATGTATTTATGTATTTATTGCTGTATTTATTATATTGAGGCTATGCCATACAGGTGCTGTAGCAACAGCGACTTATTCCGATAATATTTGATTTTTTATAAAGATTTTAAAAGCAATAATAACATATAATACGGAAGACCGTTTTTTGTGATGATGTCTATGGGGCTGTAGTGATTGGTGGTTGGTGGGTGACACTGGGCACGCCCCTTGGGGGGCAGTGTGTATTTAAACAGCTTTTTTATATTTTTATGTAATCTTGATAAAGGCTCTGGACACGAGCCGAAACGTCGATTACTGCTATGAGAATTTAATAAAATGATTTGCCTTTGAAGAAATCCCAGGAGTGCGCTTCTATCTTCCAGTTTGTATCTACTAGTTCCCAGTAGCAGCACCCGGGTATATGAGAGGATTGGCCAAGAGGAGTGAGGATCAGCGAGTTTGTATATATATATATATATATATATATATATATATATATATATATATATATATATATATATATATATTCACAACTTAGGGACAGCAATCTCCATCCCCATTTGGGGGAAAAACTGCCAACCCTCTCTGCTAACACTACCTCTGCAGGCCTTCCTTCCTGTTAGCTCTATACCTCCCAACCATCCCGTTTTGAGCGGGACAGTCCCGCTTTTGACAGCTCATCCCGCAGTCCCGGATATATATTGATATGTACTGAGTTTCTCTTTGATCTGCTGCACTGAACTGCCAGAAAAAGATACAACGTTTCTAACTTCATTGGCTCTCACTGGCGAGTGGCGATTTTTTTTCTGTGTTAAGAGGGCAGTTTTTGGTTGCTGTGGTCAGTGAACTTGACAGCCACAGTGCATTTAAGTTGCAGATCAGAAAGAGACAGAAAAAGAAGGCTAATTATTTTATGACCATAAACAATAAAAAATGAACACCTATTGAAAAATTACTTAAAATAGGTTAATTTTTTTTTTATCAAAAATTGATATACAAATTAGCTTCCCTTTTTTAGGTTCCAATTTGGTGCCACTAGATTTGGCTGAATCTAAATTCTGCAAAGAATGCTGTGAGTTGGCTGAATCATGAGCGACTCCTGGTAATTTGATAATTCTCTAAGGTACTAAATAACAATATTGTACCTTTGAAAAGAATGTGTGCATTTAATAAATATGAACAGGACAAATGTGCTTTCACAAAGGGGGTGTGACCTGATGTTCTTTTAAAAAAATATATTTTTTTGTTTTTTTCTTGTCTTCCTGCTGCACTAAATTATTGTCTCCTCTAGAATTATATGATTAGTATAATAAATAAAAGAGATTGTATTGTGAGGTTAAGCATTGGCTGCTACTTAATTTAAATAACGGCAAACATATTTCGCCTTAAAAAAAGTAAATTCTAACTAGGTACGATACGTATTTTTTTCTGCAGAGCAATGCTAACTGAGTAACCACATATTTTGGCATTACTACCATGATACCTTCAGTGGAGATTACAAGTGGAAATCATTTCACTTATTGCTGTTTGCTATGACAGTGCATTAGCCCATTACTTCAGGTTTGTACCTTTGTTCCTTACCTAATTTACATATTGATAGCATTCATTTTAAAATAGCTTTCTGGTCAATGGCAAATTGTAAGGCAGAATAATTCAACAGAAGTGTTATTCTGCAACAATGTCTAAAGCCAGAGAGAACAAAAGAAAGAAAAAAAATCCCCAAAAGTGTATGTACAGCTATAAAATCTGCATATAGCATAGACCTTCCAGTAGCTTCAAATCCATCCACTTGTGAAATATATTCCACATTTTCCAGCTAAATATTCATTTATGTATTATGCAGCAGTTTGGGCGTGATTGTTTCTGAAGCAACACACAAAGAAGACTGACAGCTATAGGGAACTTTGATATAATTATACTAGATAGAGATGTTCAGACACAAAAGATAATGTTTGCACACTTAAAGCCAGGGCTACACAGAAGTAGCAAGCAAAAAAAGTGTTCGAGGACAGGACAATGCCATTTTGATGTAGATGTTTATAAAACCTTTCAATGAACATCTCCTATCTACCTGTTCTCCAAAAGTAAGAAGATCTTGCTGCAGCCAAATTCTAGCAAAGATGATCAGCATGTACAGAAATAGAAATTCCCAAGAGAGCAACAGGTTCATGGGCAAATTAGTTGGACTGAGGTTGAGTTGGTTTGTGCCAATCTGAAGAAGGTATTCAGTTTTATCCTAGGGACTGGTTTTCAATGGCAGATGAAGGTTTTAGCAGTTGCACCTTTTGATGCAGCGGAAACGAATAGCTACCGCCACCTTGAACTAGGCAATAGCTCCAGAGTTCCCAAAACCGGTGCAGTGCTTGCTGTGAAAGAATAGGGTGCACTCATCACTCTCATGCTGGATGCTAGAAATGCTGTCAACCGGTCATTTTTTCTCAGTGCAATTGTACAACTCTTCCTGGTAACAGTAATGTCATTAGAATTATAGAAAACAATGCTACATTGTGGGTAAAAACATGGCATCTGAAATTGCATTTTGCACTCTTTAGTGTGGTAAATAAATGACCATATAGTCTTCAGGTATCTGCACTCCTGCTTGTCTTTTCAGTACTCAAAAAAAATCAAACAATAGAATAACTCTCTTTGAAAGCTAGAATTACTGTGGGGCCCATTTACTTAGCTCGAGTGAAGGAATAGAATAAAAAAAATTCAGAATTTCGAATGATTTTTTTGGCTACTTCGACCATTGAATGGGCAACTTCGACCTTTGACTATGAATCGAAGGATTCAAACTAAAAATCGTTTGACTATTCGACCATTCGATAGTCGAAGTACTGTCTCTTTAAAAGAAAACTTCGACCCCCTAGGTCGCCACCAACGAAAAATCGTTGGATAGATGGATTAAAATCCTTCGAATCTAACAAATTGCGGTAAATCCTTCGACAGTCGAATATCGAGGGTTAATTGACCCTCGATATTCGACCATAAGTAAATTTGCCCCTGTGTGTCATGGTTTTTGGCACTTGCTCACATGTTCACTTTGAACACAAAATGCTTCAGGCTTTCTTATTATGTAACAAAATTAAATTTCTACAGTTTATTCTATATTTTGTAGATGAAACCTCCTTTATTCTAATCCGAATGGATACCCTTGTGTCTGTTGTAAGGACCTACCGTTGTATGAAGCTGTGATGGGTGAATCTGTCCCGTTTCCCTTCACTGAAAAATTTGTGAAACAGCGAAAAAAATTTACAAAACAGTAAAAAATTTGTGAAACGCATTGAAGTCAATGGGCGTCAATTTTGAAGCAATTTTTATATTGTATGCGTGACTATTTTGTCTAAATGCATTAAAGTCAATGGGCGTACGAATAATTGACACACAACAAATTTTTTTTGTTGCAGCAAATTTTTTTGCTTTTTTTTTGTTCGCAGCGAATCCATGCCTGCCGAATAAATTCACACATAACTATTCAAGATAAGACCTTAGCAATCCTAATGACACTGACCTCCTGGGAATCTGTACACCTTTTAATGGAACAGTAACACCAAAAAATCAATAGTTTTCGAGGAAAGGCAATATAATGTACTGGTGGCCTGCATTGACAAAACTGGTGTGTTTGCTTCAGAAACACAGCCATGGGGGCAGCCATTCAAGCACATGAGACACAGTAGAAAACAGATAAGTTCTGAAGAATCCCATTGTATGCTACAGAGTTTATCTGTTAGCTGTTCTGTATCCTGTGTCTTTCTTCCTTTTTCAGCTTTGAATTACTGCCCCCATGGCTACACAGCAGCTTGTTTATGTACTATATATTATATACTATATAACTATAGTTGTGTTTCTGAGGCAAACACACCAGTTTTACTAGTGCAGCACAACAGTAAATTATATTTCATCACGCTAAAACACATTCATTTTTTGGTGTTATTGTTCCTTTAATAAGTGTGTAACGAACTTACCTGGTGGTCTAGTGGGGGGACGGCAGGGACGCCTGCCGCCCCCTCGGCGAGGACGCTCGCCGCACTGAGCCGCGCCGGTCTGTTAGGGCGCGCGCGCGCGCCTCTTCCTTGGTTTTATGCGCATGCGCGCTGACGTGATGACGTCAGCGCGCATTGGCGCGAAATTCAAATACTATTTAAAGGGATCCCTGGTTTTGTTCAGTGCCCGTGATAGGATTTCGTTTCCTGGTGCTTTGAGCTATATTCTGAATCTGTTTGATCCCTGTTTTGACCCCTGCCTGGCTATTTTGACTATTCTGAATTCTGGATCCTGACCTTGCCTGCTTTCGACTACTCTACTGTTTAACCCTTCGATTGATCACCCGGTTTTGACCCTTTTGCCTGTTTGACGATTCTTGTTATCTGCCTGCCTCGACCCAGCCTGTTTGACGATTCTTGTTATCTGCCTGCCTCGACCCAGCCTGTCTGACGATTCTGTTGCCTGTTCCATTTGTACCGTGACCTTCGGCCCAAAAGACTCTGCTACCTGCCGTGCCCCTCTGCTAGCCAGAACATCTTGCCTTGTACCCCTCGTTAAGTCCAGGTGGCACCCAAGTAAGCTGAGGGCTCCTCCCGAAGCCCAACGGTGGTCACACTACTGGTGAAGCCGAGCCGAGACCAGGGTACTTGGCACCTGTTCTGGTATTGGGTGCCGGCCGTGACATTATCACGGGCCATGGAGGACGAAAGTCACGACGAAGCTGCTGCCGCTGCTGCTCCTCCAACTACCACCGAAGTGCTTCTTACTACACTGTTACAGCGCTTGGAGGATCATGAACAGAAGCAAAATTACCTCCTACAGGGTTTTCACAACCTAACCCGACAGCTGGAGGGTACACAAGCTTCGCAGCAGCAATCTGTTCCTGTTCCAACACCTTCTGTGGGTTCCTCTGTCAATTGGGGTAACTCATCAAAACCCCATGAACCAAAAATTGTGTTCCCCGAAAGGTTCAGTGGGGATCGCACTAAATTTTTTGTTTTCAAAGAGGCATGTAAGCTGTACCTTAGTTTTTTCCCTCATTCTTTCCAATCGGATGAGGAGAAAGTAAGGTTCATAATGACCCTGCTTTTGGGTGACCCTCAAATTTGGGCCCTCAGGCTGCCTTCCTCCGACCCTGCTCGTTTTTCCCTAGATAATTTCTTTAACAGCATGGCCATTCTCTACGATGACCCGGATCGTGCATCGTCTGCCGATACTGCGATTCGTAAGTTGCGCCAAGGGAAAAGGGATGCGGAGGTGTATTGCACCGAATTCCGCCGGTGGGCAGTGGAGACTGGGTGGAATGATTTGGCTCTAAGGAGTCAATTCCGGTTGGGGTTATCTGATTCTGTAAAGATAGTTTGGTTAATTTTCCCCTACCTTCTAATCTGGACGACCTCATGTCCTTCGCCATCCAGGTAGATAGAAGGCAAAGGGAGAGAAGGGGTGAGAGGAGTACAAGCTTCTCGGGGGTTACTAATTTAAGATCTAATGTGGTGACCCATGTAAAATCTCCTAACCCCTCTGTGCTTCTACCTCAGGAGGAGACTATGCAATTAGGCATATTCCATTTAACTCCTGAGGAAAAGGCACGCAGGCGTACTCAGGGTCTTTGCATGTACTGTGGTGAAAGAGGGCATTTTCTGAACCAATGTTCTAAGAGGCCGGGAAACTCCCGAAGCCTAAATGGAGAAGGGGAGCTCCATTTGGGTGCAGAGTTTCCTCTCCCCAGTCTGCCTCCAAGGTTTTGTTACCGGTTAAACTAACCTGGCCTACAGGCTCTGTCAGGGTGTCTGCATTTGTGGATTCTGGGGCGGAGGGTAATTTTCTGGATACTGCTTTTTTCCGCTAAATTCTGTATCCCTGTAATTTCCCTAAGTGCCCCCATGAGAATAATGGCAGTGGACAGAAGACCCTTAGGGTCAGGTGTAATTTCCAGGGAGACGGTGATTCTTTCCATGTGTATTAATAACTTGCATTGTGAGGAGATAGCTTTTTACCTCATAGAAGGTGCTTCCTCTCCTCTTATTTTGGGGTTACCGTGGCTCCAGAGGCATAACCCTCTGATTGACTGGGTCTCCAGGGAGGTGGTTCAGTGGGGTACTATGTGTGATGGTGTATGTGTTCCCTCTGTAGTAGCAACTACATCGCTTGAAGGGTTGCCTGCTGCATATGCAGAATTCGCGGATGTCTTCTCTAAAAAGGCAGCAGAAACCTTACCCCCACACCGGCAGTATGACTGCCCAATTGATCTGGTTCCTGGATCTACTCCTCCTCGTGGTAGAACCTATCCTCTTTCATTGCCCGAAGCCCAGGCAATGAAAGAGTATATAAAGGAAAATCTAGAAAGGGGTTTCATCAGACCTTCTAGTTCCCCTGCGGGGGCGGGCTTCTTTTTTGTTGGGAAAAAGATGGTGGTCTTCGCCCCTGTATTGATTATAGGGGGCTCAATAAGATCACCATAAAAAAACGCTACCCTCTCCCTTTAATTTCTGAACTCTTTGATCAGGTCAAAGATGCTAAAATCTTTTCCAAGCTTGATCTTAGAGGGGCTTATAACCTGATCCGTATTAGGGAGGGTGATGAGTGGAAGACTGCATTTAACACCAGGGGATGGCCACTACGAGTATCTCGTTATGCCTTTCGGCCTCTGTAATGCCCCCGCAGTGTTTCAGGAGTTTGTTAATGACATCTTCCGGGACCTGCTGGGGATCTTCGTATTGGTCTACCTAGACGACATTCTGATTTTTTCCTCTAACCTGAAAGAACATCAAAATCATGTTCGTGAAGTCTTACGGAGGCTAAGGGGAAATAATCTAAATTATAAACTAGAGAAATGTACTTTTGGGGTTTCTTCTGTTCAGTTTTTGGGGTTTAACATTTGGAGCAAGGGTCTAGAAATGGATCCAGGCAAGGTGAGAGCAGTCCTGGATTGGACCCAACCCCTTTCATTACGTGCAACCCAAAGATTTCTTGGTTTTGCTAATTATTACCGTCAATTCATCAAAAATTTTTCCCTCATTGTGGCCCCCATCACTAATCTAACTAAAAAGGGCGCTGATCCCAGTATATGGCCCCCTGAGGCCGTTCAAGGGTTTGAATTCCTCAAAAAGGAATTCAGCTCTGCCCCAATTCTTCGTCACCCCGACACTGCGCTTCCTTTTATTGTGGAGGTTGACGCCTCTGAGGTGGGAGCTGGGGCAGTCCTTTCTCAAAGGCACCCGACTACCAACAAGTTACATCCCCGTGCTTTCTTCTCCAGGAAGTTTTCACCCGCAGAGGTGAATAATGATATAGGTAACAGGGAATTGCTGGCAGTCAAATGGGCCTTTGAGGAATGGCGGCACCTCCTGGAGGGTGCAAAACATCTGGTGACGGTCTATACTGACCACAAAAATCTGTTGTATATAGAGTCTGCTAAACGCCTTAATCCAAGGCAGGCTAGGTGGGCTCTATTTTTCACAAGGTTTAATTTTTCTTTGACTTTCAGGCCCGGGACTAAAAATACCAAGGCGGATGCACTCTCTAGGAGTTTTGAAGCAATTTCCCCTGATTCTAGTGAGTGTACTCCCATCATTCCCAGGGAAATAATTGTTGCGACCTTGGAGTCTGACCTCTCTTCCTTGTCGTCCCCTTTACAATCATCTGCTCCTGCTGGAACCCCATCTGGGAGATGGTTCGTTCCTGAGGAGCTTAGGGAACAAGTGTTAATAGAGGTTCATGATTCTAAAGTGGCAGGTCATCCAGGTATTACAAAGACCATTTCACTTTTATCCCGTCATGTCTGGTGGCCTTCCTTCAAACAGGATACTAAAACATTTGTCATTTCCTGTCCAGTCTGTCAGAGGTCTAAGTCATCTCATCTTCTGTCCCATGGTCTATTAAACCCCTTACCCGTTCCAGAGAAACCATGGTCTCACATTTCCATGGATTTTATTGTGGAGTTGCCTCCTTCTCAGGGTAAGACAGTGATTTGGGTGGTGGTCGATAGGTTCAGTAAAATGGCTCATTTTATTCCTCTTCCACATCTCCCTTCTGCTAAAACCCTGGCTGACTTATTCATTACTCATATTTTTAAGTTTCATGGTTTTCCTGAGAATATTGTTTCTGACAGGGGGGTTCAGTTTGTTTCAAGATTTTGGCGTGCTTTCTGTTCCTTGGTGGGTACTGAATTGTCTTTTTCCTCTGCCTATCACCTTCAAACTAACGGTCAAACCGAAAGAGTGAACCAGTCCCTTGAGCAGTATCTCAGATGCTATGTGTCCGATAACCAGTCCACATTGTCTGAACTGCTACCCTGGGCAGAATTTGCATACAATAATGCTACCCATTCCTCCTCAGGAGAGTCTCCTTTTTTTGTTGTCTATGGTTTGCACCCCAAAGCGTTTTCTTTTTCTGACTCTAATTCCCCTGTACCCTCTGTCCTGAAATTTTCCGAAATTTGGTCTCAACTTCATAATTCTTTATCCGCAGCTTCCCTAGCTCAGAAAAGGGCTGCTGACAAATCCCATAGGGAAGCACCCCAGTACAAGGTGGGAGATTTAGTATGGTTGTCAACAAAGAATATCAAGTTGAAGGTTCCCTCTCCTAAACTGGGTCCTAGATTCATTGGTCCATACCCCATCATTGCAATAATTAATCCATCCTCTGTCCGTCTTCAATTACCTCCTAATTTCAGAATTTCTAATTCCTTCCATGTCTCTCTTTTGAAGCCTGCCAATAATTCTCGTCATCTGTCTGTTCCTCCCCCAGTGCTGGTTGAAGGTCAGCCTGAGTATGAGATCCAGGAGTTCCTCGACTCCCGCCTCGTGAGGGGTAAGTTACAATATCTTACCAGGTGGAAGGGCTTCGGTCCTGAGGAGAACTCTTGGGTCTCAGTTGATGACATCAGGGCTGATCGCCTCAGGAGACAATACCATGCTAGGTTTCCCGGTAAGCCTGGGGGTCCAGTGGCCCCCCCTAGAGAGGGGGGTAATGTAATGAACTTACCTGGTGGTCTAGTCGGGGGACGGCAGGGACGCCTGCCGCCCCTCGGCGAGGACGCTCGCCGCACTGAGCCGCGCCGGTCTGTTAGGGCGCGCGTGCGCGCCTCTTCCTTGGTTTTATGTGCATGCGCGCTGACGTGATGACGTCAGCGCGCATTGGCGCGAAATTCAAATACTATTTAAAGGGATCCCTGGTTTTGTTCAGTGCCCGTGATAGGATTTCGTTTCCTGGTGCTTTGAGCTATATTCTGAATCTGTTTGATCCCTGTTTTGACCCCTGCCTGGCTATTTTGACTATTCTGAATTCTGGATCCTGACCTTGCCTGCTTTCGACTACTCTACTGTTTAACCCTTCGATTGATCACCCAGTTTTGACCCTTTTGCCTGTTTGACGATTCTTGTTATCTGCCTGCCTCGACCCAGCCTGTTTGACGATTCTTGTTATCTGCCTGCCTCGACCCAGCCTGTCTGACGATTCTGTTGCCTGTTCCATTTGTACCGTGACCTTCGGCCCAAAAGACTCTGCTACCTGCCGTGCCCCTCTGCTAGCCAGAACATCTTGCCTTGTACCCCTCGTTAAGTCCAGGTGGCACCCAAGTAAGCTGAGGGCTCCTCCCGAAGCCCAACGGTGGTCACACTACTGGTGAAGCCGAGCCGAGACCAGGGTACTTGGCACCTGTTCTGGTATTGGGTGCCGGCCGTGACAAAGTGATTTCATTATTCGGGTGAAAGTCTGCTTTAAAAAGAGGGTTTGTAAAAAAATTAAGTTGGCAATTTGCATCCAACTTAAAAAAATTGTCAATATAAAATCTACATTTTCAATTTGTTTTGTATCTTGTTTTTTTTTTTGGCTGGCCTACTAAAGCATTGTATGCTTTTCTTGGATAAACTGTTGCATGAGTTGATATGTGCTATCTGATATTATTGTGCTGACACATGCAGGACAATATATGTTCAAGTCAACATCCTATTATTAGCAGGCAAATGTCTTTGCGAGCAAACAGATGAAATGATCCTTAGATGATCTAAGTGACAGTATATCAGGTTTTATGTCAGCAGCTTTGACACTGGGTATATCATAGTCTGAATTACTCAAAGATAAATTGCTAGAAATGTTATTTCCTTCACTGCAGTGCAGATATGTGTCTGCCACTAGTTTCATTGTGCCTTGCGATCACTGTATAACCAAGATTGTATTTGTAGCATAAATAACCTTGCAAAGCAAAAACACTTGCGAAGCAACTTTGGGCACCTCACATACCTGCACACACTCATGGGCACTATTATAGCCCCTGGTGCTCCCCCTCTCTACTTTTACATATTTAAATATGAAGGGTAAACCTTTGAAGCTGAATACTAAAGGCTATTAAATGTGTTGTTTACCTTCTAAACATTCTTTTTTCATTCCAGCTGTTTTCAGAATTCGCCACAAATCCATGCCTGGGGAATAAATTCGCCCATCACTACTCACATGCCATATCAAAGCACCTCATTGTATCTGAGTCCTACACTGCCTATTAGCATCCAAAGTCAACTCTCCAGTGTTGTCAAGTCCTGGTGATTTCATTCTTTGCTTGGTGTACAAATTGTAGCCTAATATTGCTTCTTGCTGACTCCCCACAGATATTTTAATTTTAAAGGCTCCATGCCTTTCTCACTTGAGCTCCTGGGTTAAGGTAAATGTAACATACAGTACTTACCACTTAGTCACACTGTCTGATGGGGGACACATGATTGTATATACACAACAGAATGCTAATGGGAAATCTAGGACTCTTTGGCCAAAGTGTTGTACTTACCTCATTTTTTGTAACAATTATTTTTAAGGCCCGAGATTGCGTCCTGAAACTGCCCCCAAACAAGGAATTCAAAAATAAAGACCTGCCTTGAGGCCACAGAGAGCAACATCCATGGGGTTGGTGAGTAACATGTTTCTTGTGAGCCATTGGTTGGGGATCACTGAAGTAGACTGATAATTAAGTCAGGGCCATTTTTGCGTTGTTTCTTGCTTTGTTCTTTTTCTTGTTGTGTTCATGTTTTTGTGTAAATAATAAAGTCTTTTGCAGGAAAAGTAGATCTGGAAGGGGAAGTCTACTGACCATTCTCGTAGTATGTATATAGGGATGACAGGGGCATACACTTTCTTGTTCAGGTAGAGCGTAGGTCCAATGTGAGGGACTAGACTGCACTACACACTGTGCATGAGCCGTAAAAGTCTTAGGAATAAAACCTAGAAATTCTGCTCAGAGAAAGATTGTGTGCTCCATATTTGTACTTTTACAGGCTGCTTACTACAAATGCAGATATCTACTATCAGTTGCATTTATATGCTTTATGTACAGTATAAAATGTAACCGTGTCTTGCTTTATGGCAAAGATTAAAATATATTTGTTTTTATTTTGAACTATTCCAGAGGCAGATCAACAATTAATTGTAGTCACCAAACCTTATCTTATGCAACAGCTGAGTTTACACTGCATAGCCCATCTCCCAACAGATATGCTTTACAGTTGCGGGCTAAGTAAATTCACTGCAATAGCGAAAGGACCATACCAACAACTAGTTTAATTTCAAAAAGTGGAGTGTGTGATTTGTTCCTGATTCCATTCTTAACCTTTTAAAGTATTGACCACTTTTTCCGTTTTGTTTTGCATAATTACTAATTTAATTTGCTTATTTGGTGAGGTTGCCAAACATGTGCTAAGTGCAATTTGCTGCTGATAAGCATTAATTAGGGGCATCTACAGTCTTTAAATGCATAAGGACTCAGTAACTTACTAGCTCATGCTTCACGTATTTATGAAATGTGTTCTGATCTTAGCAGTTTATTTTAAGCAAAATATTGCAACTCTTACCATAGTAGGATACTCTTATTTGTATATATATTATATAGAGTTATGTAATAAAAGGCACTACGTTTGCCCAGGGGCAGTAACCCATAGTAACCAATCAGCATGTGGGAGGGGCTTCCAGATTTTAAAGGGGAACTTAACCCCACTTGTTACTCACCACACAAAACTTGATGTAAAAAATTAAACAGGAGATTTTTATTTACAGGACACAGAGGGTTCTTAGAGCGGGCACACTTTACACACTCCAGTACACGCTTCTTCAAACACTTTCAGTTACAATTACTACAAGGAATCAGTTCGGTGTAGGCACGCCTGCCGTAGGATCTTGGATCACACCTAACCGACTAGTGGTCCGGTATATACTCCACCCGTATCCCCCCACTCTCCAATAGTGGCCCGATACCTTCTGGGTGATATCCCTCCACTCTTCCAGGTTAGGACCTTTTCCATCCGATTCCTGTCCAGAGACCCAGGTGTCCTTCCTACCTTGTCCTAAACTATCACTGATTCCCTTACTTACGGAGTGCCCGTAGGAAACTAATTCCACTTTCCTCCTTGGCTTGATGGGGCCACAGTTGCCCTTACTAACTATCCTCACTATCTTGTGCACCTAGTGCTCGCTTTACTTAAAATCCCACTATCTGTCAATGATGTCTCCACTCACCAACCAGCTGATGTTTCTTCGGCCGCGCCCTCCCTTCAAGACAGCTCATCTTGGGCGGGGCACCTTCTTGTATAGTCCTTCTGTGTCCTACAGTGGCCTCTAGTGGCTGGGGTAGAAATTACACTTAAACTAAACTAAAAATCTACTGCCATCTGGTGGCGATTTACACAAATTACACCCACCAATTTTAAACACACATACATTTTACATACATGCACAAAAAGATAACATTTCACTCACATAACACTCATCACTTTACACCCCCCTACAAGCAGGCAGCATTTACTGGTCACCTGTTTAAAAGTAAACATCTTTTGGTTGCTATGTGTTTCTACTCCTGGGCAAACTTAGTGAATTTTATTACATATGGGGCTTACACTCTTCATAAAAAAAATACGAGATGTAAAATCATTTATCAAATGCTATGTTTAGAGTTATAAAGAGTTATAAAGTGGAATGCGTTAATTTTGTTTTTAAGATAAGAACAAGCTCCTGAATGTAAAAAACCTTGCTTTGTGTTTTGTTGCCTTGGTATTCTGCAGCGAGCTACATGAAACTCACATATAACTGAATTATAACTTGTGCACGGAAGCTTGCAGTATATGAGTCTGGAGCAGAAATCAAGCTTGGGAAGCCAGTGGTGCCTAAATTAATCTCCACAGACTAGAAATGACCTAAAATGTCTCAACAAGTGGCTTCTGCAAAAACAGGCGAGCATACCCAATTTGTGTAAGAGCGGAGACTAAACACGTTTTTTTCCAGAGAGAATAATTTTTTACAAGTTGTTTATAGAGTATTTATTTGAAGTTACAGTTAGCAGTGTAGTAGATTTTCCTACTTTTTCAATGTAGTGGCATTGTTTATTTTTTTGGGGCTGGACTAGTACATAGTAAAAATTATGATGGAGCCCATAGGCAGCGTGGAGATTATGATATTATCTGGGTTGCCAGCTGGACAGACCTCCTATAAAGTGTGCACAAATGTTCTCTTGGTCCTAGTTTGTGGGGAAGCAGAGCCTATTGTTTAAGGTAGAATTACCTATATGTAGGATTGTCATGTGAACTTATATAATACCCCCACCAATTGGTACTCATTCCTGCAGTAGTGTAATTAGTCTTCTTTAAGAACATTATCACAGGATCAAGTAATAACTGCATCTAGTTCAGTCCATATTTGGTAAAAGCAACACTTTCACAAATGGTCAGTATATTTGTTAAACACGTTGTTTCATACTGATAAATCAGCGGTTTAATCAGAATTCATTTAATCCTTTCCGTTCACTGTTCGAAATTTGCACTGATCTTGCAATCTGTTCTCTTTCAAATGCAACAATTTATACAGACCACCACCTACAATAAATATATTTAGGGAAACTTACATAAAAAGTATTCTGTTATGCTAGATGCTAAATTAACATGAAACAGTCTTATTACTTACTTAGATTCAATATACTATTATTTATCTTATTAACTAGGTAAGATGACATTTATAAATGTCTTTTTAACATATTATCTTTCAGCAGCAGCTTTTTCTTTCCATCAGGTTGTATTTAGCTTACTATATCCACAATATGATGCAGCAGTGTCTCTCTGTTTGATTTTATTAATGACAATATCCACTTTGGAGAGGTAATAAAAGGGTCACTCAGCAGTCATTTAACTCCAAAAAGCTGCATGCATTTAATTTGTGGCTGGCTGATTATAGTGCATATGGCAAGCTGTTAGCATCTTTGGAATATAAATTGCTAGAAATACAGAATCCATTAGAATAATCCTTATACTCAACATATCAATACTGTGTGGAGGAAAGTTAAAAGCAAACACAACTGAAGAAATTCTCAGGGTTTGATTCTGCTTTACTTTGTGAATCATTCCAAAAGAGCACTAATGTTTATATTTTCATAATTTTGTGATGCATCAGTAGTCTTCTCCATCGCTATATTATTGTAATAACCGTCCTGGGTAATTTGGTACACATTTTCATGTTAATCTTACCATTGTTATTAAATTAAACATGAACCTGAGGTTACATTTTCAAGTTCTGAATTCTAAATTGAATGTTTACATGATTTTTTAGTAGACTTAAGGTATGAAGTTCTAAATTACAGAAAGATCTGTTAGCCAGAAAACCCCAAGTCCCGAGCATTCTGGATAACAGGTCCCATACATGTACATTCAAAGAAAACTAAAGCTGAAATGAGAACTAAACCCCCTTCAGGAAGGGAGGACTATGGAGGGTAGGGGGGGGATAGGGGTTTTTATTAGAAAGGGGGTTTAGTTCTCCTTTAACAAAGAAGTAGGGTAGAAGAGCTGCACATTATGTTTTGATATTCTATACCAGTCTAAGGTAACCACTCTCCTTTAGCAGATCTGTGTCCCTTGAAATGCCCCCCATTAGCTCCCCCTGTCCTTTTCTGGTTCACAGTGCAAGCTCTGGACTGATGTGTCTAACCTTAGCTTAGTGAAAGACTTACAATATATTGCATATTCAAATATAAAAGTTACAATGCAAACCTATCCACTCTGCATCATAATTTAATACTCAGCCAAATAGCATCTGCTTCAAAGTGAAACTCCTTTTCTGCTTGATGGTTTGCAATGACCCCTTCATTTAGCCTTTCTACAGCTGCCCAGGATACATTGTGCGTGTGTGTGACACTTCTAACAAACTTCAAAATTAGGATCTTAGGTGGTATGTAATAAATAATAATAATAAGTTTGCTACTGGTCTAGTAACCCACAATGGCTTACTTTTTGAAAGCAAACATCTGAGCTATGGGTTACTAGACCTGGCCACGCATTGCTCTTACATTAGTCTATTAGTGCCAGTTTGGTGTTATAATGAAAAAATACAACTCATTTTGTCACCTGAGGTTGCAGGGTTCAGCTGCCTTATACTCCACTGTATCTCATGGATGTTCTGACATCCCTCTTATGTAATCCAATTGTGATCTATGGAAACAGTTTGGCACTAAAATTAATGCTTGTAAGTTTTCTTTGGAGTAGAACTTTCTCAGCACAGCCGGACTACCTTATGATGAAACACTTGTGTTCTACAGTAAAAATGTTGCAATCTCTCAGTTCTCATGCAAGCACTCATATTATACACAGAACAAAATACCCACAGCTGTATGCATTCGCATAAATAATGCACATGTGCAGGAGGCCTAATAAAACAGAAGCATTGAGCAATAAAATCTACTATCGCTTTTGCTGGAAACAGCTATTGCTAAACAGTTTGCTAGAATTTTTTTATCAATACAGACTGGGAGTGATTTGCTTTACTCTATGAACACTGGGGGGCAGATTTACAAAGCTCGAGTGAAGGATTCGAATTAAAAAAACTTAGAATTTCGAAGTGTTTTTTGGGCTACTTCGACCATCGAATGGGCTACTTCGACCTTCGACTACTACTTCGAATCGAACGATTCGAACTAAAAATCGTTCGACTATTCGACCATTCGATAGTCGAAGTACTGTCTCTTTAAGAAAAACTTCGACCCCCTACTTCAGCAGCTAAAAGCTACCGAAGTCAATGTTAGCCTATGGGGAAGGTCCCCATAGGCTTGCCTGTGATTTTTTGATCGAAGGAAGGATTTCAAAGGAAGGATTTAATCGTTCGATCGAACGAATAATCCTTCGATCGTTCGATCGCAGGATTTGCGCTAAATCGTTCGACTTCGATATTCGAAGTCGAACGATTTTAGTTCCTAGTCGAATATCGAGGGTTAATTAACCCTCGATATTCGACCCTTCTTACATCTGCCCCCTGTTGTCATAATCCAAACAACTATTCATACTAGCAAGACCAACAGCTTCATAGGCAGATTAAAATGCATTTAATATCAAATCTCATCTCCTCTCTTGACGAAACAAATATGGTGTGAAACGATTCCGATTGCAGTGCATATGATGAATAAAGAATGCATTTTAGATTTAAATTTGATGATAGCAGGTTATATAATATTGGTACAAAAAACGCCTTAATTTAATGATATTCTTATATCATTATATTGTTATATAAACATCATACGCATAAACCCCCCCCCCCCAAAAAAAACTCTAAAGATATTTGAACTATGTTTGCTCCAGATGTAGCAACCCAGCCAGCAAATTTATG
Source organism: Xenopus laevis (assembly GCF_017654675.1). Lineage (NCBI taxonomy): Eukaryota > Metazoa > Chordata > Amphibia > Anura > Pipidae > Xenopus > Xenopus laevis. The sequence goes on along the minus strand of NC_054372.1, from coordinate 67,893,326 downwards.
ATTGGTTAAGTCTACATCTTTGTATTCTTTGCATTTATTTTATTAAAAGGAACACACTTATTTTGGTTCTTTTTTCATATACTACCTTAGAGTGGTTGCATTTAGCCATTTTCTATGGAACATACCAAATTGACCCTATTGAATCTTACAGTGTGGACCACCCAAACTCTGCCTTAAAGAATAAGCCATGTTTTACCCACAATACATCATTATTTTTCCAGAATTCAAGCATAATTGTGGGCACTTGCAAAATAGTGTCTTAAGCAAATGTAAAAATTATCCAAGCTGTCAAATGGTGCATTTGCTGCTTTACATAGGTGTAACTTACAGAATGCTTGCAGCAATAGTATATGTGCAATTCATTAGGAGCAAGTCAGTTAGATATGCAGATGAAATACATTAAGGGAACCATGGAAGTAACACTTTCCTAGGTAGGTTTAAATTACAGAAACCCCTTGCATTTTTGCAACCCGTGCTTTGCAATTTATTCTGTGAACTGGACACAACTGGCATTTTAGTGCAAAGGGCAACTATGAACGACTGTGCATTGACAGTATACAGTATTTTGCACTTTACACTGGACACTTGTGTCCGGAAGCTTAAAATGTAGAATTTTTTAGGATTTGTATGTGGCTTTTTTGTCAGCCTATATTGTGCCCTAAAAAGTTACTGTTGACAATGGAGGACAAATTTATCAACATGGTGAGGCCCATATTTCAAAGGTCAAATTTTGAATTCATGTGAATTTTTTTTAAAACTCGAATATACTCGACTGGGAGGTTATTTGAGAAAAATGTTGAATGTCTAATATTTGATCGAATGGTTCAGACTCCAAAATTCGAATCGTATTTGATTATTACAAATCAAGTTTTTCTCCTGAAAAAAAAAATAGAATATTAGGAAGGCTATTAACCAACTGACCTTGACTTGTACATGAACTCGGCAGGTTTTAGGTGGCAAATATTCAAATTAGGAGGACTGTTTCCGTAGTCGAGTTGTAATAAATCTCACATATGAATTTACATTCGAATAGGGGGATTAAAATTTGAATGTCTGAATTTTGACACTCGAAAATTTGAATTCGAATTTACTATTCGACCCTTGATAAATCTGCCCCTTATAGGAGAGTTTTCCGCAGATTTATCAAGGGTTGAATTTCGAGTTTATGGGAATTTCTAAAAGCTCCCATCAACTCCCATAAACTCGAAATTCTAATACAAAAAGGACCAATTTATTAAAAAAAACTTCTTTTTTTAATTTGTTTTTTTTCAAAAGTCCACCAAATGAGTTTTCCAAACATGAATAAAAAATTAATCAGCTACATAAGTTGAAGGTATGGTACATCTATTTTCCAATTGCAAGTTATATTAACATTTTTGTTTTTCTAAATATGTCTTACTGACACTCCCTTCATCAACTGCATGAAGAAATGTATATATTAGACACTGTTATGGTTGTCCTTTCTGTAATACTGGGCCTCTCTGAGTATTATAAAAAATAATAATGTTGGTATAGTGTCTACTGTTGATACACGATAAAAGAATAACAATAAAAATTTTTATGTACCACATGCCTATAAAATATATGAAAGCACTGGAATAACCACTCGGTGGCGAATATTTAACTACCCCCAGCGGGGGGCGCAAGTGCCGGAGCACTGGGGAGCAGCACATCCCCAGGATCCCCAGTGCGCCCCATAGAGCGGTTGGGCGGCATGCCTAAGCCCTGGCCTTTGTGGCCTCACCACAAATCCAGACCTGGGCTTCTTTGGAATTTAATCAAGGATAAATCTAACTTATTTGGATCATTCATGTCCTGCAGAGTAAATGTCCCCTAAATAGAATAACTTTTCCTGTGAAAAGCATACTGTAATAAAAACACATTTGTAGACAACACAGAACATGTAGATTGCTTTAATAATTATACATATTTATTACAGATCCTTGACACATAAGTGCATTTGTCATTTCCAGATGTATTGGCAGAATACTTACAAACCACTATGATAAATATCAGAAATTAGCAATTATGGCCAAGGTATGCTGTCTAAAAGTGTGGCAGATAATGTTTTATATAATCAAATAATAATGCCTACATGTAATGTACTGGAACACTTACCTATAATTCTTGACACGCACAAGGACATTCTTTTGTAAATTAAATCACATCTTTTTAGGTAGGTACCCATTAATTACGTTACTAAACACGCAATTTACATGGATTCAAGATTATGAAGGCAACTATTGAATTTTGGTAGTTCAATGTAGAAATGATCAGACAAAACAGTAACCCAGATAAACCTTATCAATAATCCTTTTGCTATAACGTTGTGGTAACACTGGTAGTATGTTTAGGTATATTTTAAAAAAAGTGAGCATTACATTTCTTTTTTTTTTTTCTTTAATACTTCGTATTCAGAAATTAGAATTTCCAGGGCTTTTATACTACAATTATTGAAATACATCAACCACACAGATACTCACAGATTGTATCAAATACATTTTATCTTGAAATAATCATACATATTTATCTTGAAAACAGATGCCAATCTGTGTATTATTGATGAGTATGGGAAGGACATATTCTGACATAAATGTGATATAAAACATTCTGCATGTCAAACATTTTTATTTACAGTTGGCTACCTTTAATACATTTGTAGTAGATAATTGCAAATGAAACATAGAAACACCTTTATGATGGCTACATTTTTCTATATCCTTTAATTTACAATAAATTAGAATTTAAAACAGTTTTAATTTAGTTATTAGCTATAAATATTGTATTAGAAGGCAGAATCACAGATCAAATAGATCACTGCCTACTATAAAATTAGCCACATATTGTTTTTCAGGTCATATGTATGTATGTATAAAATTAATATTTAACTTATATTGCACTAATTATGTGCTCAACATTGCCCTAACTGCTTTTTCTTGTGCTAGTTCTCTAAAGTAGATTCAAAAGTTCAGTTTTAATTGCTAGCAAGAATTGCATCATGATGTTATGTCAGTTTCCCCATAATGCTCAATGCATCAACAGCTAAGGTGATTATTGTTATCTTCCCAGTCTAAAAGAAAAGAAAAAAAATTATAGGGATGATCAAGGTTCTACAATGCAAATAGCAAACAGAGATATTAACATTGAAGACAGTCTTGTCCGGTTTCCTTGGATTTGTGCTTCTAGCTCCTTTTTGCAAATTACACTTTTTTTTCAAAATGCTGTCATAAATCTTTCTATAGTAGTGATAAGAACACTATTTAGTGTTACCTAGGCACATGTATGAATTATATAAATATATATCAAATGCAGTCAGTAGTAAGGTTTTTTTCTCAAGGGAATATTGTTTTGCTGTACTAGCAAATTCTGAAAATGTGCTTTCATTTTTGATGCTTTAAGATTACCATTGGTAGTAGTAGTAATCATTTACACGTCTAAATATTATTTGTTGTAACTCTCTTTTCAATCATACAGTACCTGTTAACTCAAGATAAAAAAAGAGAACAACTAGATAAATAGATAGGCTGTGCAAAATAAAAAATGTTTCGACTATAAATAAAAAATGTTAGCGACTTGAAGGGGAGCCACATGGGACATAACTGTTCAGTGAGTTTGCAATTGATCCTCTGCATTCAGCTCAGATTCAAAAGCAAACATTTATGACCCATGTGGCCCCCTCTCAAGTCACTGATTGGTTACTGCCTGGTAACCAATCAATGGAAACCAAGAGAGCTGCAAAGCAGGAAGCAGTGTTCTGGCTATTATGTTACACATTCAGTCCTTCCAGCCTTTATAGATAACATTTTTGGCTAACTAACTATTGTATATTTTTTATTTTGCACAGCCTATCTATTTACCCAGTGTATATTTTATACTGAACAATTCCTTTAATGTAGACATAGAAAAGGTCAATACAATCCCTTTTGCAAATTGAGTTACTGCATGCATATTTACAACATCCCATTTGCTAGCTATGGCTCCAATACCCCTCTGAAATCATGGAGAGTTACCTGCACAGCTTGACTGGATAAGCACAAAAGTTATTGAAGGGGCATGGCCTAATGGTCTAGGAGGAGTGCTCTTACACCAAATGGGATATAGGTAGATGAATGAGGTGCTTAATAACAAACAATGTTTTCTAATAGCCACTATAGATATAAGGTGTAAAGTGGCTCTTTGAAGACTCATAACAGAAACTTAATACAGGTATAGGATCCCTTATCCAGAAACCCCATATCCAGAAAAGCTCCGTATTACTGAATGACTGTCTCCCATAGACTCCATTTTATCCAAATAATCCAAAATTTTAAAAATGATTTCCTTTTTCACTGTAATAATAAAACAGTAGCTTGTACTTGATCCCAACTAAGATATAATTAATCCTTATTGGAAGTAAAACCAGCCTATTGGGTTTATTTAATGTTTAAATGGATTTCTAGTAGACATAAGGCATGAAGACTCAAATTACGGAAAGATCCATTATCTGGAAAACCCCAGGTCCCGAGTATTCTGGATAACAGGTCCCATACCTATACTGAAGATCTATTTTGGTAAATATCCACTAGTTAATACTAGTTAATAATGCATTTAATCATTTGCTTTAACCCAAGGTTATATCTAGGTGATTGGGACAATGAATTCAGAGAAATGTTCTGGCACATTGTTGAGTTGAGTCACAAAGTTCAAAGCTAACATGTAGGAGACATGCGGTAGTTCACATTTTATTTTTTTTTCCTGAACAAAAAGAAAAATCTTCAATAGGGTTTTTGAGATAACAATAACTTCTGCTCTCATGTAGGATGAAACATGACTATTAAAGGCTGAATAAAAGTTACACCCCTGTGTAGAGGAAACTTTAAACATATTTGTTAGCTATACATCTTTTTTATACAATAAATTGTCATGCAGTGCTAGATAATTTAATATATTAAAATTCTACAGCTAGAAAGGCTCAAGTGATAAAGGTTATTGGCATTGTATTTTACTAAATACATTTTTTACTGCATGATTAATCTTATTCAAATATGGGAATATGTTCCCTTTCATTTCTTAATATATTTTTGAATAGGAACTTACAAAATCATAAGTCTTCACTTATAAAAACACTACCCATTGCTGTTTATGGAAAACAGTAGCTTATATTGTTAATGTGCTATGGAAGTGTTAACAATTCCATCACAAAGATAACAAAACTGTGTATTAAAAATTAGGGTGATGTTTTACTCATCCTATTTAATTACATTTGTAAAATGAAATTCACTTGTAACATTCTTAAAAAACAGAAATATATTTGCAAAGTATATCTTAGGAGAATCTGAAATTTAGTTTTTTTGTTATTTTAAAATTACTTAGTCCAACACAGACGTAGGGGGAGGACGGGCACAGCAGTTTGGTCGTCTAAAGTTCTTAAGTATAGACTGAAACACTCTATGCTGCCTTCTCTTTTTCCCTGAAGAATCAGAGCCAATTGATTTCCGGTTTTGCTTCAGTTGTGCCATGATCATTTTCTCATGTTCTCTGATTTGTCTTTGGAGGTGATTTTGAATAGCAATCCCTAATGACTCTGGGTCCATAGAGGCACCATACACCTCCCATGTCATGCCCTGCTCATCCCAAACAACATCTTTCACACTCTTTGTCTGTTTCCCTTGAGTTTTTGCTCCAGCGTTTGAACTTGGTGGAGTTGCTTTTTTGCCATGTAGCTTAGGCTGTTCAGAGGTAGATAAGGTGACCAGAAGTGGTTCATTTTTTTCTTCTCTGGCTTTTCTAAGCCGTGGTGTCAGCTGCGCTGCACTTATGTCAGAAGCAGGTCTGGATTGCAAACTAAAACTGCTGGACCTTTTAGCAAGTGCATTGTCATCCTGGTCCTTTCTAATCAAGACTTCAAGTATTTCATCTGCTTGACCCCCAGTAGCTCCAATAGTGTTTACTTCCACTTCCACATGTAGAGGTGTAGGTTTATCCTCCTTCTTTGGTTTTTTTATATCTGTTGTTATGATAGCTTGTGTAGAACCCTGCTCATTTGTAATTTTAAAATGAAAAGGTTTTCGGTCTGTGCTATCATCTCCAGGAATACTAAGAGTATCTGTCTGATCGTTATCTATACGGATGTTATGTAACTGAATATTTTCTACTCCACTTAAGTGGTGAAGTCTAGATTTGTTGTTGACTTCAGGAGCTCTAAAATGTGACGGTTCACTGTACATGTCCATAGATCTCGGTTTTGGCTGGGCACTGTTCTCAATGTTGATTTGGTAAACAGGTTTCACATTCATCAAAATAGGAGAAGGGCTTGCCATTTGCATCTGTGGCATTTCTCTGAAACACAGCTGTTGCCCTTCTAATTCATTTCTATATAATATCTGTGAATTTCTGCCTATTTCTGTGTGCTGGAAGGCAGGCCGTGCTAAATCTGGTGAGCTTTTAGCATGCATTTGAAGAGGCTGTGAACTCAGTGCATCTGGTGCTTGAAAACACAATTTTGGACCTAGTTGGTTCTGAGAAAGCTGTGCCTGCAAAGCAAAGTTTGCACGGTCCAACTGGCTAGCGCCAGGGTTACCCTGATAAATAATACAGACTTGTTCTTGTCTTTCCTTGAGGACTGGAGAATTTGCCTTAAGAAACGCAGCTAAGATGCTTGGACTAGTTGACACAGACTTGTTCTCAACATTTGCCACAGCCTGAACCTCAGCATCTTGAGTTGTCCAGTTTTCCAGACTAAATGAAGTCATTGTCCCCATTTCCTTAAATCTGCTAGGCAACATTGGATCCATTTCTACTTCTTCATTCTCTGTTTTTATTTTATCTTTCACAAAGCTTAGCTGCTGATATTCATCTGACTTTGTAGATGATTTTTTTACAGGCTCTCCTTCAACTGTTGTGACTTTTTCTGACTGGGTAACTGCATATATATTTTGTGAACCACTGTTTATGCTTTCTGTTTTGTGGGTTATCAAAGATGGGTCTTCTTCCTTATTCTGAACTGAGTTGACAAGTCCTTTATCAGCTCCACTTTCAACTAATGGTCTGTTTTTTAAATCACTTGGTACTTTCATATCTGCTTCCACTGATGCTGAAGGAGTTACTGAAATGCTATCTTTTGCTGTTTTTTCTTCATGATTACTGCATGATTCTGCATTCCCATCTGTAGAAAGATATGTATTTCTTATACTGGGGATAGGCTGGGTAGAGTCCTTTATGGCTTGTGGTACTAATGGAGGCAATAATACTAATTCATTACAAGTCCTAAAGGAAGAGGTTGTGTTGCCTGATTCCTGTTTTTCTTGCTCAGTTGCCATATTGCTGCTACAAATTACATTAACAGGAAAGGTCTCAGAAACAGAAATACCACTGCCATTGTTTTCTAAGGTTCCTTGGGTAAATTGGAGAAGTGTATCAGATGCAGAACTATCTTTCTCCTTAGGAGAAGTTACCAATGGGCTTTTGGAAGACCCATGAGGATCTGGTACAGTCCCCATGGAATATCCTTCTTTAGCAAGGTATCCCAGGCAGAGCTATTGAATGTGGCAAGCCGTAAAGTGAAGATTCTGATTTTCCAAATCTGTCCAAAAAAAAAAAATACACAGAGTTAAATAAATTATGTAGTAAAGACTTTTTTTTGTATACCAACATGTAAGTAATGGTTTATGCTTATATTATCTTAAGACCAATAGCCTGCAATGGTTTCTTTATTTTTTTCTGAAAATACATTTCTTACTAACCTACATGGATTGGAATAATTAATATATATTTGCTCAATAAATAACATAGTAGACAAGCCACAATCAGTTCTTAACAAACTAGTCTGTTTTTGAATGATAATTGAAATACTGTAAGGCCTAAATTGTACAAGTAAATTTGGTTATTTTTAAACAAAGGTGATCTTTTACAAACTAATCAGCAAATTGCTTTGAACAGTCTATATGTACATTAGCACAAACCATAAGGGAAACACAATTCCCTAAAATAGCTTGCTATGGATTACTCAAACAGGGACATTTATTCAGGAATTTATTACAAAACCTCTTGGGGTTGCACATTATACTGTGGGAATCAGCCTAGGTTTCTGCTAGTGTTTTGATAGATATTTACTTTTTTTTGCTTTTAGGACATAAGCAATATACAAGTATTAAAAAACAGATACCTCACTATAAACAAATCAAAACCATTTGAGTACTTATACCTGCACACGTAAACTAACCATGATTACTTCAGCAGCATCACAGTCTCAGTTTACATTAGTGGCATCTAAAATTGGGTTGCTGCTGGCTTTGCTTGTCAGTTGTCAACATGGAGTACAAACTCTACAAATCTCACCCCTTTCCAAATGAATCTCCACAATGCCCGGCCCTGTTTGATATTCAACGGGATTTGGATTCACGTTCAGAATAATCCTTAGTGGTGAGCCAAACCAAATAAAATTCTTAGGAAACTTTGATTTAAAAAAATCTGAGCCCCTTCAAGAAGAAGAAAATCCCACTGAAATGTTTGCCTTTGCTTTGTTCATTCTTTCCAGTAAATCACCTTTCACAGTCCTTCTTGTGGCGATCTGTGGTCTCCCTGCGCAGCTCTAGCATGAGGGGTACCTCAAGGAGCCTTTTGAAAAATTTTCATAGACACTCCTAACCTCTCTCTACAAACTTATATTCTACCTACATTCCAAGCTATAGACAAAGCAGAAACTAGCAAATGAAAGAACTGAAACATGAGTATATCTCTTATCCCTTAAACTGCACATTAAGATTTGCAGGTGTGCAAATTCATCAGGAGACATGCCTCCAAATTGTAGTGTGTAATTTGTAGTGTGCACATGACGAAGGGGCAGGGCCAAAAACCTAAAGGAGTCTTAACCATTGAGGATTAGGTTGCTTCTTCTTATATGTCAGTGCTTTGTTAGAGTACGGATGGGGTGCTGCTGGTGCTCCGACATATTGAGGAGAAGTTCAACTTGAAGTGCTGCAGAAAGGGCTGTGACAAATTTAAAATTTGTAAAGAAATTTTCTGCAAGGTGTAGAGATTGTGAAGATCAGAGTGGAACAAGAAATAAATAAACTAAGCCCAAACTGATTGACTCAGTCCCCCTTGTGACGCCAGCCTTACTATCTTATAACTTATTATCTTGCTTAAAGTTTTATAACTATAAGATAGTTAAAAATTCAAGTTTCTAACTAAGATAAATTCATTTTCTATACAGACCTATAAGTGTTATTTTGAAAATATGCAGGCTCAAATGATTTTGGATAAAACATATATTGATAATTTATTCCGAAGATCAGTAACATGGATTTCTTGTTAATAAGATATTTTATCCTATTAATACTACTCTTTGTGATTAAGCTCTAATCAGGTATGGTATCCATAGGAACCTATTGTTTGATAGCTCAAAGGATAAGTATGTGTTATAGCAAACTACAGTTAATTAGCAACTGTTTGCCTTTAACTTGGTAATAAAGAATATTTCTTTGGTTTTATCTATTGAGCGGGCTTTGTACAGTAGTTTCAGGCATTTATATGACTACACACCAGAATTATTGAGATAATAAAACCAATAGTTCAGTGATACAGAAGCTTTCAATATAAATTAGATTTCATCTCCCAGTATTTTCATTTGATCAGTGATATCATGGTAACAACAGCAATTATTACCATAAAATGGTCCACCTTGGTTTGAATTTGCATTGAAACAGCAGAAGGATAATCTTCTCTGACAGATGTCCACCCTCATGCCCCTTAGTGTCCCTTGCACATACTGGGTTCATTCAGTGTCAACAGAAATTTACCTATTGGAAATGTTGGGACATGAAAGTAAATGTATTTTTTACTTGCTTTATTTCCCAAACTTCTATTCTGGCTCAGCTGTCTACTATCTCAATATCACCTCCTATAGAACTCCTGTTGTATATATTATATATATAATATAATAATGGCCTTACAGGTCTTGTATGATGTCACTGGAGGCATGTTTAGTGGAAAATGGTTGTAAATGGCCCCATAGCTAGGATAACTTCTATGACGTATATATTTATCAAAAAGTGAAGTTAGAGATCTCCACAGTCCGCAGAGTGAAATACCGCCTCTCCATTCATTTTGATGGGATTTTAAAAGTGTATTTATCAAAGTGTGATCGTGAAAGTTCACCATTTGATAAATATGACATTTGGCCGATTTAAAGAAACCAATGCCAGACATACAGTTTTTCATGGTTAGAGTATACTAAGGTAGCAAAACAGTATAAAATATGTAACAATGATAAATAAAGAAAATGATCAATATATGCAATGCATTAACGATGATTATTGACTGTATGGCACAAACAAAAGATGTCACCTTAATTTTGTACTCTTTTGTTCCTTTTACATGATGACCAAATTGTTTACTTAGCTAAAACGTTAGGGCCACAGAGTCACATTCATCCATTTAGCTGCCCATCTGTTCTGTGTGCCTTTGGTCCTCCACCCACATTATAAATAAGGATACATGTTACATGCTAAGGCTACATGCACAATGTGGCCAACACACCTACCTGTCACTGGGTATCATGATTTTTGAGCTGTGACTGATGTTTAGCAAGTAGTTGATGTATTTATCATTGAAGACACAGGTTTAAATGCAACATATCTGCAAGCATCTATATAAGTCACTAGCCCTATTGCAATTACTACTCTCTGCAGCAAACACCCACTGGGTACAGAGTACAGATTTGCTCATGGTTATGTTAGCCTAGTTGAAAGGGGTTTCTGTGCTTAAACGGAAACTAAAGTGTAAAATAGAATAATTCTAGAAATGCTGTATTTTGTATACTAAACATAAACATGAACTTACTGCACCAGAAGCCTAATTAAACAAATGATTTATGCTTTCAAAGTTGGCCAAAGGGGGTCACCATCTTGTAACTTTTTTGAACATTTTTGCAAGACCAACACCATGCATATGCTCAGTGTAGTTTGGACTTCTGCTTAGGGTTCGTAATAAATTATCAAATAATATCTGCCATAGAAGCCGATACAGCAAGACTAATTAATAATCAGAATATGCACTGGTTCCTGCGTTGTCATGTAATCTAATGTGGATTTTATAGTTTTTGTATTGTTTAATACAAACTTTCTCCAATTCTTCAGAACCAGTGGCTGCAGCAAAAAAATATTCCAAATAGAATCCCAGGTTATCTTTTAAAATCTGGCTCCATGATCTTTGTCCCTGCAACTGGACGTGGAAACATTAACGAGGATGTAAAGGCAAAAATAAAATGCCATTTTTACTTTTTACTATTAACTGAAAAAGAAACCTATCCCTAAGATAATTCCATTAAAAAATCTGTACAATTTTTATAAGAAACCTGACTGTATGCAGGGATATTCCCCCTTCATTTAATTGCTCTGACTGCTGCAGATATGAACCTCTACATGTTCGCCAGCTGTTTTACAGGGAAACAAACAAAGCTGTTTGCGTTATGGGAAGTCCCTCCCCCTGCTGTTTGAAAGTATGATCCTTTCCCTGCAGAGCAGTTAGGGACCGTCTGAAGTTTCCTATCTGCAGCAGTCAGAGCAAGTACATGAAGGGAGAATTTCACTGCATACAGTCAGTTTTCTTATAAAAACGGTAGACATTTTTTAATTAAAGTATATTGGTTTCTTTTTCATTAAAGAAAGTTAAAATGGGTTTTTATTTTTTTTGCCTTTACATCTCCTTTAAACAGAATGTCTTGTCTATTTAGTGAACAAATATTCCCAGCATCCACTGACAGTATTTTGCACAAATACTAAAAGTAAAGTTTAATTATACTATACTAGTATTTATACAAGACATGCATGCAGTGAGTATATATACAAGACATGCATGCAGTGAGCTACTTTGTGTAGTTAGAATTTGACTACTACATTGGTATACATTACAGTACACTGCAGTTAGCATCCACAGAACAATTTCCTGGCTATGGGCTGCATTAAAATGTTACATTTAGTGTAAAGCTTTTATTTCTTTATTTCCTCTTATAGTCTTCTTGTTGTACAATTAATACCTCGGTTGTTCTTTCCATGCGTAATATGAAAAGTGTGTTTGTTACCACTGCTGGTCTGATAAACGTCAAAGGCACTAAACTAAACAAAATTACATAGTAGCATATGGTGAAACCCACACTGTTGACATTTGCCCAAAGTAGATTTCCTTTTGTGTTTATTTAGTGGAAGTACAATAAGCCACCATTTCAAAGTCAATGGGTAAGAAAATTGAAGGGTACCAGGTAATATTTATATATTATGATCACTTTTACTGTGTTGCACAAAAATAGGTAAAGATATCTCTCTAGAGGTGATATTTAAAAACAAAGACATCTATTTAAGGTTAATATAGAAAACTTATGTTTTCTATGTGACTGGTATATTGATTCAACTTTGTGATAAATCCAATAACATCCTCTGTAAAACCAACTTAGAAAATAGGTGTAATAAAATGCAGAAACTGTAGGAGAAAACACTTGCACACAAGTCAATAATCTTTGCAGGCTGTATTCTGCACTGTAGTAAAAATGTATACATGGTGCCCAATTAAGCCTTACCAGAATCACCTTTATGACATTTGCTAATTGATTAACAACATCTATATTGGAATCCCTGACATGAAGTAAAATAGGGACAGCCTCACATGTACTAGAAAAGGGATTCCTCCATGCAACTTTTATGGTATAGAATGTTTTGCAACTTTTTTAGTGGTATTCATTTTTAAAATGTTTTAAACATTTTTAAAGAGAAGAAAATCCAGAGCTGGCTGGCCAGCTAGATAGTATCTGTGTGTTTAAACCATAGACTAATTGGCCAGGAGCCTTGAAAGGTCAGCCTATATATGACCAGTTGACTATCTTTACAAAAGGGTCAAGTCAGAACTATAGAATGAAAACATATCTGATTATTTTTTTAATGAAAATTATATTTTTTGCCAAAAATGATGTACTGTATTTGTGGGTTCTGCATGAACAGATATAAACTTGAAATGTAATTTTAAAAAATCTAATTTACTGGGTTATAATGAATGAAGAGGAACAAGTTCAGGCAGTGTGAGAAGTAACTATGATGCTCAGTTGTTTACTCACTTTCACCAGTAGGTCATTAGACAGAAGGCCACGTTTGGGGACCATAGTAGTGCAAATGCTGTGCTATGTTAAACTCTAGTTTAAACTCATTTCAAGAAATTGTTCAGTATAAAAATAAAAAACTAGGTAAATAGATAAGCTGTGCAACATAACAAGTGTTTTCAATATAGTTAGCTAGCCAAAAATATAATCTGTAAAGGCTGGAGTGGTTGGATGTCTTAAGGTGGCCATACAAACTAGCGGATCTCTCCCCGATATGCCCACATTTAGGTGGGCGATATCGGACTGATCCAATCGTGAGCCCTAGGGCCCAACGATCAGATCAAAATAGAGGCAATACGGGCGGTCGGAATGCAGGACCTCATCAATGATTCGACTGGATTTTTAACACTGCCCAATCAACATCTGGTTGATTTTTGCCCAGATATCGATCGGGGAAGCCCATTGGAGGTGTATGGGGGCCTTAACATAATAGCCAGAACACTAATTCCTGCTTTGCAGCTCTCTTGGTTCCACAGATTGGTTATCAGGCAGTAAGCAATCAGTGAATTGAGGTGGGAACATGGGTCATAATTATTTGCTTTTAAATCTGACTTCTATATGCTATCTATTTAAACAGTTTTTATTTTTACACTGAACTGTTTAAGGGCAAAAACAGTTTATCAGCCCTTTATACTTTCTGCAGAAAACCTATTCCAGGGCCGGAACTCTGGGTAGGCAGAAGAGGCACCTGTCTAAGGCGCAACCATAAGGTATCTATTAAGTGTAAACATAAATCATGCACACAAAGGCAGCACCTTCCATTGAATATAATACTAAAAAACAAAAATGTGGTGTGCAGGGTCAAGAGACAGTAGATCAAGACCAAGGGGAGAGAGAGAATGACCCATAGATTTGCACCACCACACAATATGTGTTAGAGATTCCCATCATATGAGCTTAATTAGAACTTCACTTCTAATAATTGTTAATTAAAAATATGCCCAGAGATCACCAAGGTTAAAATAAAATCAGGAGCGAGAGCTATATCGACTCGAGGTCACTAGCTCATGGACAGAATATAGAGGATTGGATTATTACATAAATAAATAACTTAATGATAAATCTGAGGTATTAGGGTCTCCAGATAGTGATTACTCACCGCAAAAGGAAAGAGGCCCAGGTGCACCGCCCTGAGCCCTCAGCACGGGGAGCGGACAAACCGAAAACATTTTGGAGCAGGCACTCAATGAAGGCAAATATTGAAGTGAAGAGAGTTTTATTGTGTCCACAGACTAAATAAATGACTTAGCCTCATTCGTAAATCAACTTCCTCTGTTAAATAGTGCTTGCTAAAGGAATGGTTACGGGGAGAGCAGATATCACAGTGATAAAACCGCAGTATTATTTTGTGTTCTAATTGCTGAGGTCGTAATACATGAAGAAAGTGGAGATCGTCCTGCTTGATAGATGTAGGAGGCTGTATTTTAGCTACTACCGCTCCCATAAACACCAGAGAGCATCAATGAGCTGGCCCACTATTCTGCCCGCCCAGCACCCTTAACGAGCGCAACTTTTTCCAAATTTTTTCCTATTTTTTCCTATTCCTATTTTCCAATGCCGATGTTAGATCACTACGTCCTGCCTATAACTGTTTCTGCCTAATTACATAGATTGGCGCAAACCCGCATACCACCCTTCCACCACACCAATTTGCAGATTTTGATAGTTAAAAAAGGTTTAGGCCCTGACGTGCGTTTCAAAGGCTGATAAAGCTTGCTTGTAGCAAGCAAAACGCTATCCAAATCTTGGATAAAGAAGAACACTGGTTTGAAAGAGGCGTGAAAGAGGCGATTCATGCAGGGGTGCTTCGCCAATGAGACGAGTTGAGGCTGTCGCCTCAGGCGACAGCGCCCCACTAGGTACCAGGGGCAGCAAAAATGCTGCTCCTGGTACTTTAAGAGCGAATTTCCAGGGGAGGGGTGGGGCAGCAGCAACTGCTGCTGCCTCAGGCAGCAGAGGGGCCAGGATCACCCCTGGATTCATGTCAAGGTGGAGAATCTATCCCTGAACAGAGGTGGGGGCCTTTGACATCACCTGTCTACTACATAAAATGCTGTTCTAACATCTGTACACCAGTGGTTTCAGAACAC
Organism: Xenopus laevis; assembly: GCF_017654675.1. Classification (NCBI taxonomy): domain Eukaryota; kingdom Metazoa; phylum Chordata; class Amphibia; order Anura; family Pipidae; genus Xenopus; species Xenopus laevis. The sequence goes on along the minus strand of NC_054372.1, from coordinate 67,878,110 downwards.
TTTACACATCCATTCATGCAACTCTCACAAGTAACACCTGCTTCTAGGAGTTGCATGACACATTGGTAATCCTATCACAGTAATTACAAAGCAAGCACAACCTGTGTGCGTTTCAGATGTCACTTCTCTGAAAAGTTACAGTTGCCATTGTGATTGGATTAGCGGAAGAGTTTATATGCCGATGATTTCCCGCAACAGTTGAACTGAAGAAGCTGCTCTGATGAGTAGTGAAATGTCTTCAATGATTACTCAGCAAGTCCAGTTGTTTTAGAATTAACTATACTAGTTAAAAGGAGCCACTGCTTTTCAGTACCTAAATATGCTTATGTCCAATCTGTAAATCTGTTTTAGTGCTGCATAACCCCTTCAGGTAGTGGGCTGATATGCCTCATGTAATTGTAACAGAATATAAAAATCTTTTCAGCTGGGGCCATACAAACTGTTTGATGGGTTGCACTGGGCCCACTAATTCGAACTGGATCAACCTTAACTATTGCATATTTATTAGAAGCATATAAGGTAAATCAGTGCTCATTTCAGTAAAGGAGGACATCTTCCAATTTACTCTTCTGCCTGACCTTTAGTTCTGTCATCTCTCCTTTTCATAGGAGTATTCCTTCATGTACATTATTATTCCAAAGTATGTCATCTCTAAATTTCTATGGTAACTACAAACTGTCTTTCCTTTCTTCATGAAGAAAAGTATGCCATTGATCATTGTAATTGCCTGTGCCACTTTATGGGAAGATGCATCAAATGGCAGATTTTCATACATATTAAATGAGCTTGAACAAACTAGCATTAGAAATGCTTGTGAACAGGAGAGAATTTTCAAGGCCAATAAAAGATTTAAGGGGAAATATACAGCCAGTGGTGTTCTTACACAGTTAACTGTATTAGTCTCATAATACGCAGGGGTGTTGTACACTTTTTATATGACCAGCCAGGTGAATTCTGAATAAAATGTAAAAAAAACATATCTTGGACATCAGTTTAGAATTTAATTCTGCACCTAATTTCTATTACTATTGAGTCTCTGTATTAGAGAACTATATTAGTGGGAATGATGGAAAACTACCCTTAAAAACACACAGAACCATTTTTTGACCAACAAATTTAAGTCTAAAAATGAATGTATTAATCAGTTCAATTATTGCTTTCATCCTGTTTTGCATGACCTTCTGGGGAAGGGGTTCTTGGTGTGGATTGTAAAGGTGGCTGATATATCGTTTCAGATGTGTCATACATTCGATTTTGTTTTTTAGGAAGTTGTACCACCTCAATTTTTTTTTAAAAGAATTTGTTGAACTCTTTCAGCTGATTAAAGAAAAAGGAAAGGTGCAATTAATTACCAAACCATGAGCTGTTGATCCTGTTTGCTAGTGTAGCACACTCAGGGCCGCCATCAGGGGGTCACAGGGGGTACAGTCCTCCCGGGCCCGCAGGATTTTTAACTTTGAGGGGGGCCCGGCCGCGCCGCACTGAATTCATTTAGCCGGCGAAATTTACACTGGTTGCGTCCCGTGCGTACGCGTGACGTCAGTACGCACGGGCGCAACTCTATTTAAACCGCCGCAGCCTGCCGCCTGCACACAGAAGATAGAAGACGCGTCTGGAGAAGGATCGTCTTCCTGGAGATGGAACGGCTTCCTGGATACGCCGAAGACGCTGAAGACACCGCTGGAGGAATAAGAAGACCGCACAGGAGAAGAAGTCGCCACTGGAGTTGCAGGTAAGTGCCACTGACCACCAATGTGAGCCCCTGATCCCGCCACTGACCACCAATGAGCCACTGACCACCAATGAGAGCCCCTAAACCGCCGTGCGGGCCCCTTAAGCCCCCAGGCCCCTTGAAGCCCTAATGCGGGGCCCCTTGAAGCCCTAATGCGGGGCCCCTGAAGCCCCATGCGGGGCCCCTGAAGCCCCATGCGGGGCCCCTGAAGCCCTAATGCAGGGCCCCTGATCCCCCCCCCCCAAGGAAGGGCCCCTTGAAGCCTCATGCTGGCCCCTAAAGCCCCAAGGAAGGGCCCCTGATCCCCCCCCTTTCAGGGCCCCTGATCCCCCCAAGGAAGGGCCCCTGATTCCCCCCCCAAGGAAGGGCCCCTTGAAGCCTCATGCTGGCCCCTAAAGCTCCAAGGGCCCCTGATCCCCCCATGCAGGGCCCCTGATCCCCCAAGGAAGGGCCCCTTGAAGCCTAATGCTGGCCCCTGATCCCCCCCATGCAGGGCCCCTGACCCCCCCATGCAGGGCCCCTGATCCCCCCCAAGGAAGGGCCCCTTGAAGCCTCATGCTGGCCCCTAAAGCCCCAAGGTAGGGCCCCTGATCCCCTCCATGCAGGGCCCCTGATCCCCCCAATGCAGGGCCCCTGATCCCCCCAAGGAAGGGCCCCTGATAAGTTGTATATCTTTTATTTATACTAATCAAAGTTCTTAATGGGGCACATTTCAATTTTCCATTGTCCTTTTTAGGACCGGTTATTTTTTGACCAAGGGGTTAAACCAAATGGCTCTTATTTGTACAATTTATATGTAGAATTGTAAGTACAATTTATCTTAGAGCAGGTACCTGCTTAAAGAGTCTACCTTGATGTGGTGGCAGGCTTAATAACCCTTTTGCCAAAATTATTTTTACTGTTTCTTTGCTTGTACGTGTGACCTTTGTACTGGTGGGAGGGTGTGGTTAGGGAAGGGGCGTGGCCAGGGGAGGGGCGGCAAGGGGGGCCCAGAAAATTTTGTTGTGTGGGGCCCCATGATTTCTGATGGCGGCCCTGAGCACACTTAATATTTGCACCTGTAAGACTGCTGGGTAATGTAGTCCCCCCATGCCTTCCACTACAGTACAGAGGAACTAGTTAATGCTTCAGACTGCAGGAAGGAAGGGATTTTCTCCAGCCAATGATAAAGGAGACACTGTGCCCTGCCCTCTCAGCCAGGAACAGGAAGAGGAACCAGGGCCTGGAACAGGGGGAGGAGAGACCAGCCAGCATGGAGAGATGTGCTGAGAGATCTAGAGACTGGGTTTGTGTTCCAGCCTGCTGAGTGACCAGCCAGAGAGAGAGACTGCTATTAACCTGCAAGGGGAGAACACTGCAGTGTGCAGCCTGCTTGAAGCTGTGTGCTGCTGTTCCCTGGAGGAAGTTTTGTTGTCAGCACCATTGTGATCCAGGAGTACAACAGTCAGCCATCTTGATAAGGAGAAAGCCACAGTGTGGAGAGAAGCAAGGTTCCTTGTCAACTGTAAGTTATTAACCCTTTGTGCTACCAGTTTAAGGAACTTTGGGAGTTATAAAACAGACATTATCCTGCTAGTCCATTGGAGGGTGAGACATATTGTGCAAGGAGAGCTGACAGCATTGCACCATCTATACCCTTACCAAGGGACACATCACCAGTTCTTTTATTGTGGTTACATCCAGGGAGATAATTCAGTTGCACAGTTCAGCAGCAACCTAAGGTGGAATTTGCCATTCATTTAGACTGCTGTGCTATTTGCAGCCCATCCAGTTCTTTCAACTCAGTAAGGGGGCCCCCCATCGGTACACAACTGTTTCAGGACTTAGGTGTGCACACCAGGGTTTGAAGGGTCTTACAGGGGTTGTCTTTGTTAAATTGTCATATTTACTACAGTGTTAGCAGAATACTAATTGTCATATTATTGTTTTATTTCTAACCAATCATCTCTTACAGCTGCAGCTGTTTAATAAAGTCAGGTTGTGCCTGTTGCACTGCCATCTTGTGTGCCTGGTTACTGGGGCCTTGGGGTGTCACCTGGTTAAGAAAAGCAGACTCATATAGACTACTGCCAACACCTACGGGTGCGCTACACTGAAAACTGCACTGGCCCAGGGTGCAGTAAGAGCACCATCTGTTTTCGCTTCTTTGATCATTCCTGCGGCCCTTGGCTGAGTGCGCAGTAGTGTAAACATACAGCCTTTTCCTTCTAATTGGGTGTTTCACTCTACTGTGCATGTGTTTCTGGACTATATCATAGAGAGGTTTTAGTGCTCCTACAATGGTACTTTGGGCACATGCAATTTTCAGTGAACAGGAGCACTAACTCAGGGTCTCAGATAAGCCTATTATAACATTCAGGCATCACATCGTAATTATTATTTGCTTCTCCTTTAAATTGATTTCAACATTTTTTGGAGATTTAGGGGCACATTTTATAAGTTTCAGTGAAGGATTAGAATAAAAAATACTTTGAATTTCGAAGTTTTTTTTGGCTATTTTGACCATCAAATTGGCTACTGGCCCTTCGACTACGACTTCGAATTGAACGATTCAAACTAAAAATCATTAGTCTATTCAACCATTCGATAGTCAAAGTACTGTCTCTTTAAAAAAAACTTCGACCACCTACATCGCCACCTAAAACCTACCGAGCACCAATGTTAGCCTATGGGGAAGGTCCCCATGGGCTTTCTAGGCAATTTGGGATCGAAGGAAAATCGTTCAATCGATGGATTAAAATCCTTTGAATCGTTCGATTCGAAGGATTTAATCGTTCGATCGAATGATTTTTCCTACGATCGTTCGAACGAACGAATTACGGTAAATCCTTTGACTTCGATATTCGAAGTCGAGGGATTTTACTTAGACGGCCGAATATCGAGGGTTAATTAACCCTCGATATTCGAACAATAGTAAATGTGCCCCTTAATGTCTGGCTGACACCGCATTTTGGTATTTGTCTGTTACAATTTTTTATACAAGGAGACTAAATTAATAAAAAATCACCTCCACAGATGTCAGTATTAACTATGCAAAAATGTCAGCTCTCGGTTTTACACGAGTTAATAAACAAAGCAAAACTCTTAAAGCTCTATAGGTTCCATATACAATACCTTGGGTATTTTACGTTGCCCAAAGGTTTGCAAAAAAGCAGAATTTCCCCAAAATGTACTGGAACTTATATTAGCATTAAGGCATTTTTTGCTTTGCAATAACATTTATATTGCCCTTTATTGTTAGAGAAGTTTCTTTCCACTATGCTACAACTGTTCTTCAGAGTACGAAATGATACTGTATATTTTCTCTCAGTTGCTCAGAAGAAAAATCCTCCAAATCAGGGTGACCAACACCCCATTTTAATTCTTCATTAATTACTCAGTGTAGTTCATGCAACTGATTCTCCATATTGCAAAGAAGCAGCAGATGTGGAATGCAAAGGGTGAATTAATGATGTTGGCTGGGAGCATCCTTTCTCCAGTCAAACAGACACAATGGATTTGTGAAAAAGTTCACTGTTGGCAAAACCACAGCTTTTGCTGCAAACAAGTTCACTTGTCCCTTTCCACAACCCTTATTTCTCAGAACTGCTATAAATAAGAAATTAGGGGTAATTTATGGTGCAGACCCCGCCTGAGGCAAGCAAGGCATGTAGGCACTTTGCACAGGGGGAGCTATGTTCTTTTTGCCTCTCCAGAGATTTCCATTGACACCAATGCAAAGGAAATTGGGAAGATGACAAATCTTCCCATGTGCCATCACCTTTAAGTTCAGAGTGTTGGGAGGTATTTCATCTACAGTAAATTATAAAAAAATATATACCTTAAGAGTTTATATTGTTTTGTAACAAATTACATTAATCGCTTTAAATATATCAAGAATTGTTTAGCTGTCCTTTGGGATTTGTTTTTCTGTACAAACCTGCTAGAGTAAAGAAATAATACAGAAAATTCTAAGAAAATATATCTTACATGCAAATGATATGCAGTGGCTGCACTGGTAATCTCAAAAGTCACCTTCATTTGTACCTGGTCAAAATATATAAAACAAAGTATTAACTCCAAGTGAATCATATGCAGGAAGACTTGACAGAATACCATGAATATGTATTCCAATGAATAAGTCATGAATTTTTTGACAAAAATAAGAGGCAACCGTACATACACAAGTGCCAAATGTAAATGTAAGTATTTTCAAAAATCTTGTCTACTGAAAGGGGAACTGTTGCAATAATAATAATAATTAAGTAAGCTGTAGGGTATGTTTAATAAATCAGTTTCACATACAGTATAGTATAAGTTTTTTTTTTTTTAACAGTTTTAACATATTTAATATTTATCTTAAAAATCTTCAGCAATTGCCTGCAATCCCACTTTTGACCTAGTGTTCAGTTAAGGCTGGATTTGGGCTCACATGTCAATTAACATTTCTGTTGAGTCGCCATTATCATGTGACTGCATCAACAATATTGTTCTATCACTAATTCTCAACACAACACTGTAGTTTTAAAGTGCATAATCAAAAGATATTGATCATAAGTCATAACATTCTTATATGGACAATTTGAATGTTTCAGAACTGTCGGAAGATGATAAGATGGGCCTCTCCTGCCAAAATTTATTGATTTCTATTTTTATACACTTATGTGTGGATCGACCCTAGCCATTCAGCATCCACTCCTGTGCTTCCCTATTTACAGACCCACGCAGAAGCAAGAATATAAGAAGGTGAGCATTGAGGCAGAAGCAGGGCACTGTAAGGTTGCGGGTGGGGTGGGAGGAGGCTAAAGTTGCCCTGCAAACATTGTGCGGAAGTCAGCCCGAACATGCCGATCCGCGGGTCTCATGGCCTTTGGGCTGACCAACACATCACTAACTGCAACACTGCACTTTTTATGCAAATCTGGCAAAATTGTATGTCTGCAAATTTCCAATTCTCTTCCAAAACTCTATGTTAGTCTTCAATTATGAAATCTCAAGTTCTGTTCAGATTTGACAAATTGGTTTCACAATTGCTGGAGGTAATAAATGGCCACAACATAATTCCTTTAGTTGCAAGTTGAATGCCATTCTTATGTTTTCTTATGTCTGTTGACCTTAATGAAGCATACGTGTACCTGCCACATACTGTAACTGCTTCAGTTTCCCAAATCACAGTTGACAAGCTAGATACCCAAGTTTGGCATATGTAATGGCCTATAACAGCCCTTTCCCCAAAGTATTTTGTTGCTACTATGATCCCAGTAGCTTTGATAAAGGCTGCCAGTGCTACTATAATGTAAATCCAAAAAGCAGGAGGAAGAAACAGATCCAACATGAATGGTACGCAACTAGACAAAGACTGAACATATACTATAGAATAGATAGAACAAACCAAATGATACAACTTGGATTTACCAGAAGAGTTAAATGTACAGGATTCAAATGAAAGCTTGCATGGAATAATATTCTATAATGCTACAGGGCAGATAGCAAGGACAGGGCTCCTTAGAACACTTATTCAGCCCAACTGAAGTGTCCTTATTTTAAGTGAAAAGGGTGCCTGTGGTGGGGATGTAGGAAAATATGGGGCATGCTAAGTAAGCCATTCAACATTTGACTAGCCATGACCACTTCAAAATAATAAAAAAAAACCTGCAATGTTAAATTCTAAGACTTTGACATGCTGTTTAAGTAAAATCTGTATTCTTGAATATGAGACACCACAATGTATTTTAAAAAAAGGGGTGATAAGATTAATGGGTCATAGGAGTGCTCAATATATTAGGTGTTAAATAGGTGGAAAGCAGAAAGGCTTAGGGACATTATCCTTAGCTGGAGTCCACAGGAGAGCCACTGGTACTTTGAAAGTCTGGTCCAACTTTGTTAACAACATATTTTTTATTATCCATGTCATCTTAAACAGGAACTACATATTGATAGGATTGTGTAAAACCCATCACTACCAATGTCCAGTTTGTTATCCATGAACTAAGTAGTTACAGACATGGCCAGTGGCTAGGTACATTAGGCTTTCAGGTTGCACAACTATTCAATAATTCCATACCCACACAACCATTGTTTATAGAGTTTGTCAACACCATTGACAATATGACACATTTACAGTATCTATCATCACAGAAACATACATATGCCCATTTTAACAGCAACATGCAAGTGCTTCCTTCCCTTGTCACTTGTACTCTACAAACCAGCTCAGTTAGCCTGTCAGCCTCTTTCCTCACCATTACCACTTACCCCATTGTAAATACTGCCTGATCCTATAGTTTCTGGCTATTTACAGTACTTACATATATACATATCATTTTTCCCCGTTGCAGTAGCAGGCTCTTGGGTAATAGTTAGTAATGCTTGCCTAGTAGGGGATCACAAGTGGCCATCCCAATAAAGCCTGAGGCAAGGGTCTGCACCTAGAATGGGTTCCAAGAAAGAAAAGAATGCTGGGGAAGGAAGGACAAAGCTCAGCAACCTTAAGATGTGTGTAGAAAAGAAATGTAAAATGACAGAACAAGTAAGTGCTCTTGTTTTATTTTTAACATCATACCAAATTATAGATTTTATACAGTTATGGAGACCTTATGACATTTTCTAACAGCTGATAAATACCTTGTAATAACTGGCAATGGCCTGGTAAAGGCCCTAAATGTGTAACAAACAATTTAACATTATTTCACAATCTGAGAATGTGTTAGTTAATGGAGCTGGTGTGAACTCAATAGGAATCTGCTCTGTTAGATTGGAAGTGAAGAAGATGTGCTTTTATTTGTTACAATAAATGCCACCTTCTCCTCATTCTGCATGGCTAAATTGTCAAATGAATCTGCACATGTAGGCTCATATTGCCAAACATTTTTGTATTTCTCAATGAAAATAGCAAGCCGTTGGTCCAGATATGTGCCAAAATCAATAATGATTCCAGCATGGTTATGGCAGCTATTAACTACAGAGTTTCAGTGGGCCTGACAAGGCACAGCAGCAGAGCAAGGAAAAATTCTATGTTGTCTGATGCCCTAAGGGCTGTGCTTCTGCAGTCCTTAGAGCTCCTGCAGTTGTACATAGTCCTTTGCAAATACATTCCTTTTATGTTCTGAGAGGTAAAATTTTTAAATTAATGCTATCATGTTTTTTTTCCAAGCATAAATAAAAGCCAAAATAACTGCCATCATAATATTTTACACAACATTAGTATCTTAAAACTGATTAGATAAAGCATATACTCCTTTTCAAGCCCAAGGGCACTGTGGAAATTTAAATACATATTGTTTGTTCACTTGAACGGTAAAGAACCTTATTCTGTTCCCACCATTCTTTGGCCTCCATTTTCATAAACAATATCATTATCCCCAATTCTTACAAGCAAATGTGACTAAATTATAAAAACTGGCATAAATATAAGCGGAATCAAATCATTGCAGAAGTCTAGCCCATTATATTGCATTTTGGCCAGTGACACTATGGAGCAGATTTATTTATTACTGAGACTTCGTCCTGCTACAATTTGTGCAAATCAAAGTAAAAATGCAATCACTTTTATTTCAAATAGTGCATGTTTTTTGTACAGTCTGCCCCCCCCATTTTTAAGCGCTGTTTAGTAAGTTTCGACAGATGTAACCTTACTTTTTGTTGTTTCCAACAAACCCCTAAGCTTAGGTTCTCAGTGTCACTGGCCTAACATGATCATGGGAAGCTGTTGTGAAAAACTCTGAAGGCTGGTACAGTAAGTTCAGTATATAAAATGTAGTCTTTCTAGGATTTAGTTCTTCTTTAAGGCAAGTTTTAATTGTATAAACGTATAAATTGATATTAAACAACCCTAATGAATATGTATATTCATTTTTAAATTTTTGCTCTTAGGGAAAAGTATATTTTAATAAAATACAGTATGAAAAAAGATATTAAACTAAGATTCCTTTTATATCTCAAAAAGTGACTATAGTTTACTAATTTCCCCTAAAAATATACATACCTGTGTTATCATCATAATTATTATATAATTATATAGCATAAGCAGTTATACAGTGCTTTATGTTATTTACAGCAAGCAGGAGTTTAGCAATAATTAATGTTTAAAAAACAAAATCAGAGGGTCTGATCACAATCTAAAAGATTCTTATTAAGCACAACAGGCAAGCAATAGTTTTTTTGAAATACTCGCAAGCTGAAGCTATAGACTGACATTCAGAGAGGATGAGTGTACCTGGGGGAAAATATCCTAGCAGCACTTAGAGGGACAGTAACACCAAAAAAAGAAAGTATATCAAACTAATAAAAATATAATGTACTGTTGTGCTGCACTGGTAAAACTGGTGTGTTTGCATTAGAAACACTACTATAGTTCATATAAAGAAGCTACTGTGTAGCCATGGGGACAGCCATTCAAAGCAGAAAAAGCAGAAAAGGCACATGATACACAGCAGATACCAGATAAGCTCTATAATATACAATGGGATTCTTCAGAATGTATCTATCTACTGTATATTCTGTACTTGAATGGCTGCCCCATGGCTACACAGCAGTTTGTTTCTATAAACTATAGTTGTGTTTCTGAAGCAAGTGCACCAATTTTGCCAGTGCAGCTCAACAGTATATTATATTGTAATTTTTTTTAAAACATTCTAATTTTTTGGTGTTACTGTTTCTATAAATATAAGAGTCTCATATAAAACTATGTTAGGCTTGTGGAAAAGAAACAACCTATATTCAGTCCAATCCAATTCTGTGTTGCTGCAGCACTCAGAGCCATCTGCCTGTCATTGTGCCCACCAGGTGGATTTTATTTAAAATAAATGCAAAACTGCTTTTTTAAACAAAAATCCACCCCATATGTGCAGTGCTACAACAACATTGGATTAGAGCAGAGTGGAAAATGCTCTGTGGCATTATTGTAAAGGATACACATTTGCTTTTTTTGTATGAAGCCTAAAAGTTCCCTTACCAGCCCTGTCCATATAGGGCTGTCTCCAATAGCTATAAATCACTAATAAACCTATCTTGATATTATGACAAAAATCTGTTTATGAGAAACTCAATTCCAGAATCTGTAATGTAAAAAACAATGTGTGATATTTAGACAAAACAACAATCCATGACTTGTTTTCATTCTAAAAATCAAATGATCTTCCACTTCAGAATTACTCCAGTTTCTTTACGGAAATGTGTGAATTGTTTCTGCAAACTGACAAATCCCAATGAAATATAAAGGCAGGGAAAAAGTGGGTCAAACACTGGCCTTCTGACTAAGCAGGTTAGAAATGATCTTGGTGATCAAAATAATCTTACCAGCAGGGTTTGCAAATACCAGCTACATGGATTAAATCCACTACTGTGTATAAGGCTCATTCCGTTTTTATTATTAGAACTAAATGTATGATGATAATATTGACCTATTAAGATGGTTATTTATTAAATAAAATGCTTTCACACAATCTGGAACAATAACTGCATTGTAATTAATTTTTTTTGTATTCTACTTCATGTGAACATGAGTTAATTGACCTGAATCTTCTCTACGGGCAACATATTAAAGAGAGCAAATAAATGCTGCATGATAATAAAATATTATCTGTGATTTGCATTTATGTGATCGATAAAGCCCCCACAGAGCAAGACTTGGATCAGATCACACAGATGAAACGTGCAGACAAGCGCCAGTGACTAGCGGGGGTGGGGAAACAAAGGCCCAGACCAGGGGTAGGTCAGAGATGAGGTGTCTCTTCTGCCTACCTCTAGTTCTGGCCCTTCTGTATAGAGTGATATTCTAAGAAAATTTGCAATTGGTTTTCATGTTTTATTATTTGTGGTTTTTGAGTTATTTCAAATACTAAAATGTAACTTAAATGAAACTTTAACAATGAATCTGGTTCAAGCTGCTTTACTGGTGCCTACAGTTGCAATGTAATTATTGTACACCAATGCAACTGCTTTGTAAATGAGCCATTTGTAAATAAAATATACTGCACGTATTCCTGTATCCTACTGCAGAATATTATGTAACTATCAAATGCTTATGTATAGTATCTGGACTATTTGGACCTGGACATTATTTTGCATATATTAGTTGCATAGTGGTTGTGACATTCATTTACAGTGCTAAACAGGAAGGTTAATGCAATCATACTGTCAAAGAAAATGTCATGTATAAAGGGCTGGTCCTATCAAATGCAGGGCCCATGAGAGACAGGAAATAGGAGCACATATGAAAATGAGAGAGAGAGTGATAATAGAGGCATAGGGAAAGGAGAGAGGAAATAGGGACACACAGGGAAGGAGGATATAGGGGCACATGGACAAGAGAGATAGGAAATGGGACATACAGGGAAAGGGGAGAGAGAGACGGGAGAGTAAGGAAATAGGGGCACAGAGACAGGAGAGAAAGGATATAAGGGCATGCAGGGAAAGGAAATAGAGAAGGAGAGATCAAATAGGGGCACATGGACTGGAGAGAGATGAAATAGAAGCACGCGGGGAAAGGAGAGAGAGAGAGTGAGAGAAAATAGGGGCACACAGGGAAAGGAAAGAGAAAGGTAGAGATTGAACATGGGCACAGTGACACCAGAGAGAGAGAGGGGGGAAGAAATAGGGGCACAGGGACAGGAGAGAAAGGATATAAGTGCACATAGTGAAAGGAAATAGAGAAGGAGAGATCAAATAGGGGTACAAGGACAGGAGAGAGGGAAGAAATAGGGGCACATGGACAGGAGACAGATGGAATAGAAGCACACAGGGAAAGAGAGAGTGAGAGAGTAAATAGGGGCACTGTGACAGCAGAGAGAGAGGGGGAAAGAATAAGGGACACAGAGACAGGAGAGAGGATATAAGGGCACACAGGTAAAGGAAAGAGAAAAGGAGAGAGTAAATGGGGGCACAGGGAGACAGAGGAAATAGGATCACACAGGTAAAGGAGAGAGAGGGGGATGGAATGGGGCACACAGGGACAGAAGAGAGAGGAAATAGAAACACATGGAAAGGAGAGAGAGAGGGGGAGGAAATAGGGGGCACACTGGGAAAGGATAGAGGGAATAGGGGCACACTGTAAGAGGAAATAAGGGCACACTAGGAAAGGAAAGAGAGGAAATAGGGGCACAGGGAAAGGAGAAAGAGGAAATAGGGCACACAGGGAAATGATAGTTAATCTTGGCATTTACCTTAGCCATATGAATTACTGTAGACCCCCCCCCCCACACACTTTGAAAAAAACTTTTTCTTGTTATTTGAAAAAAAAAAGAGCTACCGATGCTAGGTGTGAGTAAAGTGACACTAGGAATGCAGTGCTCTGATTTGTCACTCATAGCTATGATTGCTTCCTGAGAGACAATGAAATGACACAACCAGCCTTCATTTCAGCCTAGACGTTGAGGAAAAATAATCTCTCTTTGGCTCTAGTATAATAACTTTTTTAGTTGGTAAAATATTTTTTTACAGTAGCACTTTACATTTTAGAGAAAGGGGAACATACTAGAAAAAATTAAGTATGACACAATGGGGGTAATTTATCAACACTGGGCAAATTTGTCTGTGGCAACCAACCAAATTGTTGCATTCATTGTTCTACTTGCAGCTATCTGAAACAAGCCAACCACTCATTGGTTGCTATGGGCAGATTTGGCCAGTGTTGATAAATGAGCGACAATATGTCTCCTTTAAAGCTTTACTGAAGTCAATGGAATTATTGACATTTCCAATGGAACAAGAATGCATTTACATTTATATGAATGTATAGATGTGATATCATTAATTTGTTAATAGTTATATAATTAATTTGGGTTAAAAAACAACAACAATCCATTAGGTTCAACCCCTACAATCATCCCAAGTACTTGCATATACAGACACACCTATCAATACACTTGCATACAGTATAAAGTATATATCGGTTCCGTGGCTATATGAGACGTATCTTAAGTAGATGATTGGCTGCAATCATTTTGCTGCATCATGTTTGCAAGTGCTGGGCAAAAATTAAAACCAAATATTCAGTTTCTTTTTTAGCCATTGTTAGAAAATTGTTAATGCTATAGAACTTATACTTATATTAAAAAGACATTTCCAAATACCCATTTCAACTAGTAAGACATATGTTGGCACTAATCCATCTGGGAATAGAGCCATCTCTGTGAACCTAGAAGCATTGGCACCAAAACAAAAGACAGTTAGCGAAAGAGGCCAGGGATTAATTGGTTTCACAGACAAAATTATCTCATCCATCCGTTATAGCTGATTAATTGTAGCCATAACATCTACTAGCTACTGTTTGGTAAATAATCAGAATGCTAGACTTGCTAATCGGCTCCCATGGCTAATGTACTATGTTTTAATACAAATAATTATAATTATTATAATAAATAAACTGCAATGCTTTCCAACGCAAGGATTGACGGCTCTAGATAGACTTCATCTTCCAGCATCCTCAAATATAAAAAACAAAAGGGCTTGTTTAAAGGAACAGTAACACCAAAAAATGAAAGTGTTTTAGAGGAATGCCAATATCAAATCCTGTTGCCCTGCACTGGTAAAACTGGAGTGTTTGCTTCAGAACACAACTATAGTTTATATAAACAAGCTACTATGTAGCCATGGGGGCAGCCATTCCAGCACAGGATACACAGTAGATAACAGATAAGTTCTGAAGAATCCTATTGTATACTACAGAGCTCATCTGTTATCTGCTGTGTATCCTGTGCCTTTTCTCCTTTTTCAGCTTTGAATGGCTGTCCCCATGGCTACACAGCAGCTTGTTTATATAATTATTGTAGAGTTTCTAAAGCAAACACACAAGCTGCGGCAGTGCAGCACAACAGATTGTTACATTTTCATTACTTTAAAACACTTTCATTTTTTGGTGTTACTGTTCCTTTAAGAATGCCATTGCAAAATGCAAGGTGTAAAAATGTATACAAATCACAAATTTTACTCACAATACAGTTTTTCCCAGGATTTCTGCAATAATAGATTGCCCCCACCAAAATAGTACGTGTTTAACTATAAGCTACTTTTATCGCATGTACCTTGCTGCTTAATTTTTTTCTTTAGTATGGGCTCAAATGGTTCCACTTTTGGCATGCCCATATGTGTTGTACCAACAAAAGTATTAAAATGCATTTCTTTAAGTGAACATTAGTTGCATGTTTATATGCAACATGCAGAGTGCCCTGAAAGTAACATCTCTTCAAGGCAGGTGTTAATTTCAGGACTCCCTTGCATACCCATCATGCATTGTACTTTGCACCTTTCTAACTACTGGCAAAATTGTAAAATTATACTGAACATATTTTTCAATGGATCAAATCTTTGCAATTTCATTTCTGTTAGAGGGATTCTGCTCAGCAGAGACAAAGATAAGAAATATATCAACTAAATGTATCAACTAAATGTATCAATTTAGAACAGTTAAAGAGTCTGCT
Organism: Xenopus laevis; assembly: GCF_017654675.1. Lineage (NCBI taxonomy): Eukaryota > Metazoa > Chordata > Amphibia > Anura > Pipidae > Xenopus > Xenopus laevis. The sequence continues at coordinate 67,862,981 of NC_054372.1, read as the reverse complement.
ACTCCCCCCTCCCAGAGCTGCTTTAGAAGGTGAAAAATGAAACTTTTCACTTCAAAATAAAAACTAAAATAATAATAGAAAATAGAAAGTAATTGGAAATTACTTAGTAAATTAAGGTGAACAACCCCTTTAAGGGCTCATACACATGAACGTTTTTACCTGCGCTCCCCTGCGTTCCGTTTTTCGGCGTTCAGCCGCAGGGGAGCGCAGGAATAGACGCATTTAAATATTTCAAATGGGGCTGTACTCACACAGGCGCATGTAGGCGCCGAACGCAGGTTGAGATGCAACATGCTGCATTTTTCCTGCGTTCGGCGCCTACATGCGCCTGTGTGAGTACAGCCCCATTTGAAATAATTAAATGCGTCTATTCCTGCGCTCCCCTGCGGCTGAACGCCGAAAAACGGAACGCAGGGGAGCGCAGGTAAAAACGCTCATGTGTAAGAGCCCTAATATAGGTTTTGCAAACCTGTACAAAATGAAGTACACATTTGCAAATTGAAAAAAGATTGCAAATGTTATAGTTTGTACCAGTGTGCTGTGTATGTAACCTTCTTGCTGACAAAATAATTGTATTTATGCCAAAAAAATATACCAGGTCTTTAAAAATGTTCTATGTGTAATGTAATAAAGTATGTAATGTCTAATGAAAAATAATGCATTGCAAAATATAAAGTTTTGTTCTTGTTGCAATTATTTTACCATGTTGGACTTATTATTATGTGCTCCATTAGTTGGCAAATTTTGTGTTCTGATTGTAGTCACAGAAAAATCTTGATTTTAATTATAGATTTTGAACAGAATTTCCCACAGATGTAAATGCTGATTGAGAGTTACTTATGTTTATTCTCGGCAATCAGGACATACTTGATTGTGTGAGACAAGTACCATACAATGCTTCACAGTTCATAAATGTGTCAGGTATTAGATACAATTACGGTAGTGCCTACTCCCAATCGTTATACATGCAATTATCTTTCACAGGTTATATCTGACACAAAGACTTATTTTCATTAGGAAGTCAGAACGTGCCACTTAATTTACAGACGTGTATAAGATCTGTTATCCAGAATCAGATTATCCAGAAAAGCTCCAAATTATGGGATGGCAATTTCCTATAGACTCCATTTTAATCAAATAATTCAAATTTTTAAAACGATTTCCTTTTTCTCTGTAATAATAAAACAGTACCTTGTACTTGATCCCAACTACGATATAATTAAACCTTATTGGATACAAAACAATCCTATTAGGTTTATTTAATGTTTAGATAATTTTTTAGTAGACTGGTATCGAGATTTAAATTACAGAAAGATATCTCATCTGTAAAAAAAACCCAGATATTAAGAATTATATTACACGTTATGCTGGTTATGGTGTGGGCATGTATTCGAGACTAAAGTTTGAAGTGACAACCTTAACAACCTTACTTATTCCAATGAATCTACAAAACTACACAAACTATAATAATTGCTATTCGCAAAAAAAAAAGAAAAAAAAACTCCTGCAAATCTGGGGAAGGCTCGGCTCTCTTCCAAGCTTCAACCAATTAATCTCCGGTCAGTGAGCAGAAAAGGGAGAAAGGAACAGGTAAACCGTCAACCGAAAATCATATTTATAAACACTCTAAAATTGATTAAAAATTGCCCAGAAGGCACAGAATATTAGTCCATAAATAGTAAAAGCCCCAGGGAATCCATTCAGGGTCCCTCAGTCAGAGTTTAAAACTAAGATACTTCTTCTCTTTGAAATCTAGAACAGGTATCGGATCCATTATCCAATATCTGAAATACGGGAATGCCGTCTACCAGGACCAACCAACCTTTTCTGTAAAATAAAACTGTATCATGTTAGCTGCTCTGCCAATTTTTTTGCACTCTGAACATTGCATTTTTTAAATGCAAATAACCTTTAGAGTTAGTACTTTTGTTTTGATGGTAACTAAGCTGCATAAATCTATGTCTGTGCCAAAACAAACCTAAAGTTTATTTTAAAGATTTTAAATAGTGGATGTGATGGTCTTACAAATCTTAGATAGATACCATGCCTTTATACAGTATTTGTTATGGTTTTTTATTGCATGGACATTTACTATATTATATTTATACTCACAGAAACTTGCTAAAATATATCTAAAATTATATTCACAGGGCTGACTCAGGTTCAGAGCATTGAAACACAAAGCAAACAAGAAATCAGAGAGCCATTATTCTGCTTATTTTAGAGGTGGGATGACAGTATTTCTTTAACTTGCTGAAAAATGGTATAGTAGTCATCTGAATAAATCAGGAATATACATGTGTATGAAGTGGCCAAGCTCTTTCCAGTTTAGAAATTTGTAATAATCGTGCAGTAAAGTTAATGTAAACTCTACTTATAAATAGTGAATATGTGCACTTTTTGGCAAGTGAATAGAGTCCTTTCTATACAAATGTCATAGTGATGTCTTTATCATATTTATGATGTGACTAATGAGCTGACAGAGCTATTTACATCAAATATATCAACACAACCGTAACCAACCCATATAATTATGTGCAAAAAACAAAAATACTGTTTTAGTATTTCTTGTAACATGTTTAGTGCTTTGGATAGAAATCAAGACTCAAGCAAAATCTTGCTGAATGGTGGCTTTCCACCAGAAATGCTGAATGTGACCCAATGTTGCATTTAATTAGTTTGCTGCCATATGTATGCAGGCTGATATGAACATTGTTGAGGCTTACATTTTTTAAAAAAAAAATGTTTTGGACATTATTTGCTTTTCTGTTCTGCCACTGCCCAGTCTAAAATATACAATCTTATCACTTGGACAACATTCTCAGGCAGAACATTCTCAGAACCAGTGATCTGCATGTGAAACTTGAGGAGAAATAGGAAATATATGCACAAGGTTAAATACAATACTGAAGAGGAGCTTAACATCAATAAAATGCAAATGCTAAATGTATTTGAGTGAAATTGCACTGATTGATTTAGAAGTATTTAATTAATTTTACACTAAAAATAAGATTCTTTAGCATTTCTTGCACTTATCGAGAGCTGTGCTCAGGTTCAATATAAAAGCATGGCATGATAGTAATCTCAAACATGTCTACTTTAATAAGTAACCAAGTACATGTAATACAAAAGGCAACACTTTTTAGTTCAAAGTCCATTTGAAAACCCTCTACAGATACCACAAGATTACATAAACATTAATGGTGCTCTGTAATTAAAATATGTTTCTCTTAGGCAGCTTGGTATGTACTGTATGACTGTGCCTTTTTATATTAATGCAAATATATTTCTGATAGACGCCTTTTCACACATTTTATAAAAGAAGAAGAGTTTTACAAATAATACAGAATTTCATATTTTTTTCACATACTGTATCTATTCAAATGTATTCATCGATGAATTTATTTTCATCATTCTGTTGTCAGATTGAAATCTGGGATATGAGGAGTAGTAGACCTCTTCCTAAAATGTATATGGACATGATAGGGATGTCCAACCAAAGTTCATCATCCTTTTAAAACCAAAATCACTGTGAAATTACTTCTGTTGCAAGTAGTAATGTACACCCTAGTAAGAATATAAAACAAAGAATTTCCATTTTACAGTCTGGTAGGGATGCACCCAGGGTTCAGCCATTTTCATCAGGATTCAGATTTGGCAGAATCCAAGTGCCTGGCCAAACTGAATCCTTAAAACCATGTGATTTTTCGTTACACAAACAAGGAAGTAAACCATTTTTTCAACCCTGCGGTTCTCTATAACCCTTTCTAAACCTAATTTGCATATGCAAACTAAGGTTCGGATTTCCTTTGGTATTTGGCTGTATCTTTCACAAAGAATTTTGGCTTGGAATCCCAAAATAGTGGATTAGGTGCATCTCTCCATTCTAGTAATGCCAAAGTACTACTATTTTAAGCCAAATTCCCATTTTCTGATGTCCAGAAATTGTATAGGGTTGTTTAAAAATATAACTAGTGTTACCAACTTTTTGTCTGTCCATTTTGGATTTAAAAACTTAAGCTCAAAATCATGTGGCTTTCAAGAAATTCTTAGGTCACCTAACCCAAGGATATTACTAATACATAATAATAACATACCCCACTAATAGGATATTAAAATGATTTTAGAACTCACCTCAGCACTGTACAACTGTGGGGGCGGATTATTCCACATGTAATGAACAATAAAAAAATCTTTAAGCATGTGAATTTAATGTTGAATAATATAGTAAAGAATCTGAGCAGTCTCCAGTCTCTCTGTGAACTACAATTAGTCTGTATAGGTCTGGATATACAGAACATGGCCATATTGGACAACAGACGAAGGCTCACTACTATTCTATATGGGTACCTTAAATTGTTACATGTATTAACTCAAAGTGCAAAAACAAATGCAGATTTCTATGTTTTAAAACCGATTTCTAACATTGTTTTGGGATTGCATCTGCTTTGGTAAATTGCATGCAGTTATGGTGCAAGCTTTTCTTTCACTTTGTCTTTAATACACGTGGAAAGCAGCAATGTGGCCAGTCCCGCTGTCTCACAGGTGCTCCGTCCACACACCTCAAATCTTGTAAACAATCGAAAGCGGAGAACAGAGGAACAAACTTGCAGAATAACTGCTAAAGTGCAATTTTATTATAGTCCACACTGTGGACTATAATAAAATTGCACTTTAGCAGTTATTCTGCAAGTTTGTTCCTCTGTTCTCCGCTTTCGATTGGGTGCAAGCTTTTCATATTGCATTTGTTTGTTATTGGCGTCACATATGACATTCGGTGTCAATAAGATCTTGACATCTACTGGACATAAGTCAAATTCCATGTGTTTGCACAACCCAATAAACAAACCCTAATAATTCAGGGTGCCATTTTGTTGTGTTCTATACTTTGCAGCCTACAGACTAAACAGGGGCCCACCAAAGGGTGTTTAAAGGAACATGTATAAGCACAAGTACTGTATCTTTGTTAATAGCATTTAAATGTGCACATTTTAAGATCATTTTCAGTACTTTGTTCATATTTAAGACCTTATATTCTCTCTTTCATATCAGCGGTACAGCAATTGCAGAAAAGAGTACAGAACTGTTTCTCATCATTTGCAATGGGAAGGGGGATCTAATATTTTTACTTGCTATAGGGACCAATTACTTCAAGCTACTGTATCCACATGTAGGTTTAATAAGAATCTCACAACAGTTACTTATTAAATTCCTCTGTTGAAGCAAGCACTGATACATGTATAAATATATAATCTTTGATCTAACCTGATCACACACTAGTGTAGCAACAGCCGACAGTGGCTGCATTCAGACCCCCGTTCAGTTGATAGTTCCAAAACAAATATAGCTAGAAGTTTTACTATTATAATGCAGATATCAGGAAAGGGTTATTCTCTTTAGCACCATTTGCAATTACATAACAGTAGAGTAGCAATGGAAGCTGCTTCCTGTCAGGGTTTATCTAGGCCATTCTGCAGCTGAGATGACAGAACCAGGTCTGGATGATATGCAGCCCAGACGAAGAAGAGGCTTTCTTATAGCTAAGGAAGGTAATTTTATTCATCTGTAGTAGGAAGGCTGTAATATAATATTAAAGTGTGCTTTCTTGATGGAATCTGCTGTATGTGTGCAGTGACAGGCAGATGTCATTTACTGTATGTCAGTTACTGCAAATGGTACAACTTTGCAGTTTAAGACTGCAGGAGTAAATGAATAGTACAACATTAGACCAAGGACTAAACTTACTGTTTAAAACAGGAAATATTAAAAGCCGTATAATCCTATATATAAAGTAAATAAATAAATCCTATATATAAAGTATATAAAGTCCTTTTCAAATTAACCATGAAACCACCCCCCTATATATATAGTGCCTTCCCGGTCTCTGCCTGTTTGATTTCCATAAAATGATGTCTGCCTGTATGCTCTAATTCCAAACGAATAGAGAAAAACTATTTAAATAATTTATTTAGTGTAAGTAAGGTTTACTTTGTTCTACAACCACATTAATATAAGATTTGGGACAGGTTCCCTTTAGTGACGTACTTTTTCTGGAGGTGACTATGAGGCATCTGCTCATCTTTCAATATGAGAGAGATCCCCTGATGCCGTGTTTTATATTTCTAGCAACATGTAAAGACAATGGAAAAGATATAGTTGTTTAAAAATTACAGAAATAACAATTAGTTGTATGCACTAGATAAGTGCCTTATTTCTTTTTTGCATCTGGTACTGCCCAGCATAACAATGGATGCACTTCATTTTGTAATTTACTTTACTAATTTTACTAATCCAAAATAGTTTACAAAAAGTTATTTTACTAAACACTTGGAGAACAATAGTGCTAAGTTTTTTTTTTTAGTAATGTTTCAATTAAACAAACCAAGAGATGTTCATTCAGCCAAATACAGGTTTTATCACTATTCAAGCTACGAAAAATACAGTATATACATTCAGCTTGTTTACCTTTATGTGCTCATGTAAAAAAAACGGGGGGTTTACAGTTAACCATTGATTAACCAAAGTAGCAGAATGATTAATGTATAATTTGTTCTTGCATCTTACAGGACCTCATACATGAAATAAAAAGCACAATCTGAAAGAGTATAAACTTAAAAAAAGCAGAGACTTCATCAGAATGAAATAACCTGTCATGTTTCCTCATGAAAGTGCCTTTGTTCAGTTTGTATACAAACCAAGATAAGTATGCTCACAGATTTGGTTTCCATGTAACAATGACTTGGACATATAAACAGTGTGAGTTCAGTAGTAATGCTCAGTTAATCTTTAACCTAATGCTTTCAAAGCTGTATTCAGTGTTTTGTTAAGCTACCCTTTTGACAGTACTATGCATAGCACTAAGTGAAAAGTAATGTATATAAAATGTCCAATATATATTAAGATGGGTAAATCAATAGCAAAATGACTTGAGCTGGCCATAGATGTAAAGATTTTTAAAAGATCTTGTCGTAATCGTTAGACCAAGATTATCTTGAAACGATCATTAAAATGTACGATCAACTAAAAAGACCATTTCAAGCGATATTGTCTAGTTGAAGCCAGAAAAACTGAGGGTAGCTGCCTGCTTGGCCCTGCAAACAATTGGACAATAGATAGATTTCACTGTGACAGATGAAAATTTTCCCCATAGACGCGACGATTCTTCTTGCCAAACGACCGATTTTAGGGAAGCCCGACCAATCTTTCGAAATTATCGTGCGGTTAGTGGGATTCGAACGATCGTACATCTTATGATTTTTCGGCCGACATCTGTCACGAAATTGATCGGCTAGGTCAAAAAATCTTTGTCGGTCCCAGTGCAATCTATCTATGTTTGCAGGGCCAAGCAGGCAGCTACCCTTTGTTTTCCTGGCAAATTGGTCTTTTTAGTTGATGGTCAATTGTACGATCGTTCCGAGAAAATCGTGGTCTCACATCTATGGCCAGCTTAACTTGCCCAATCGATTTTCTGACCGATGTTGTTAGATGCATGATCGTTCGATTCCAACTAACCTCATGATAATTTGACAGATTGGTTGGATTGCACTAAAATCGGTCGTTCATCAAATAAAAATCTTTGCGTCTATGGGGACCGTAATACAAAGTACATTTTTTAAGCATCATGGTTAAATACAAGGCTTGAAAGGGCAATAGCTGTATTATGAAGTTGTGTACTATTAAGCTTCCACAAATATGTCCCAATGTTTGTTTCAGGCAGTTGCTGGGGTTTATTCATAGCTCATACCTTGACACTCTCAGGCTCCCCCAAAACTCTTTAGTAATGTAACTCAGCCTTTCCATACCCCCAGGGGCTATCCCGGGGCTGCCGCCGCCTGAGCAAGCAGCCCCAGTGCTGCCCTCCCTCTTTCACTCCGCTTTTAAAACATCGGTGCAAGTCAAAGGGGGCAACATCTCTAGTGCAATGAGCTTGATATCGCTCTCCGCACTAGTGGAGCCGAGTTTCCAGGTAAAATGGGTAAATTCGGCACATCCTTTTACAAGAGGCAGCTTTTTGCTGCCCCCTTATAACAGGCTGCTTGCTGACGCCTAAGTCAAGGTTCTCACCTTGCCTTGTGGTAGGAGTGATCCTGCATACCCTAGGCCAATTCTGAACGTGCAGTTGTAATGGGAATTATTTAACATCACGGGGCTCAATATTCCAGATCACTTAAATGGGTGTCATAATATGTGTGCCTTGCAAGCACTAGAGGCTGGTAGAAGACCACCCTGTGAGGCAAATTGTTTATCTTTATTATAGGCTTTCTACATAAAAGTATAAAGACTTCTAATATTGTGAAAAAACAAAGACATATGTGCAGAAAAGCATGACTCAAAAGGTGAAAGAAGGCTGCAGAACTACACAAAGGTAGGAATAGAAGGAAATCCACAGAGTTCTGGAGTTTTGTTATGTAAAGTCACTGATGGAAAGGGACATGTTATAATTATGTAGGTTAGTAGATCAGAATCTGAAAGTGGGAAAAGGGAGAGGGCAATCAGACTATAGAGGATATGCCAAAAATATTAATAATATATTAATAATATAATATTGGGTCAATACTAATGCAGCAAACAGCATGCTTGCTTGGATGCAAAAGATATGTACTAAGCATCATCAGCATAAATAAGTATCATAGCATTAAGTCTACACAAGAGTAACACACAACAGTCTAGTCAGTTGGATGCACAAGGTATATATTAAACAAACAAATGCATTTTGTTACAGCTTAAAACAGACATGAGCTTTAGCCTACACATTGCAGCCCCTAGCAAAACAATTGGTCTCTTTTTGTCTGGAGATAATAGCCCTTAAACCTGCATGCCAGTCCCTTTAAAAGTTTAGCAGATTATATATACATGCTACCTACTGCTTTCCTCGTGCATTATATATATATATATATATATATATATATATATATATATATATATATATATATATATATATATATATATATATATATATATATATATATATATATATATATATATATATATATATATATAGTACAAAAGTACTGTAAACTCATCATAGATGATGATGATGAACTCAAACTTTCAGTGCTTGTGCCATATTAAAACTTCCTATGGCAGTTACAGCTCATGTTTATTTAAGAATTTGATACAGTATCTTCCTACTGTCAAAAGAGTAAAAAGCAGTATCAGCCCCTGGGGACCCTAACCATCCTAACCCTTTTACAGAGGCATTTCTCTAAATCAATTACAAAAATCAAATGCTGATTTCAATTATGGATAAAGATAGTATAATTAATTATTCAGGTTCTTCTACAAGACAGAAAAACATGTTTCAGGGGAATCTAGGCTGGAGGGCGGACATTTTGGTTGTCCTAAAAAGAAGTCGAATAAAGAGATGTGAATCTTTGTGTGTATATAGTTCTATTGTAAACATAAACATGGAAAGACTTTTTTATACTCCATGTCTCATACCTTCTGATCCACAAAATACCTAAGACCCTCAATTCTCATTTGTTTTATATGTGTCCCTAAAGGATTTTAGTACTTGCTAGCACTATTTCAAGTTTTACACTTTATCCCTTCTGCTACATGGGCAAACATGTGAAACCAAAAGCAATGTCTTATGTATGATCCTTGTGATTGTATTATGTTTCCACAGCAGCCAAGAACAGAGATAGAAAATCACAAGGTTTGTTATACTATCATCTTTGGTTGCATTAATAATTCTCAAAAGCATCAATTACATGGGAAGTCTTTAAAATGCTGCTTAATAAATATACTTGTCAGTATATTCCACTTGTAAGCAAGGAACGTCGTTGCAAAGCAAAACTTTTTGGTTCAATAGAAGCGTTGGTGTTGAGGTGGGTAAGAAAAGACGTGCTTTTAAGGCTTTCAAGTTAGCTGGTACAGCAGAAACATTTATAAGGTACAAAGAGGCCAATAAATCATGCAAGGAAGCTATAAGGCAAGCTAAAATTGCTATAGAAAAGGATATTGCAGCTAGCAGTAAAAAAAATCCAAAATTATTTTTTAAATATGTTAATAGTAGAAAAATGAAGCAGGAAGGGGTGGGACCCTTACTATCAGAGGGGGGTCAGCTGGTTGATGAAAACAAAATAAAAGCGCAGATTCTGAACTCATATTTTTCATCTGTCTACACAAATGAGGAACCAGTAAGTGAAGGTTTCCTTCTTAACAGTCCCAATTCTAGTAATACAACTAATGATGCATGGTTCACACATGAAGAAATTCAAAAGAGACTAGAACATGTTAAGATTAACAAAGGTCCAGGGCCAGATGGTATTCATCCCAGGGTAATTAGCGAGCTTAGCTCTGTGATTGCCAAACCTCTTTACTTAATTTTTCAGGATTTATTGAGATCTGGCATAGTGCCGAGAGACTGGCGAATTGCTAATGTGGTGCCTCTATTCAAAAAAGGATCCCGTTCTCAGCCTCAAAACTATAGGCCAGTTAGTTTGTGCCAGCATGGTTTTATGCGTAATAGATCTTGCCAGACTAACTTAATTTCTTTTTATGAGAATGTAAGTAGAGACCTCGATTCTGGGATGGCAGTGGATGTGATTTACTTAGACTTTGCTAAAGCATTTGATACAGTGCCACACAAAAGGTTACTGGTTAAATTAAGGAATGTTGGCCTGGAACATAGTATTTGTACCTGGATAGAGAACTGGCTAAAAGGTAGACTACAAAGAGTGGTGGTAAATGGAACATTTTCTAATTGGACCAGTGTTGTTAGTGGAGTACCGCAGGACTCTGTACTAGGTCCCTTGCTTTTCAACTTGTTTATTAATGACCTGGAGGTGGGAATTGAAAGTACTGTTTCTATTTTTGCAGATGATACTAAATTGTGCAGAACTATAGGTTCCATGCAGGATGCTGCTACTTTGCAGAGTGATTTGTCTAAACTGGAAAACTGGGCAGCAAACTGGAAAATGAGGTTCAATGTTGATAAATGCAAGGTTATGTATGCACTTTGGCAAAAATAATATAAATGCAAGTTATACACTAAATGGCAGTGTGTTGGGAGTTTCCTTAATTGAGAAGGATCTAGGGGTCTTTGTAGATAACACGTTGTCTAATTCTGGGCAGTGTCATTCTGTGGCTACTAAAGCAAATAAAGTTCTGTCTTGCATAAAAAAGGGCATTAACCCAAGGGATGAAAACATAATTATGCCTCTTTATAGGTCCCTGGTAAGGCCTCATCTGGAGTATGCAGTTCAGTTTTGGACTCCAGTCCTTAAGAGGGATATAAATGAGCTGGAGAGAGTGCAGAGACAAGCAACTAAATTGGTTAGAGGGACCGAAGACTTAAATTATGAGGGTAGACTGTCAAGGTTGGGGTTGTTTTCTCTGGAAAAAAGGCGCTTGCGAGGGGACATGATTACACTTTACAAGTACATTAGAGGACATTATAGACAAATGGCAGGGGACCTTTTTACCCATAAAGTGGATCACCGTACCAGAGGCCACCCCTTTAGACTAGAAGAAAAGAACTTTCATTTGAAACAACGTAGGGGGTTCTTCACAGTCAGAACAGTGAGGTTGTGGAATGCACTGCCGGGTGATGTTGTGATGGCTGATTCAGTTAATGCCTTTAAGAATGGCTTGGATGATTTTTTGGACAGACATAATATCAAAGGCTATTATGATACTAAACTCTATAGTTAGTATAGGTATGGGTATATAGAATTTAATTAAAAGTAGGGAGGGGTGTATGTGTGGAAGCTGGGTTTTCATTTGGAGGGGTTGAACTTGATGGACTTTGTCTTTTTTCAACCCAATTTAACTATGTAACTATGTAACTATTATTTACTTTATGAATAGTTTTTCTCTAACGTTTAAAAACTGCTGCTATAACCCAATAGGATGGGACATTTTCTCATTACATAAGATAACAGAATATTTTTTCATATTAACTGCATTGCCTATAGTTCTGGTATACATACATTTTGTTAGATTTAGAATGGAAGGCAGTTTCTTAATAATTATATTAAAAATATATAAGAAGCAAAACAGATGTCAGGTTCTGCAGCTTTAGGAGTACAGAACCCTACAAATTCTACCCACAGACTTTCAAATTTTGTGTGATGGACCCTTTGTTGTCTATCAACAGGTCAGACACAACCTTAACTTTATTTAAAAAATATACCTTTATATAAAACATTTGATGGTGGTGTTATAATTTCAGGAATTCCCCAGTATAGCATATAACCCAAGGTTTTCAACTATTGCCATTAATTTTGCACCCCAATCCTGTGCCTAATATTAAAGCTACACCCTGCCTATACATTTAGACCTCCTAGAAAGGGTGGGTGGTTTAAATGTACCAGGTTAGCAAATATAAACAGTATATGATATGACTAAATCAAATGCAGTTAATGCATCAGTAGAAAACCACAATACACCCTTGCACTGACTAATTTAGATAACATATAAAGGTCACTTCATTTATCTCAGCATAGCAGTTTCCTGTCATTTACTGCCATAATAGCAGTTGTTCTTTCAGTCAAGTCAATCTTCTCTGGGGCATGGAACTGCTGGGTTTTTAATCACCGCATCTGAGGTTGCTATGGTTTCCTCAGATCTTACTAAGCTCAGAGTGGACATCCGTTTTAACCTTACTGACGCTCCTAAACAGAGCACTGGATTAAATGATCATAACAAAATCTACTTCCAAAACAACAGGATAATCTCTAGAAGTAAATACAATTCTCTGAACAGGCCAGAAGCTCCAAAAAGATAACTGAAAGAACATCATAAGAACTTTAGTGGCTGAATCAGGTGTTGATGTAAAAATGATCAGATATGTTGTACCGACTCCATCATCTACAGATCAGAAAGTAGGCTATACTAAGAATACATAAATACTATGAATAATATGACATTGCAGTTGTTAAAACTTAGAAACTGAGTTATGGAGACAGGGAATTGTGGCCCAAGTTCCTAAAAAAGGTGCATAACCCTGGTATTATCATTAATTGCTTACATATTATTTTTCTATAGAGAGAGCAGTATCTTTCTGTGGTTGGCCAAGGGTTTAATCATTTCTATGCATCCAATCTCACCAATTCTCATACAGGACAAGCCAACGTGACTTCAGCTTAATGTTCCAAGGTAAACCAGTACTAGTAGCTTTATTTAGGGGCTGAGGAAATGTGATAATGATTGCTTAGGGGGCAGGGGATGGGAAGGGGTGGGTTGTATTGTCCTACACAGCATTATTTAAGAGAAATCACCTCTTTTGTCTGCATTGTAGAACTGTAAACTGATCAATTAGCTCATAGCTGATTTAAATTTAGTTAGAATGTTTAAATATTAGTTAGTTTAAGCAGATTTAAAGATATTTTAATGTGATATGGTTTGGGCCAGGCTAGCACTGTACTGTGAGAGCACACCAATACAGTGAGCTATAAAATCTGTAATAATAGTACAGGTATAGGACACTCGGGACCTGTAGTTTTCTGAATAATGGATCTTTACGTAATTTGGATCTTCATACCTAGAAAATCATTTAAACATTAAATAAACCCAATAGGTTGGTTCGTTCGGTACAGGGTACTGTTTTATAATGACAGAGAAAAAGGAAATTATTTTTATAAAATTGGATTATTTGGATAAAATGGAGTCTATGGGAGATGGCCTTTCTGTAATTAAGATCTTTCTGGAAAATGGGTTTCTGGATAACAGATCTCATACCTGTAAAAATGCCCCTACATTCATTTTCAATAAAACGTGAATTTCAGCCATGTGCCATATAAAGACCTTTGATCATGAAACAACACTTATGGAAATTTGTTTAATAAGACTGACCCTGTAGTATGTTAAACTAACCAAGAATGAACTTTGAAGGTCAGTAGGTTCCAGAGTACAAGCCAAGGTAAATTTAATCAGTCTATGCAACACTTTTCTTTCTCTGCTAATTAATGTTCTTTGATACATTTTCATTAAATCAGGAACAACTTTGCTGCATCAACAGCTCAGGAGTCATTAACTTAAAGGGCACCTGTTGGGAAAAAAAGTTATCCCCAACCACACGTGCGGGCTAATAGAGCCCGCATTCTGGTTGGGGATAACAGTAGTTTTTTTAAATGCCCCTGCCAGCACTAGGCTACGCACACCGGGAGGGAGCTCCCCGTGCGAGCAGCCATGTCCGGTCACTCGCACTCACATTCACACATGTGCTCCAAATTGCTTGTTATGCACATGCGTGTGACATCACATGCATGTTATGCACATGCAAGTGATACAACATGGCTGCTTTCACCAGGAGACATTATTATAAATAAAAATGTTATCCCCAAGCAGAACGAGGGCTCTATTAGCCCGCGCCTTTGGTTTGGGTCAACAGGTGCTCTTTAAATTGTGGGTATTTTATTGAGTGCTCAGTAAGATGTTTTAGTAAAAGCAACAAAACCCCATTAATATGATTATGTTTATGCAGACATATACAATAAAATCTGTTTAAGCCTCTGCTTCTCTGATTCTGTCAGAAATCATGGATAAAATCAATAAATCAATATTTTTACTTCTCATATTCATTTAGAAATTTATTCACCTACACTGAGCTACTAAAGAACTGTAAACATTTTTTTAAGAATTGTAAAAATATTGTAAAATATAAGAATATTATAAGTCACAGATGAGTTCCATAACCATACAAAAGCACAAGGCCAACTACTTTTATACAGGTTATGGACTATTCTTGCATACTTCTAATATCCTTATATTTTTAACAGGGGATACTTTATTTGTTATAGTACAAGTTTAAGTGAGTCACAAAGCACAGTTTATATAGTGAATAATGTACCCCCTATTGTAAAATATAGGGATAATATAAATCAATGAGGAGTTCCATGACCATATAAAAGCATGAAGCCGAACTACGAGGTTACTTCTAATATCCTCATATTTTCCAACAAGGGGTATATTATTTATTATAATACACAAGTTTTAGTGAGTCATGTGACAAAAATTACATCACTAAGCTTCACTAATGACATCACTAAGAGCTGCTTATAAGGATATAATTTACAGGATATTCATGGTTTTTGTGTATTATACATGGATATAATTTACAGGATATTCATGGCTCTTGTTTATTATAAGCAAATCATTCTATGCTTTAAAAATAATTTCCTTTTACTCTATCATAATAAAACAGTACATTGTACTAGATGTTAACTGCATGAATCCATACTGGAGGCAAAACAATCCTATTGGTTTAATTCATTGTTTTAGCAGACTTAGGGTATGGTGATCCAAATTACAGAAAGGTCCCTTATCTGGAAAATTCCATGTCCCGAGCATCCTGGATAATAAATCTTATACCTGTATCCAGAAAGCTTTGAATCAAGGGAAAACATTTTTATATAGTGCTTTTCACCCATGGGACTCAAAGCGCTTTTACAGCAAGGCAGCCATTATAGGCACACTAAGCAGCTGGGATACCAGGAGATTAAGTGACTTGTCCAGAGTCACAAGGAGTTGCCACAGACAATTGAACCACGGTCTCTAGCATGAGATCCACATCAAAGGCTAATTACTTAATCTCTAGGCCAGCTCTTCCTCACTTTTACTAACTACACGAAAGCCATCTTCCATATGGTCCATTTTAAGCAAATAATTAAATTTTAATAAATGATTTTCTTTTGTCTCTAGTAAAAAAAGTACCTTGTATGCAATGGTAACACTTGCATACAGAAGCAGCTGCTGACATTTCCAAATACACCAGCTAATGGAGGAGGAGGAAAAGCAGAAGAGAAGCTTACTAAGACATTTGGCAACTGGCTTAGAGCCTTTTGTATCCTAGCCAGCATTATTGGGAAAAAGCTCCCGAAAAATGCTCGGCCCTCTTTTGTTACATAGAAGGTATTTGGGCGGCTTTTGGGGTTTATGGTGGGTTGGCATGGTGGCGCTAAGACAAGCAATTCCATCAGAGGCTAGTGGCCAACCCAACCATGATATGGGACCAGATGGACATTACCCTCTGGCATGAAACTCGTGATGGCCCAAATATCATCCCCCTTTCAGAGGGGGGCGGGGCACAATAAAGTGCCACCTCGGCCTCAAATTTGGAAATTGTTGCCAGTTCAATGATGATGAATGAATTCATGCAGGTTTAAGCATGCGTGCTCGGGGTGCTGGGGTATACACGCTTACAGTAGGTGTTTCAAGCGGGGAAAGCCATCAGGTAAACAAATGGAGGCTCCAAAAGGGCAAGACAGCAGTGAGGGTAGACGCGATGCTTCCTTGGCTAAACTGCTACAGTAAGAGGGGAAGCAAAGGCCTTAGAACAGGGTTTTCAGGAGGAATTCAGGATACCATTCAAGTACAGTGAGGTTTCACAGCCCCACGAAATCTCAAGTCCGCAGAACAATTTCCAGAAATAATTTGCCAAAAATTGATCAAGGAAATGAAGTTGGGCAGGATGGTGGGCCCCTTTTCTAGCCTGCCGTTGCACAACTGGAGAATTTCATCCTTGGGTGTGGTACCAAATAAGGAGCCGGAAAATTCCGGCTGATTCATTATTTGTCACACCCTGTGTCATATACTTCATTCAATCAACCAGTAAAGCTGGTACAGAAAGTGGGTTGGGGGCCTTTGCCACAACCCAAAATTAGGATGGTTTGGAAAAAAACATTTTGTAATGAGTTTATGTGATGGTAATGTTTCCTTACATTTTTAGTGTCACTAGCTGTGTCTATGCCCATTTCAAAAAGTCATAGGTCCATGCTGGTTTTGTAATATTTCATAATGTTACAAGGCAAACTTGGGCCTATTTCTATCGATTGTACTCCTAGGTCCTGCAATTTTATTGCTGTGGCCATAAGCAGATGTCACTGATATCATCCCAAAATGTCATTCTTTAACATCCCTGACTATAGCACCAGTACTGTGACCCCTTTCACAGGCACCCTTCTGTAAATGCATTAAAACTTCTTGTTCTGCAGGACAATAAAATATATATGCTCTTTCAAGGGAACAGATATTGTGATACTACTAAAACAAGAGTTAACGTGTGTGGGGGCTATAACTATGAGGAATGGGAACAATTGCAAACATCTTCAACAGAGACAATGTACTCAACCTTTACCTGACAACCCCCTTTCTTGTTTAGGGAGCAGATTAACATTTGTTGATAACGTACAGTATATGGAAAATGAAGTTGGTGATATGTCTCAAGACATCAGAATTATTCAAGAAATGTACAGGAGATACTAAGGATATTAAAGCTGTTATGTGGGAGATTCACCAAGAGAGAGAGAGGTCAAGATAACTACAGAGTGTTAGAGAACATGTCATTAATCTTGTTATTTCACAGAACCTATTTATCAAACTGGACACTTGATTAATAAGCTGCATGCACTGACTGACATACCTTAAAGGATACTCTCACTAAGGAGACATCTATTCTAAGATTGTATTTTGAGGCTGGATGGTGCTTGCTTTTTTCATCTTTACATAACAAAATAAAAACTTACATTTATTTTACAGACCAGCTCCCTAGTATGATTTATTTTGTACGCCAGCATTTCTGATTTGATTTATTGCTATTATAAGAAGGATGGAAGCTCCTGGGCACTGAGGTCAGTATTCTGTTCTCTCCTTTGTTCCTCAGGACATTATTAATTGTGTTGACATGTTCATCAGTTCTCTTATATCACTGTAAGATAAGAATCCAGAAATACCAATGGCATCATGCTGTTTCAAGAAATTCTAAAAAGCAAGGTTTTTAAACAATTATTTTTATCATTAGTTTTTACTATACAAGCTCTTCTGTTTAATTCAGAGGGAATAAATTCCTAATCCATAAGTATCTTTATTAGTATATTTATATCTTTATCAGCAATTATTTTTCCTTCAGTGAGTTCAAAATATCTGTTTTTATGTCTTGAACCATCTTTGTCATTGGACATTAAGGGAGTTATTTATCAAAATCGGAATTTATCTCTCTATTTTTGGAATGCCACTCCGACCATAATGAAAATTTCCCAAAAAATTCCTGTGCGGTAAAAGCCTGAATAAGAAAGTAAAAAAATCCGAATTTTTTGGGAGTTGACTCCTGAATACCGAAACTTTTTTGGATTTGAAGCCCGAATACTGCAACTTTTTTGGAAACCCAGACCAAAGCAGGATATCTTTGGGACATGTGTCATTGACTTCTACATGAATTCTGCAGGACTGAGTTGGAGTACATTTTTAATTGGGTCTTTTAACTCCATCAGTGAACCCCCTGGATCTTATTGCAAATGACAAGGAAGGGGGAAATTCTTCAGCACGCCACCAGGGGCGATCCTGGCATTTTGCCGCCTGAGGCGGCCTTCATTTTGGTAGTCCATGCCACCAGTGCAGAGAGCAGAGTGCAGTAGAGTCGATTTTCCGGGTTTAAAAACGGAAATTCGGGTCATAGTTACCAGGAGCAGCATTTTTGCCGCCCCTGGCAACCAGGGGGACGCTGCCATCTGAGGCGAGTGAACAACTAGTCTCATTGGTGTAGCTCCCCTGCGCGCCACTGTGCTATTCTGTTGGGGGGGGGGGGTAGCAAGGGCACATCCTGCACCCAGGACCAATGGTGCCTAGTTACATCTCTGTCAAGGATATAAATGCGAACCAATGTATCCTCTTCTCTCGTCAAAGCCCAAAACCTGCATTCAACTATACAGTTATGTAAATCAATGAAACAAAAATCTTGCTATGATGATAATATAAAGGCTCCCCACTTCTACACTGTGTTCTGGATTCATAAACCTTATGCCTTACAGATACCTTTAGTCCAAACACCTAAACAGTTTAACCTCTGCCTTTCTGATGTTTGAGTGTTACATTAGTGGGCACTTATTAATCAGTAATTTCGGGTGGAAACCTCTTGCATTTGTAATTAAGTTTGCAATAGCTACTTTGGGGAACATTTTTGGGTAAAGTTACATAACACAAGGTTAATAGTATATAAACATTTCTTTCATTGTCTTTAAAGAAAAAGTGATAACCTAAGGTTGCCAAATAAATAGAAAATAGGTACATTTCTAAGGCTAATTGCAAAACAGGTTTCAGCAAGTGACACAGTTTCTATTCATGTCAATGACAGGAGGCACTGGAGCTGTTGGGTGTTTTTTCTTTGGCTGAAATATGCTGGTAGAGTAATAACGTGTGCCATTATGCTAATAAATACACTTATCAGGGCTGCACTGATTGCAAACTGATTGTAAAATAATGACATGCAATCAGAACAGACCTGAATTTTCTAGAACTGTCCCAGATTTTTCAGAAGACCTGGTGACTCTATTATAACAAAGTAATGTCATTTAGATATGCTCTATGCAAGAAAAAAAAGCTTGTTGCAGCAGCTACAACTTTAAATGGCAACCTTGCAAGGAAGTGTGACACTTTGAGAACACTGCTTGAGTGTCATTTTAGTGATATTTTAAATCTGTAAGGAACTAATATTGGCTATGACATGCACACGTGGCCCTGCATAGAAATACAACGAACCACTTATTTAAGAAGGTTGAAAAGAAGTAAAGCATCTTTCATAAAAAGGACAAAATTATTTTGTGCCTCAAGCTGATTGTTAGATTCATAATTTTATTGTTACAGAACAGAATTGATGGATGCCTTGATCTAGGATGAATGAGGTTTTAATTTGTGATTTTAATTTAAATGTTTAATTCAGTGAAAAGTCCATGAATGTATGCTCTCACTTATGCCTGGACAAGAGATTGGAGATACTTGATCACAGCCCCTGAATGCATTGAAGTGAATGGGTGTTTTTCACAATGACACAATGACTTTTTCAGAGGTGACTTTGCTGTGACTTTTTCATGCATAATACATTTTAGTCTATGAGCATTTTTACAAGGCATTTTTTACTGCAGTAGCTTTTTTTTTTGCTGCACCTTTTTCCATGCTGGAGTCAATGGGTGTCTTTTTGCCTTGACTTTTTAAGTGCAAAATTCATTGGGATCTATGGACGTTTTGTTGTGGGAAAATGTTGCTGTGGTTTTGTGAAAATAATCACTGATTGTAAAATTCAGAATCCATTCCCCCTGTAATATGTTGCTTATCACTAGGGATTAGGGCTCATTCATGGACCAGTTGTGCTGTGGCAATGGACTGAGCACAACTATTTGCTCTCTATTCTATTCTAGCATCTAACCTCATATGTAATAAAAGTTTGCCCAGGTGCATAACATATCAATAAGATATTTTCTTTTAAACAGGTGACCAGTAAAGGCTAGTTGTTGATTGGTTGCTATGTGTTACTGCACCTGGGAAAAAATAGTTTTTTTAATACATAATACTCGAAAAGTTGCACTTTGGGGCACAGCCAATGAGGCAACATGCAAAATGCAAAAAAACGTATTCCCTGAACCTAATTTTTTCACTCTGCATGTTGCTCCATGAGAGATGAGCAATATTTGCAAACTATGGTATGAAGTAGAGAGAAAGGAATACCTAACAGGTAAGTTTTATTTAGATTTAAACATAAATGGGGGAATGTTGTATGTGTTGTTAGCTCAAAAAACATTCACAGACATTTTTGCGAACATTATCGACCATGTTTGCGTCCTTTTTGACTGATTACAGAATCAACGATTTTCTTGCAAAGTTTGCGACCAAATGGCTGTTGCGAACATTCACAGTGTATACATTAAAATTTCCCACTCGCAGAAAGGGTTTTTTTGTCACAAAAACACTTGCGATTTTAATTACATTCCCCGAAAAGGACATATTTAATTACAGTAAATAAGAATGAATTATTTTCTTATCAATTCCATGTTTTTCCCATATTGCCAGAAGCAATCCAGTGTGAAAAATGTCTCACTCTTATGGGGTTATTTATATTTTTGAAGAATTCTCATTATTTTAGTAAAACCCCTTATTTATCAATAAATAAATTCGAAAAAAATCTTGTTACGGGAAAAGATTTGATAAAACCATGAAAAAAGTCTGTATTGTATGATTTTTTCAGATTTGATGCCAAAAACTCAGACTTATCCCCTGAAAACTGCATTTTGTATTATTGTATGAAGCCCAGCACAGATCATGATATCTTACAATTGTAAAAGGGATGTCTGCCATTGACTTTTACATGACTTCAGCAGGTTTGAGATGGAGTACTTTTTTATTCCAACTTTTAGCAGCCTCAGAGTTTAATAAATCTCGACAATTAGGGGCACATTTACTAAGCTCGAGTGAAGGTTTCGAGGTAAAAAAACTTAGAATTTCGACTTTTTTTGGGTGTTTCGGTACTAAACCTACCGAGCTACAGTGTTAGCCTACGGGGACCTTCCCCATCAGTTTGTTAAGCTTTTTGTGATCGAAGAAAAATCGTTTGATCGATCGATTAAAATCCTTAGGTTCGTTCGAAGGATTTAATCGTTCAATGGAATGATTTTTACTTTGATCGATCGAAAGTATTTGCGCAAAATCCTTTGAATTCGATATTCGAATTCGAAGGATTTAACTTCGAGGGTCGAATTCGAGGTTTAATTAACCCTCGATATTCGACCCTTAGTAAATGTGTCCCTTAAAGTTTTTCTTTTTCTACGAATATTTCTTTCCCTTTAAAACTCCGACCAGAAAAAATTGGACTTTAGTAAATAACCCTCTTACTGTTCTCACTTGTCATTCACTCACTGTTTATCAAATGAAAACTCTATTGACTAGAAGAAACTGGAACTGATTTAGAAAATCACCATATCCAACTTAGTTAAGGATACCTTCAACCTAATACCATTTAGTTTTAACACACATTTATTTAATTTGTACCAAAATGCATTACCTTGAATTTATCAACATTGATCTTTATTTGCCAGTTTGCTGACCAGTTTTCCAATTTAGTCAAGTCTTCAAAGTGGCAACAACCTGCATTGTACATACTTTTGCACAATTTAATATCATAAGCAAAAAAAGGGACATTACTTATAATGCCCACATTAAAGTCATTAATAAACAAGTTAAAAAGCAAAGGGCCAAGGACAGACACCTGCACTACTCCAATAACAACACAGGTCCAATTAGAAAATGCCACTCCAGAGTCTAGGTTTCTGCTTACCTCCTCAGTTAGATTAGTTTGGCAATATCTGTTATATATTATAAATTCACCTGAGCATGTTTGCAATTTATGATATTATTATTTTTTTATATATTAAATGAGTTGGACAGTTTCTTCAACAATGAATTACCTCTATAGGGCAGCCCTTTATAGGGGGTAGCTTTGGTCAGAATCATCCTGCAATGAGTTCCCTTCATCTCCTTTGGAATCCTGTCATTCTGAGAGTACTTAATTCCAAATAGTTCACCAGCTCCATGTCCCATGTTGGTAAAAACTGTGTTAACTAGCCATAAGAGATTTCAAATAAAGCATGCAAGATAATCAGTAGCACTCACAGGAGTGCCAATAAAATATCAAATCTGGGGTCCCCTTTGCAATAAGTTACATGACACAAACCCTCCTAGGTTTTAAATAACCTTTCAAGAAGCTTGAAGGTGCTATTAGCCTGTACGGACAGATATCATGAATTTATAACCGCATAAGTATTCTCCTATGCTTTACCAATAATTCAATTTAATATTAATTTGCTCACACCGTGAGCTATTTAATCTATTTCTGGGTTGTTTTTGTATTGTCTTTTTTACATTTGCTCTTAGAAGCAACATGCAAGACTCTGAAAGTGTGGGTAAAAAATAATGTTTAATGCAAAGACACATTTAATAAGGACATGCTCTTTATGTGTTAGTTCATAAACGGGGCCCTTAATTATATGTTAATTGGTCAAACATATTTTAAAGAGCCAATCACATTAAATGTATCAAATGTATCCTGAATATGAGCCAGTCATATTCTATGTATCAAATATATCACTTGGTAAAAATGCCAGTAATATTTCTTTGCTTAAACAGTTAAATCATTTCTAATAATGTGGTCACAAGGACTCAGCTTCCATTTCACCACTTGCTATAAATGGCCTGTCCATTTACAGGTGGAATAATATAGAAAGTTTTGACAGACATCTACAGTATATCCCTCTAGGGACTTCTTCAGAACAATTTTTTTTTCTTCTCCTTAAAAACTAAGAACAACATGGCTGCAATACATAATGCATCTGCATGGGGATCAATATGCAATGTGTGCACCAGAAGATGAGAGCAGTCCTGCTGAAGAACATTTTCCTTTACTCTAATCTGGCACTCTAGACCCTGCCTTTGTGTGAGATCTTTGTTTTGCATCTGAACTGTAAATAAAATCTGCTGGGACTGTTGGAAAAGTAGAACACTGCTTTTTATAGAGAAAGAACTAGATCAGATCTAGGAGAAGCAAAGGTAACCTTCAGAACTACAGTTGTTGAGTGGAATAAACTCCCAGCATGCCCCTGCCAAGCTACACAGGTCCTGTAATTCTGTAACAGCTGGAGGGCTTAGCAAGGATTTTCCACAACCATTTACATGAATGAAGACATTTTGGTAGGATACAACAAATTGTAATATGCAAAAAATTTGGCCAGCCAAATCTTCGGGGGGAGGAGATCGTTTTCCATGAAGTTTTAGCAATTCTAGAACACTGAGTAACAGCCAAATGGGAAGCCTTTGTTGGTAATCTTGTAACATAAACTATTATTTATATCAGGGAGCTGAATTTGTTTTATCCTTACATTCTTCTTTTCCTGTGCTACTTCCCATCTGTATGACGATAAATAGCATCCCTTACATTTACAAAGTAATGCCTTATACATTTATATAGATATAAATATTTTCCGTTAGCCAGTTTCCGTTAATTATCTTAGATACAGTTTCATTATCTATGCAGAAAAAAAAGAGAAATATTGCTATTAGGATGCTATTTCCCACATCAGACCCTATAACTGAACCTTGATATTTGTCCTTGACAGTGTGCAGTGAACATGAAGAGGATGCTGGGAGGTAGCCTGAAGCACAAATAAAATAAAGACAGCAGCTGCAACTGTACCTTGGCAAAATACCTGTCGCAAGGTTAAACTTGAGAACAGGGGTGATAGTGTCCTTTTCAATGAGAAAAAAACAAAATAGGTTTGGTGCAGTACTGAATTGAAAATAGAATGAACTCACAACAATAATTCCATTACAGACTTATAGACCATAACTCGAGTCTTAATCCAAAGTCATACTGTGCTAACAAAGTGACAACACACACTGGTGCTGCTGGGGGCATGAGAACATAGGACCCAAAAGGGCAGTATACAAATACCAGATTCATTATTTTTGGTGGGGACATAGAAAACATCCACCTGCTCCTTCTGGAGCCCTCTTTCTTATCTCTTTCTTATCTGATACTGCCTTACCTGAGAATACAATATGTATGCACCCAGGGGCGTAACTATCGGGGGTGCAGGAGGTGCACGACCTGCACCTGGGCCTGACCCAGCTTAGTTACATTACTGCATGCACACATTGATTAAATAGGCATATGATCCATTATCCGGACACCCATTATCCAGAAAGCTCCAAGTTATGTGAAGGTCATCTTCCATAGACTCTATTATAATCAAATGATTACATTTTTTAAAATGTATTTCCTTTTTCTCTATAGTATAAAAACAGTATGTTGTACATCCCAACTAACATATAATTAATGCCCATTGAAGGCAAAAACATTTTTTTAGTAGACTTAAGGTATGGAGATCCAAACTATGGGAAGACCCTTTTTACGGAAAACTCCAGGTCCCATGTTTTCTGGATAACAGGTCCCATACCTGTATTATAATAACTAGACCTTGCACACAAAAATAGCTCAATACAAAGGTGGAACTGCAGTAAATATTCTTTTATCAAGAATTGAGCAAAACAGGCATTTTATTACATACAAACAATGTCTATACCAGTGGTATACAAGTCAGAAAGCACCCCAACGCTGCAGCAAAAAGCCTTTGTCAATGGGAATTCCTGTTTTGTGAAACATTGGAGTGATTTTCTTGCCTAAAGTATCCACTTTCTGATTTGTATGCTATCTGTGCTGGGTGTCATGTTTATAATCTTTTGTGGATATTGTCACAGGCATAAACACTGTTTCTATATAACGTAATGCCTGTTTTGCACAATACTTTCAAACCTAAAGATGCTACACAGCCCGAAGGAAAGCCTGACAAATCAATATTTTATTAATGGACACAGAAACATCATCTATAACTGCCAGTTAAACTGTATCCTAAAAAATGTAAGCCTTGAAGAAGAATAAAATTACTGGCTGCCTGTTAATGCCTCTCAGAGCAAGACACCCTAATGATTTGGTGAGGGACGTGCCAAGGACATTTAGGAGCGTGGCTGACTGAGCTGAATGTATGCTGTTTGATGCAGGTCTGTTCAACCTTAAACATTGTTCTTGTGAGAGCAGAAATATAGATAGGAAGAAAACTGGCAGTGAAATTACTTTCTATTCTGAGACATTATATAGATACTATACACTTCTCTGGTTTTATATTGCTATGAGAGCAGTTTTTTGCTTCCCTTAGATTCATTGTGTACAGGGCCTCAGGCTTTTGTGCCTCTAAAAGAATATTACATTTGTTTTATAGTTAAATTATATTCCAGAAATATTTTTTTTAAGTAGACAGCAAGCATAATTGGCTTTGTATATTCACCACTTCCTTTCTTTATACTGACATTTCCAAGAGAGATGTCATGTTGCCTTCCTAAGCTAATGTATTCTCTATAGCAGTACTGTCCAATGTCTTTCTTGTTGTGAGCCAATTATCTTGTATACATATTCTCTGTGATCAGTTCGTTACATTAATGAAAATGTCTGGGGCTTTTGGTATTGCTGGGGGCCATAAAAACTACTTGAAGGTACTTATCTGACTCAGGGGCCCCCAGTTGGGCAAGAACAGCAGCTCTATGGATAAGAACAAGCAAGAAGATTTTGATTCTGTTTAAAAACATATCTAGCTAGTGTTTATCAAGATGGCAGCTTGGCAGCTCTGTATGTATATATGTGTGTGTGTATGCAGTAAATTATGCTTTTGCATTTGGCAGCATTTAAATAGGCAACTTGCTGATCATTTACTAGGATTTAGTAATGTTTCCCATTGAAAAAATATTGCAGTCCCTTGTTCATAATATAACTAACTTTCCTGTTTCTCTGGAGTGACTTGCATCTTCTTCTGTGCCTGGATAAATCAGCACTTACAGTGCGCTGCCCTAAGGAACAATATATCAGTGCACAAAAAAATTGGGTACCTGGCATCATAGAGAAGTTCACTGAATGAGCGTGGTGCATAGAAGATGGTGTTAAGAAGGTGTTAAGAGGGCATATTTTGGGGATGAGGCACTGAGACCTGTAAAATTAGTATTTCTGTCATTTGACTCACCATACCTAAAGTCTACTAATAAAATATTTAAATATGAAATAAACCCAATGGGATATTTTTATGCAACCATCAAATAGTTTTTGTTTTATTATTAAAAAGAATGAAATTAGAATTTTACTCTTTGGGAGATGTCCTTCCCGTAATTCAGAGCTTTACTGATATTGGGTTTTCCCATACATTTGTTTTAGAATATCAGTGGAAACCTGGTTGATTAGTTCACATACTGTATATATAATGTATCTATTTTGCACGTAAATGGGGTATAGGCTGTAAATATTAGACATACTGGGGTCACCTGGACACAAGTGCAAGAGCATTTAGGGTTGCAAAAACATACCCATTAGTGTTCCTTTAAAATACAATTGAAGCCAGAGTCTGGTTGTGCCAAATTAAGCAACATGCCAGCAGGCACAAGGCAGCCCTGCTTTTACTTGCTGCTATTGGGTGGTGGAGAAATTCAGTTGCATGTTCAATAATTAACTTTTACAGGCTGCTATAGGGTGATTGTGAGGATCCTTCCTATCAATGCTAAATCATCATCATCATCATCATAATCATCATTAAGTCATCTTGCTATTACACACAAAAGCAGACTTCTGGAGGACAAGCAGAATGCTGTTGCACACACATTGATTTTGGCATGTTGCTTACAGTAAACTCAATATTGAAATCCACCCTTACTGTGAAGATTGGAATTCTGGTAGAAGCTCATATGTGCATAAGTCAGTATTTTGACATTTTGACTCTCAGAGTGTACTGTAGGCCTTAGAGCTTTGGTGTAAAAAATGTGTTTGAAGCCTTCAAATGGTAATAGCATTAACAAAAACAGAAGTTGGGTGTATATAGATTACAGGATTCATTGGACGGTCCTCTTGCAATAAGTGGAACACTGATCCTAGAGAGGATCCTGAAAATTGTGTAAATTTCATAGAACAGTTTTATAAATTTCAAATGTTGCAGGATTACAATCTCCAGCATGCTTTATTCCTTAATAATATGTCAGAGAATGCTGGGAGTTAAAGTTCAGCAACTGGTCAAACAATATCCGCTATCAAGAATCATTAATAACTTGCTAATGAATTATTATTTTTCTTGTCCATTGTTATAAAGAGATCAAAACATTTCTATATCACACAAATAAAACAGAGCTGCGTGCCAAAATAAAACTGCGTTTGTAAATACCAACATAATCAGTTTATAGATATATAATGTATTATCATCTTGATTTTCTTTGTATAATATAAAAAAAAAAAAAAAAACTGCCCTTCACTTGAATTGTTTCTCACCATTTAGTTAATGCGTGGAACTGAATTGAAGCAGGCATTGTCTTTGTGAAAGGGCAAGGCGAAACAGCCACCTGTACAATATTTAATATTCTGCTGCAGGTTTTCTATTTGCGTATTCTGTCCCCCAACCCCCACAAAAAAAATCGACTGGCTGTACGTCTCATTGCTGTTGCTTTCAATGACGAGTGAGCTATGGATAATAATTAATCTTAATGAAATGCAGATTAGAAGGATACAGAACATAAGGCTTGCTTTTAACCCAGATAGACCAGAAAAGTGAATTTTACACTTTATAAATAATCTACACTAAAACACACCTTAACGCAGGGAATCCCATACTGGAACCCTGTGCTCTTAGTGAACTCTCGGCATGCCCAGGTAGATATAGGTTGTAAAGGGATGCTGGGAAATGTAGTACAGCAATAACTGTAGAGTTGTAGTGACTGCATCCATTATTTCTGATTTCAGTGGTGAAATCATTGGATTGCCTTACAAAGTTTAACTGCAATCACTGTATCAAATGAGGAAGGCTATAAAACTGCAAATGTGCATCACAAAAAAAGAAAAAAGAAAACACATACACAGGGAACTTCCTCACGGAAATGTTAATCCCCCCTCCCTCTGTGACACCTGGTGCCACCCAGTATCATAGAACATATGTCATTGTGTGTATGAAACCAAACAAATAGTTTTCCTGCTATGTAGAGCAGCTGTATCCAGCACAGTCCCTTAGAGCTGTCTGCATCCCAAGCCAGGCAACAGGAGAATTCATGTATTCTGTAGGTGCCAATCAATTCCCCTGAGGAAAAGGCAGCTTTCACTGGTAAACATTCAATGACTGCTATGTCCTTTGCTCTATTTATTATCACCTAAAGAGCAACTCATTAACTGCAGTGGGAAATAAACCAATTTAGGGCATTCTTCAATTGGGTTTTTTTTTTTTAAAATACATATTACCATATATTCTTATATATCTATATTTCTTGACCTTGTGTATCTCCATTGATGTCCTACCCTTGCCTACATCAGGGAAGATGGCAGATAGGTAGCCTAGCTTGCAGTCTTGATGACCTACTAGTTTAAAGTGCCATTTACAAAAGTATTGCACATGACCATACACTGCAACGAAATTCATATTTATGAAAAAATGTGGCACACTTTAGCAATATTCACCATGCCATCCTTAATGAATGCCCCCCAATGAGCCATTAGCATTCATATCTCCATCTAAGCTGTAGACATGCTGCACATTAAACAAAATATCATCGCACCAGTATTCTATTCATCTCACCTATGGCTAGCTTTCCAATCTGAGAAAAACCACAAAGCGATCATGACCAGTCTAGGGGACTTTGCCTTTTTTTCAGGAATTATTAAAACAAATGCAAGATTCACTGCAAATGATGTTGATGGCATCTTTCTAAAACTCAATTCAATGTCTCCAAAGCAACTCGCTTTCATGGCTTTAGAGCAATAATGTCTAAATACCTATAATCCAAAACACATCTGTT
This sequence comes from Xenopus laevis, assembly GCF_017654675.1. Taxonomy (NCBI): domain Eukaryota; kingdom Metazoa; phylum Chordata; class Amphibia; order Anura; family Pipidae; genus Xenopus; species Xenopus laevis. The sequence continues at coordinate 67,833,854 of NC_054372.1, read as the reverse complement.
AGGGTGCACCAGCTTACCTTTAGTCCGAACCCTCCATGGAAAAGGCAAAAATTGATCTTGTCTGAAAATTCTTCATTGGGAACTAGGATGTTACTGTAAATCCAATAGTCAGAGAGATGCCCAGATATCCTAGCACAATTCTTCAGCCCAGGGATGGGAGGCACAGCCTGTTTTATCTAGTTCCCTATGAATGATGAGAGCTGTTATGATCAGTGAGCACGGCTTGCCTGTTTGTATGCTCTGCATGTACAAGAATCTCTGGCTATTTTTTCCAGGAGCTTCGCACAGCAGCACAGCAGCTCCACAGGGAAGCGTTTCGGCTCCCAGTTCTGACACGCCTCCAGTGATGCTGCCTGTCACTCAGCAGGGCGACAGCAAGATTGGGAGTGGATCACAAACCATTTGCACATTTCATTTTAATGCACCAACAACAGCAGGCAGCCACATTGAGTGATTTAAATTATATAAATAAATTCAAGAATGCAAATATTGCATTATCTCTCTTGCTTTAGTTTTACCATTTACCCTTTACAATTTGGTTCCTCTGTTTGCTTCGGTTCTGTGATTTTTTTTATTTCATAACTGCAGATTTTTCTCATTCTGCAGCTTCTGCCTCTCCAGCTATTGTGACCAGTGATTACAGCCTGGACCGGGAAAATCTACCTGATGCACATCTGGGGAGGGCACTGTTATCAGTATATATTACAAATGGAATTTGCTGAAATGCAAATAATTCACTTAATTAAAAACAGGATTAATCCCATTAGTCCCATCAGGGCTTCAAATTATTATAGAATTTTTTCCAACCAGTTGTGAATATGTTTAAAAAAAAAGGTATATGGGATGATTACAAATCAGTCCTTTGTTTATAGTACACAAATTGGTGTGCAGTAAGGTAACAAAACAATCTCTCTGAAAATATTTGGAATTGATCTGAATTTTCAATGTAACATTCATAGCAATTTAATAATTTTTTAAATGACCGGATTAGCATGCTATTTTCACATATGGTCATTTTTTCAAAGTAGAATTACCTGATACATTTTTGGGTGGTAATTGCCTGCTCAGGGCAACCTGCAGCACATAAAATTTAATGGTAAGAAATTTAAGCTTCCCTTCAGTTAGAGCTGCAGTACATGGTGCAATGTGCAGTACATGCACAGTATTTATGGCAAAGGAAAGAGCTCGTAGTGGGCACATAGTAGCATTCAAAATTCCCTGGTAGCCCTGAGCAACTAAAAATGAAAAGTATTTTTTTTACATTATCCTCTGCTCCAGTGCTGTCATTATAACTTGACATTTTGCTTATGACGCCAACCTGCAGGGACTAGGGGTTGTGCTGGCCCAAGTCCAAGTGGGGAAATAGAGAGTGATAGTATAAGCCTGTGACCCACCGAGTAAAATTACAGTTTGTTCAAGTTGGAGCTACTGGCTATTGTTTGGTCTGTCACCGAGGAGTTTGCTGAAGCATGTGGACATTTACACAGGCAATAACCCATTGGTCTATGGACTCTGCAGGGCTGGGGGCCTTGGAGCAGCGTTGGTGGCCCGCTATCCAGTTTTTATACAGTTTGACTATGAGATTCCCTATAAACCTGGAAAGTCTCACCAAAACACATATGCTCTGGTTCGTAAACCAACAGATGTGCAGGTTGGGTAGTGGGATGAGGAACATGAGGGGGTTGAGATTCCACCACTGGAATTAAGGGTTCGAGGGAGGCAGGAGGCCTCTAATACACAGGTTGCGGGGGTGGAAGGCCCCATGCAAGAAATCTACACTGTGGACTAGTGGAAAGAGGCCCAAAAGAAGGATCAAGCACTCCAACAGGTACTTTATTGAGTGAGGAAGGGGCAGCACACCCATACCAGGTGAGGGTCTGAATGGCTCCAGTGGCTGGGGCAGCTGCAGCATTGGGACAGGCTGCTAGAGTACCATGGGCTGCTATACTGCCAAAGTGAACAGGAGAAGTAATTGCAGAAGACATGGCAGTTTGTGGTCCCTGATGCCCAGCTGCGGGAGGTGTGCTGCATTATGCCTGAGACTGAGGGCAGCTTAATGGCGGAAAAAATTGAGCAGCTAGTTCGCCCTTGATTCTTTGCTCTAGGACTAGATGTGGTCGTTAAGAAAGTGGCCAGCAGTGCCCACAATGTGCTATTCATAAGGCTCGACCAAATAATACAACCCCTCTTCAGACTGCTGCCTGCATTTCACTAAACACTCTGTCAGTAGCCTGTTTTAAACTTTGCAAAGGTGCCAAAAGAACTCAATTTACTGGAGAGTATATGGATACCCTAAATGTCAGCATGCCTTCATAAACTGCTAGTTTATTCTTTTATAGCTATGTCATGATCACATTCCTGCAAATGAACTCAAACCCCTCTACTATACACTTAAGTCCAGTCATTAACACATGGCCGAATGGCTGCCCTTGCATATACTGAAATATCCAGCATTCCTTGCAAACCAAGAATAATGGTAATTATCCAGTTACATGGCAATAAAGACACTTCCTTGATGTGGCAAAGTATCCTGAAAACAGGGCCAGATTACCTGTTATGTGAACTAGGTACCACTTAGGGCCTGTCTGATGCACAGGCCTAGAAATGGTGGGGCTATAGAGTGTCTTGGAGAGGCTGCATGTAGTGGCCAAAAATTGTCCAAAAATTAAACATTGATCCAGTTTCCCTCACAATGCATTTGGCAATAACACTCTTTGTGCAGGACTTCTTTCTGATTGAACAGTAAGTTTATTTTTGTCCACTTGGAGAGTAGTTCGTGCACAAGGAGACATTTTTTGCTGAATGAACATTGTTGAAAGGAGGTCCGAGAAGAAGATGTGACCCCAAAAGACAACCCATTTTAATAATGCTTAAATTGTGTTAATCTGGCTCTTCAGAAGGACATATAAATGTGCAAAAGCACTTCACTGCATGTTGCAGACAATATCTTTATTATAACCAGAAACTATGTGCATACTTACAACCAGTAATAAAATAATATTTATACACAAAAAGGACAGATAATCAGAGAAAGTGTAAATACATCATCTCATTTTTGGAAGTTGTATGTAAGAAGCAAAATTATCAGTACGGCTGTCAGCCATGATTACATTTCTCTCTCTACAGACTGAATACATTTTAAAAATTGGATCCTAGTTCCACTGTCATAAACTATTATGCTAATTACACCAAGCAAGGCACTATGTAGAAGCTACTGGAAAAAATATCTGAAATATTGCTCTCCAAAAAGTGAATCATGCTACTGGGTGCCAGATAATCATTTGAAGTTTATCAGAATATTAGTTGACTGCAAATTTATTAAACACAGTCACCCTCTCCCCATTCCCTTTCATCATATTGTAAATCATATTCCACGTCTGTATTATCAGCTGGACCACACCCTGCTTTTACCTGTTACTAGAAGACTCTATTCCTATGTATCAAAGCCCGAAGCATCTCATTCTGGGGATTGGGGTATAAACCAAAAGGAAGTTTAGTTATCTTCAAGATGTAAGCTATTATTCTTTGAACACTCAAGATGATTGTCAGTTTTACAATTTGGCAAAGACAGAAATATAGGAAATAATATAATATGAATAATAACAATAATAGGAATAATAATAATAGATATGTGAATAATAGGAAAATACAGATAATTATATATCCACACCCATACCCCAATGCATCATCAACTATTATCTTTTAGGCTGTATGGACTTCACCCAACATGATCTAGATTGTTGATAGCTCTAGAGAGAAGCTGGTTATAATTGCAGTGCTAAGTACTCTAACTATTTGCTGTGCTATGGTGTTTCCATCTTGTAATTTTAACAAGCCATAACCCACAATGCAAATAGAAAATTCTGCATATAGACAAGCAACTATTGGGGAAATGTTCTCTGCAGTATTTTAAAGAATATGTCTCTGGTAACTCCTAATAGGTGGTCGCTGGCAAGTCCCCCTTCAAAATACATTAAAGCAAAGTATATACTGCATTCTTATGGTATTTATTGTGGCAAGAAAGGACTTTGTAGGCAAATTTAACTTCATGAGAGCATAATAAAAAATGTTTAACCCAAGTTAACAAGCACCTGGTGGGTGCAGTCTGGCTTGTGTTTCTAATAGGCAATCTAACTGCTTTGCATGCTATGGTCAATGAAACTCACTTATGCATTTTGAAGATTCACAGACTCCTTTTACTGGTGAAGGGTGCTCAAACTATGAGAATGTCTGGTTATATGTTACAATAAAACAAATATTTAACTTGGCCCTGATTGTTCTTACTTCACATATTTGGACTATACCCACAATCTGTTCTTGATCTTAAAGGGAATCTGTCGTCAATTTAAACTTTTTTATTTGCTTTTTTTTCTAAAATGGGACTCAATAAACACTGGCAAATAAATTGTTAATTCACAAATCTATTATTGTTTTTGTCAAGGGGGCTTCCATATCTGCTCATTATACATGTCCTCCTGTGCTGCACTAACAGGAGGCACAACATTATATCTGTGCTTGGAGGATAGTAGCTTATGCCTATAGGGAGGGCTTTTGCTTGTTGCCAAGAACATATGCAATGTGAAAGTTGTTTTCTGAGCAGTTTCAGAATATTTTCTACAATTTTCTTCTTATTGTAGAATGAAGCTTGAAGGGTGGTTATTTTACTTACACTAGCCAATACATCTAACTGCTGATTTATTGCAAAAATTTTTTTTAAAAAAAACAACAAATCTGTGTACAGTGTATAAGAAACAATTAAAGGAAACGTATGAGTTTATATTGCCTTTAAATATATTGAATTTATTTTTCTATCAGTTGCATTTATAAAAATATCAAAATATTAAAATTATATATGAAAATATTAAAAAATAACCTTCCACATTCCTGAGAAGTAAAAGAGGCATTTTCAAGTTTTAATATGCAAATCTGACCTAGTTTGAGGATTTCAGCATCTCATAGATCCTCGATATTCAGTGCATTTGCATCATACCATGGCCTTAACAGAAAATTTCAATACATGAATATAAAACAGTAACTTTTAAAAAGTCAATTAAGATGCATTCAAAGCATGCTGTAGCTTTTGGTATTGACTGCATAAGAATTTAGATATTATTTTCATAAGACAATACCCAGAATACAATCATGGTATAAATATATTCCTGTTTCCTATACCCTATAAAATGCTTTACAAAAAAGCAGAGCCATATTTAAACAGATCGCTATGATTTATAATGAATGTAATGTTTGATCGGCCAGGACCAATAGGTTTCCTTATACCCTTATAATCTTATACCACAAAGGCTTTGAAAATTAGCGTTGTGCTAAACCTAAGAAGTGTATAATTAAAAACATATCACAGTGTCTTCCAAATCCAATAATGCTGACTCGAGCTGAATATTGGTATACTGCAAGACAACATCCATTATAAACAAGAATTGTTATATTTTGGGTATCCGAGGATGAGTAGAGTATAACAGTGCTTTATTAGCAGAGTCAGACAGCCATTACATAACAGTAAGCTTAAACCCTCAAGCTCAGAAGCGTGACTAGAGGAGGGCCGGCCCTGGTGGTGACGCACAGCCGGGCCCCGCCCCCTCCGAACGACCGCATTTGGCCGCATTTGTCAGCAGCGCGCGGTCTGCCGGGGGGCCCTGGCCCGCTCACACCCCCTGCTCCCCTGGTAGTTCCACCACTGCTCAAGCTGTACAGAAAGTCTTGTTTATGCACAGCACAAATCCTGTGCACAGTGACACCCACAGGCCATTTGTGTAAACACCACAGGAATTCTTTCATAGTTGGAGTTTTTCCAATAAATTTGCCGAAATGTGAAGACTATGGATGAGAACATTTTTTTCCCGACAAACTGTGCCACAAATTTTTGACACAATACAAATTTTTTCACCCATTAGAGTCTAAATTTTGCTCATCACTAATAATAAATCCTGGAAAAGCTTAATAAATCACAGATAATTAACAAAACAATATTTTTAATAAAATACAGGTCTTCTTTACTATTGTTTGGTTTCTATTTTTTTTTATACACATCACGTAAAAACTGATAAATGATAGCACACGATAGCAAAAAAGTCAATGATTGTCGGAGGTAGAGATGAAAAAGTTGAAATCCAGAAGCTTTGATTTTCCAGTAAAATTTCCAGTGATATTAAAGCTTTCATGCAAGAAGATAAGAGGCAAGGGAGGCAAAGTCACAAGTAAATTGAGGTTATAATAAGGCAATATGGAGCCAGGCTTGGCTGTTGACAGCTGGGGCCATCAGCACAGGTGTGACTTACTAGAGTATAAAATATGTACAAAAGTCTTTAGGGGATTGAAGCACAGACATTCAGAATATATTCTGTAGAAGTAAAATTATGACAATGAATAAGTATGATCAAATAATTTGTATGTATGTAATTCCTGAATGTTAGCTTTAACCATTAACTTGAATACCAGATTATACATACAGTATATGTCAGTGAGCATACGCTGTACCAGGTGTCCCAGTTCTGCTTCTGCAAAGACATACTGGAAGGGATTGTGTGGGATATCTGTAGATCCCAAACATATCTAAAATGATGTGATTTATTTAAAAAAATATGTTGCTTTTCAATTGAAATTGCATATTTTGCAAAATATTTTCTGTCTGAGTAATATGTTGTGTGTTAAATTGTACCCCACAATGTATGCAGTAACTCCCGGCCTTATTTTGCTATTTGCTATTATGATTCCAGCTGGGTGAATTTTGGATTCAGCTACACAATGACTGTATACACTTTATCACAAAAATAAAGTCCAGCTTGTACTGCTTTGTGATGCTTTGCACTTGGTAAGGGAATACTTTTACTGTACCCCATAGAGTAGCCATGTAGAATACAAACTAATGCACATATATCTTTATATTTTTTATTCATGAATTCTCCACTCAGATTTCTTATTAATATACATTGTGTGAGTATAATCTTCTAGTATTTTGGAAGCCAAAGAGATCGTTTCTCCCAGACTTTACAGTGTTAAGCCTGCAGTAATTTTACTGGCATGCTGAGCAAGGGTGTTGCTTAGCAAGTCAGTTCCATCCTGGAGCACTTTATTAATTGAATATGAATTCATAAATCAAGCTTATAGCATTGAAAGACAAAGTTAATATTGCCCTTCTTTCCAGGCACCTGGTTGGGTTGCAAGAATAAATGACAGTGTTAGTAAGGAATCAATTGTATTGACCCAAAATAATCCACCATAATACCGTAAATATTCTCCTATAACAACACCTATATTCCCCATGGGTATAAAAACACCACATATACTGTATCATTGCTCTTCTGAGTAGTTTGACATGCTCCTCACCCTCCCCAAAAAACATATATTCTCTAAATGTTGTAATTTATCACAATTTTCTTTTTAAATTTGATAAGTAATAAATGATCCCTTATATGTTTAAAAGCGCCACAGAAAAGAAAGTCAGAAAAAAATAATAAACAATTGACATGTCACAGAGGGGTTCTTGCAACACCTTGGGGCTCTTGGACTTCTTCATAAGAAATAACTAGTGGGGGAAGTTTCACATGGAAGCTCCTTAGGCTGTTCTTATACAGTTGCCAGCTTCCATTACTGCAAATCATCAATCAAGCTGATTGTAAGGGTACCTGGTGGTCCAGTGGTACGTCGGGGCGCCTGCCATGCTCCCTGTGAGTATGCAGCATTTGCTGCTTCCTGCTGTATGATGTGCATGTCCTCTTTTTTTCATTATTGTTGCATGACGTCACCGCGGTGTGAAATCCAAATATTTAAAGGGCGGGCCCTTGTCCTACCATTTGCCTAATATAGATCTATTTTCTGTAGTTCCTGGGTGCGATATCTAGTTGTCTTGTTTGTTTCTGATCTTGCCTGTCCCTGACCAATCCCGGTTTGCTGCCTGTCCTGATCCTGCTTGTTTATTGATTACTCTTTTAGATCACAATTCCATACTGTGCTATTGTTGTGTTTGACCTGACCTTTGACCTCCACTATTCCATTCTCTCCTGTTTTTGTGCCTACTCTGCCCGATTAGTATTGACACAGCTTTTTCCAGACTGCCCCTTCTTGTTCCCCATTCTACCAGCTAATGTTTGGTTTCCTAGTCTGCCCAGAACTCTCTTCTTGGTCCTCTCACTTTGCGACCAGGCGGCATCTGAGTAGAGGAGGGCTCCTTCTGAAGCCAAAGGCGGCTGCTATAGGCTGATTATGAGCAGAGGCCGGTCTTTGGGGTTTGTGTAACACTCATGCAGAGGCCTAGCAAATATAAATATACAGTTAAGTAAAATATATTATATATAATTTTATTGGTCAGAGGCAAATTTGTTAAAAAGTATATCCCATGATGTACAGTGCAAATCGGGCAAGAATCAGGCAAGCAATTGGCAAGAACATACCTATTAGCTGTGTTAATGTATTGTTGATATGTGATGAGCTTATTCCTTAAAAGGGGTCTGTAAATATCCATCCATATACAGGTGGTATAGCATTTGGGTGTTATAGTACCCAATTACTACAATATGTTGTTGCTTCTATCCCATAGCCTTTGGCCATGAGGTTTTCTTTGTCTGCTTTATTTATAGTCTCTTCAACGTTGTTATCAAACGGTTAGAGCTGCCATTATCATATGGTTCCCTATTTCACTGAAATTTACAATCTTTATCAGATGTAAACTTCCTAACATAGCTAAGGTTTCAGGATGTGTACATCTATAACACATACAACAATAACTGTTATTATACAATGTACAATAACAGTGCATAAAGTCCTCTTATATTGTGTATGTTAGTTACCCTCTGTACTATGCCACCATACAGTATTACACACAATCATAGCTGAAGCATTTTACAAGTCTACTGTAATCCCCCTAAAAGCATCAGGCATACATACAGTAGTTAATAATAAAGTATGTGATCACACACAATAATCCTTCCAAGGAGAATTCCCAGATACTACACTAGATTAGTACAGCAATAACTGCTACCGACAGGATTTGGTCACCTCTGCACTCAATCTTCTGCAGACCGCAGTCTTGCATTCTCTCCTCTAAATTGTATTATGGCAGTTATGCAATACAGAATGAATTCTACTACATCAAATTCACAACTTCCAGATGTTTTCAGGATCACATAGTCTTTTTAAAGGTTGATATATGTTTTTTATAAATGTTCCCTTTTGACATGTCTACTGGATACATTAAAAGTTGCACTTCGTGTGTATTTATCTTTCTATCCTCCACCAGCTTATATGATGGTATTGGCTCAGTATTTATAGCCTAACCTAAGAGGCCATAGTCTCAGTGACTGTGAACTTCTTTATCACACCCCTTACCCCTCCTTTTGTGCTATAATCCCCCTATACAAGAAAGAAAATAGTGGGACATTCAGGTTCAGATTTATACATAGGGTCCCCCAAGGCTGGGACCACTCTTCACCCCTCTTTTCCCCTTCACACATGAGTAAGTCCTATCTCGTCACGTCTGAAGCACAGGGAGATTTAAAGAGATAGCAAATCTCTCGAAGGTCCCCAGTGATTCCGAACCCATTGCAATGTGACTGGGCGGCATGATGCCCCTAAAATTCTGCCGCCCTAGGCCTGGGCCTTTGTGTCCTTTCCACAAAGGCGGGCCTGTGGACATTACATAGCAATCTAGAGGGTACAGTATTATGTTATTCTAGTCATGGCAGCTGGAAAAATGTACTTTCAATAGCTTAGAAAATTCTACTGGTTTCTCAGTGCATGTAGAGAGAGATACAGGCCAAATATTTCCTTGTAGTCAGTACTGATAAATATGAGGTATATTGTCATTTATGCCCACATCAGAAAAAGTTATAAGGAGTATAGCTGTCACTAAAGACATGCATGTGATGGATGAATATAGCTTGACTACCCTCCTCATGGAATATTTTCATTTGGAACTGACATGGTTAAAAAATATTATCATTTCTGATACTCTAGTATTACGGTCCTGTGGAACACAATCATATATGAAGTGACAGAGAAGGTTGCAGGAAAAACTATACTTAGAATCATGAAATCTCATTACATTTTAGCATTCAACTGAATGCTGCAAGACTGATATTTAAGCGAGCAAATCTGCCCAGGAGCCTAATTAATAAAACTTATAATAAGAATTTTTGGCAAGAGATGGATGAATAGTGCCTAAATATGAAGTCTGCCTTTGAGATGTTCACTATGGGAATTTTTTCCCCACTAATCCTCTGTTTTGCCAACTGAATCATACTGCCCTCAATAAGTCAAAGACATAGCATGGGAACAGAGTGCAAGTAAAATGACAGGTTATTATACTGCCTAACACCCAGCTGTTCAGGCTTGCCGAAGGTGCTTGTTTTAAGCAAACACGAGAGAGCACATCTTTTATCTTCTAGATATGCTTGTTTTAATGATGAGTCTGCTGTGAGAGACAAACACATTTTTAATTTTGTTGTATAAATGACATTCATATTCATAACTGATGTTGTTGAGTAAATCTTTTTCATCCTGAGGACTTCAAAGGATAGACTCTGGGTCTTATTTACCTAAGTGAGCTGGTATTGGCTATAACTCATCACATATTCTGGCAGCAATTAATTTTTCACGTAAAGTAACTCTGGTCCCATGTTGTTAAAATAATAGTCAAAATGTATTTTCACTCTTCTCTGTTAAGGCCCTTATTCATCCAGGTCATAATATGCATCTGGTTGAGGTAAGTCTTAAGTAACTGGAAAGTCCAGACCTACCTCTACTAGATGCTATTTCTGCAGTTACATAATCAGCTGTCAGAATCTGCTGTTTTTCCTGGAATTTTTCCTGGCAATGCGTTTTTGTTTAACTACAGGGAGCAGATGCCTAAATCTTGATTTCTTACAAATATTTTACATATCAATTTCCAGGACATTTTAAATACAAGCTGATGAATGAATTCCATATAATGAGGAGTAGTGACGGGTGAATTTTTTCGCAAATTCGTGGGGGAATTACCGCGATTCACCCCCGGCGAATTTGTAACAGACTTGCCCTAGCCCTCCCCCTCCCTTTTCACTTGTCTGAGCAAACAGGTTCTTTCTGTGAGTTAGGGTTTTACAGCAATCTGGTTAGACTGTTGTGATCTACCAGTTGTGTGTGATTTGTGTCTGACTCTTTTGCTGGCAATTTCTGGTTCATTTACCCAAGTTCTATGCATGACTCAGCCTGTTCTGTGACTATCCCTCTATAACGTCTTAGTAAATTGTTTGTATTGAACTGAACTGCAAGTCTCCATTCATCAACTGTGAATCCTCCAGATAAAGGGTTGTTAATATTATTAGTTACATTTGTATCAAAAGGCTGTGCTGTGTAATCCGTGCATTCTGCCAAAAGCCTCTGGGTTTTAATTACATTTTATAACTTTGTAACCTTTTCAGTCAGTGTTCAGCGCACCTGTCTACCAGGGAATTGCCTGCTCTCTAGTCATATAACTACTGATTATCTATACCCAGCCGTTAGGATAAACTTCATATAGATATTCATAGATGCCACTGGGAAAGAGAAGGATTTAACTAGCTTTACCCAGCAGATTGCATTAATGTTAAAGGTTATGCACAACCTGCAAATTCAGTAGCTACAGGGACAGGTTGCTCAGGCTGTGGCTAATCCTACAGCTGTTACACACACACACACACACACACACACACACACACGAGTCCTCTGCACTCAACCCATTATCAATATATTTAAGACAGAGACTTAAATACTGAAAAATGCCTTACCCTTTAAACAAAACAGGGATTGTTTGTCCATATATTGCAATATATTTAAGCTGGCCAACAACGTCAAAGTCATCCCATATCTGGCCAGTCCTATGCTCAATTTTCATCTGATTCATTAAGAATTCTATTGCTTCATTATACATTTTACAAAGGGACTAAGTTTTACCTGCAACTTACTAGCTGCTTTCAAAGTAAAACTCCCAAACTGCTGCCCTTTTATTAGACACCAGTGGGATCACCTAATTATAGCTGGGAAGGGTGGGAGATACAACATGGAGCTGGTCACTGCTCCCTTATAACTATAACAAACAAGGGAAAGTTGTGCTCACCACTTATTTTTAAAACCATTAGGTGGGGATGCAATGAGGCTGTGACCACAAAATACATATAGTCAAATACAAGAGTCCTCTGCACTCAACCCATTATCAATATATTTAAGACAGAGACATTTTGTCTCTGTACTTGGTCCTTTATAAAGTTGTTTAAGCAACATAATCTCAAAGAAGGCCATGTTATGATTACTTTTCCTTAAACGCTCAGCCACACAAATGCTAGATGAGATGAGATGAGTTTGCTATTATTAGGTATAACAAGATTCAAAAGAGAATCATTCCTAGTAGGTTATTGAATGAGCTGAAATAAAAAGTTGTAATTTAGAATATTTTATATATTATATAATTAATAACCTGATAGTTTTTTCTGACTTGGCAATCCCATTACCCCAGTCAATGTCTGGATAATGAATTACTTAATAAATAATTATAATTAAGTTTGTATTAGCCTGTTCTCCTTGAACAGGCTAATACAGCTGGTAGCTGGTAAATTGCATGCCCCCCTTACTCCTCCCCCATGACCCTTTACTAATCCCATTTCCCAGTCTACCCTAGCTTCCCCATAGTTTTTTAGCTCATCCCCCCTTGCCTAGTTTAAACACCCCTTCAAACTCTTCTTTCCCTAGTACAGTAGACATCTTCCATTGAGCGCCAATCCGTCACTAGTATAAAGGTTGTACCCCAAGGAAAAATCATCTTGGTATTCTAGGAACCCAAACCCATCCCTTTTTACACCAAGACCTGAGCCGCACATTTAGCTCCCTAAACTTTGCACGTAACTTTGCATGTGGCACGAGCAAAATTTCAGAAAAAATTACATTGGATGACCTTCCCATGATCCTAGAGGTTAGATCGTTGAACTCATTCTTTAAGGTCTTCCATCTACCATTAATTTTGTCATTAGTATCAATATGTAGTAAGACAGTTGGGTCATGCCCAGCCCCAACCAATAATCAACCACATGCCGAACCTTGGCACCAGGAAGACAGCAAATTGTTCAGTTGTATCGATCCGGATGACAGACTACCCTCTACTTTCCTAATAATTGAATCCCCTACAACCACAAGCTGCTTAGGCCTGACTGCCAATCCAGAGTTCACTCTCCCATCTTCTTCTAACAATCTGGCAAATCTGTTGAGATGAATAAACCCTGGAGCAGCCTCCCTTTTCCTTTTGCCCACATTTTCTTACTCTCACCCAGCTGACTGCCTCATTATTCTGCTGCTGTTCTCCTTTCCCCAAACTATCCGACCCCACTAGGTCCTGCTCAGTGAGCAAGAGACTACTCTCAGGATTATCAATTAACCGCAGTGTTGCAATTTGTTGCTCTAGGGCTTTAACAGTGGCAATTTGCTCACTACCGTCACAGAGGTAAGCAGTTTGGAACATCCAATAGTTCAAAAGACCGTGACTACCTTGTTGTGGTGCTATATCCAGAAACCTTGCTGTTTAACTTGGTTCCAGTATTCCATATAGTATAAGAAGTCGGATGGCACACACTGTGGCAATTGTGCTAAAACATAAGTGATTTATTTGGATCTCAACATGGTTAAGATCCAAATAAATCATTTATGTTTTAGTACAATTGCCACAGTGTGTGCCATCCGACTTCTTATACTATATGTAAGCAGTTTGGAACTCTAGCTCCATCTTCACAGCTCTCAGTGTAAAAAACCCCTTCAGAATATTTAGCCAGAACTTTTTTTCATATAATCGGAATGGGTGACCTTGGGTCAGTTGGAAAGATGTACTGCTATATAAAGCATTAGAGAGATTATTATATGATACCCTCATATATAAATAAATGGTGATGATGATATATTTATACATAGTTATCATATCAACCCATGAGCTCCTATTCTCAAGCATAAACAACCCCAACTTGGCCAGTCTTTCCTCATAGCCAAGTCTTCCCATACTTTTTACCAGCTTAGTTGCCCTTCTCGGCACCCTCTCTAATTCAATAATGTTTTGTTTGAGCGCTGGAGACCAAAACTGTATGGCATATTCTAGAGGCTTTCTAGGAGCCTTACCTGCACTCTGTACAGTGGAAGAATAAACCCCCTTTTAGTATAGCTCAAGAACTTATTTGCCCTTAATTCTGCTGACTGGCATTGCTTGCTACAGCCAAGTTCATTATCTACAAGGACTCTTTGGCCCTTTTCCATTATGAATTTGCATAGTTCAGTGACTTGGATGATCTATCCTTCATAAAGCCATGCTGATTGCTGCTCATAATGCCATTCACTAGGACAAAAGTTTGAATGTGATCCCTTAACAAGCCTTCAATTAATTTGCCCACCACAGATGTCAAATTTACTGGCCTATAATTGCCAGGCTGAGATCTTAATCCCTTTTTAAATATTGGAATGACATTAGAGGCCGATCTAAAATTGAACTAAGCTCTCTTAGAACCCGGGGTGGTATGCCATCTGGCCCTTGAGCCTTGTGCACATTAATTTTCACTAAAGCTTTATGAACCATATCAGGAGTCAGCAGCTGACTCGATTGAGTTGAGCCAACAGAGCATCTATGAGGTAGGCCTGGTAACTCTGACTCTTTATTATGTCCATTGAAGAAAAGAACTGATCTTTGCCTTCTGTATTGCAGTTCAACAACATTTATTATCGTGTTTATATTTGTTAAATGCAGCTTCTACCCCCACAAACTTGTAGTTTTTAAATGCCTTTCTCTTATTTTCTATTAACTTCTTTACTTCTATAATAAGCCACATAGGGTGATTATTGGTGCTTCTACGTTTACTTCTTCAGGGAATAAATTGAGAACAGTAACAATTAAATATAATTCTGAGATGAAAACATATTGCCACAATCTATGTTCTGATGGGCAGCCCTAAAGGCACTAAAATTAGCTTTTCTGAAATTCAGGGTTTTTGTTGCCCTAATGTATATTTGTTTTTTGGACCCATCATTAAATGGTACATTAAACTTGTACATTTACTATATGTTGTGAGTCATTAGCGATAACTAGATCCAGAATAGCTTTTTTTCTGGTTGGCTTCTCTCTCTCTTGCCATAAAATTGTCATGCAACAGATTTATAAAATTGTCCCTATTAACTGTCTTGGCTGTACTGTTGCACCAGTCAATATCTGGGTAATTCAAATCACCCATTAGCATTACTTTCCCAAAGCTAGCAACCTTTTCTATTTGCATCAGGAGCTTAGCCTCCTCCTAACTTACAGTACATTAGGGAGTCTATACCATACTCCTACAATTAATTTGCTGGACTCTTTACAACCAGTGAAGAGCTCCAGCCATATGACTTCAACCCCCCTCTTTTTCTAACATCACCTCCTCCTTTATATTAGCTTTTAAATCCTGCCTAACAAACAGACAGACACCTCCTCCTTTTCTATTGCCTCTGTCCCTCCAACCAAATATCCTCCACCATTTTCCCTTCCTTTGCCCACTACTTCATTTAACCTGTCTTCCATGTAATACTTTACTGATTGATAAATCAGCCCAGTTCTCCAAAAACATCACACGCTCTTCCCTACACCACTCTCTCAGCCAAGGAAGCAGATAGTTAGAGTGTCAACATCTAGCAATTGTGTATCATTTTGGCTTATCTGACTTTGTGCTTCTAAAATAGTTACAGCGTTATTTGATTCATAATTAGTGTATTTCCCAGTCTGTTTCTCCAACACAGACTCATGTGTTCAGTGTCCCTGTCACTTGGCACCCATCCCTGCAGCTTCTGAGCTGAACTACAAGTCTCTCTACTCTTCAGCTATTCATCCAAAAAGTTGTGTTGTCTGGAAACTCAAAAGCCTCTGTGTTTTAATCAAGTTTTTGTAACTTTGTAACCTTTTCAGGCAGCATTCAGAGAACCTGTCTACCAGGGAATTGCCTGTTCTCTAGTCATAGAACTACTGATTATCTATACCCAGTCACTGGGATCCACTCCTATGATTTTTATTTCTTTCAATGTAATTTTGAATATGGGGTTTTGTATTTATAAAAACAAAGGCAGCCTTTGTTCAGTAACCTGTAGCAATGAGATATTAGCCTTCCCTAGACTGGTCTTCTATAACTTCATAAAATACTAATATCCTCCTCCCCATATGTATATTAAATCACACACAGTCATTGTTTCGTGAAAATAATCTTTATTCTGTTCCATGTAAGTCCCTTGGTCTTACATTAATGTTGATAAGAATAAGAGGATGCATTTACATAAGCATTAAATGATTACTTTTATCCAGCTTTGAACTTACACTGTGAAAATATAAAGGGCCTAGGCAAGAGTGCATTAAAAATTAAACAAGTTGGTTTTGTTTCCTTCTGTGGATCAAATGCTCAACCCAAACATCTGCTTAAGTGTTAATTTATTATAATGCTTTGCCTTTATTTTAAGCCACAGACAGTGTATGATATGCATATAATTGCATATTGTTTCATTTAATACAGTTAAATGGAAAAAATAAAATTTCCCAAGTACCACTTGCTTTTATTTCCTTATGCTCTGATATTGCCTTATTTATCTGCTTAACTGCATTTATGAATACACGTGGGATAAGCTAAACTGCTTCTTCTGACATTGTACAATGAAATAAACAATTCACATGCACAGACATACAATTGTTGTACTCAGCAAGGAGCTCTGGAAATATATTTTCAGAGTCTGCAAATACAGCCATAAAACCAATTGCTGGATTATTACTGCAACAGATTGACACAATTTTTATTCTCAATGAAAAATTTTTTAAATTTGATTTTGCAAACACTTTTCATGCCTTATTGCTATAAAAAAAAAAAAATATATATATATATATATATATATATATATATATATTCCTGTTTAAAATATGAAATGTATTTTTTAATTTTTCTGTATAATACTGTATAATGTGTTTCGTATTTATAAACACACAACAAATCCTGATGCAGTTAAGGCTTTATCTTTCTGTTACCTTTTTCTATGGCAAAGTTGGCCTGGAAATGTAGGTGCAAGTGCAGTGGGAATATCATAATTGGTTGTGCTCGTTGATTACCTCAGCTGAAATGGTGACTAGTACTATACTTCGAAAAGTGAAAGAGCTGGTTGGATAAAAGAGTCAGAAGATTGCATGAAAAGAGATGATGAATAAAATGGCCTCTTTGAGACTTTCTGTGCTCTACTGACACTGCCCTTTGTTGGTTTAGTTAAGGTTTCTCTCTCTTTTAAGATATCTATTTTTCTGGTATATATCACTTGTACTATTTTACAGTGCTGCAAGGCTCTAAAACATGTTTAAGTAAACTGACTGAAACTGCAACTGTTCTAGAATAATCCTTCTGCAGAACCTTGGATTTATCTCTAAAGTAGATGTCACTTTTCTGTAACCAGGTCACCAAAGGTTCCCTCTAAATTATCTTCTCCATTTCTCCAAAACTAAAGTAATTCTTTTTCCACCATCATTATCTTTTATAGTCTCTAAACTTCCTCTTTTAGTTAACAGTCAAATTTTATTCAAACACTTTGAATCACTGGGAAGGAGTCATTATTGTATATCTGTATCATAACTTCCTGTATTATCATGTGATACAGAAAGGGATAGAGCCTCATTTTTTAGGGTAATGTTTTATATAGCAAGGAGCCAGCCATGTTTGCCTACTCCAAATAGCCAATAATGCTGCTTTTAATTTGTTACATGAAAATGAGTGGAAAAGTTTCCACCTTACCAGCCCTGGAGCTAGGGGCACTGTTCAGGAGCTGAGATCTCCCCAGTTTTAACCTCATTTGTAGCCTTAAACCAAATTATCACAACTTGTATTTCCATTTGGTATTTGCTGAGTTTCTCTTACAAAATTGCCTGGATTTGCACCCTGTTTCCATACTTATGCTAAAATACAGCCACGCAATTCTTGCCTTTTTCCCCCTGTACATGAGAAATCTTTTGAATTCCAGGAAACTCACATACCCCATTTCATGCACAAATACACTTATAGATATTACCGTAGAGTAGGTAAATGTGTGCACTAAATCGGTAGGGTTGTAATTTTTAATCAAATTTTATTGTCAATAAGCCTATATTTCTCTTTTTAAATATTTACTATTCCTGCTTGTGGGATCTGTGAGTGCCTAGAGATCCTTGGTTCAATTTGTCTCCTTAAACTGCAGATCTGGGGCATGTTAACCTCAATACCACGTTTTTATTGGTGAGCTTACATTTTATTGAGTCTACCACTATACACCTTCTTTTTAATTAGAATATGAATGCACCATTAGATTTATATTTTATTGTTAAACAGGCACATGTCAGAAAAGCCACACATTCTCTGAGAAATGTAAATAGTCTGTTTAAAATTGTTTCTCATTTTCACAGGTGGAAGATACAGGAGGGGATATGATCCATTTTATTTAAGATTGCACTGTTTATTTATTCTCCCATCTATCAATGATTTTATTCTGTTAGTCTTTTTTTCCAGTACCATGGACAGCAAACACTTCTTTACAAGGTTTGTGTGAAAGAACAAAATTCTGTCTTGATAATCTGAGTTGATTCATGCAGATTATTGAATTTGTCAGGAGAACTGTGCAATAATTGTAGAGACACAAAAAATAAACTATATTTCATTGTATATTGACCTTTGCCCCCAATGTCCGTAATGCACTTCTGTAAACACTAGAACCACCGAAGATTCATTTTAATAGGGATGAGAAATCTGAAGATTCTGAAAACTGACAGGAAATATCTGAAAAAGATTCCTGGAAAACAAGAAAAAAACTCCACTACAAATAACCTGAATTAGTCTGGCCATTATAAATAATGGTTAAAGTTTGCCTTTCTCACAATATGTATACATTTATTTTACTATAACAATAAATATAGCTAAAGTATATTATTTCTTGTTACCTTTAAATGCTTTTTTGCTCTTGGGAAAATATTTTTTGTAAAATGACGCCTCTGAAAATAGTACAAAGTAATCATCAGGGATTTACTGTGCTGGTAAACTGTAGTTTTTCAAAGCAGCAATAAATCATTCCTTTTTTTTATATATTACACATACTGTACATAATGCTGGGTGTCAGAAGTAATGCATGTCATACTTAAAGAAAAAAGAGCCACGAAATCAATATGAATTAATAGTAAAGTCTAAACAAAGCATTTTAGAATAGGTATATTACATAACAACACTATAAAAGAAACGCAAGCTTAGAAAATATTGGAAGACTATTTTTTTAATGTATATTTAATAAAAAATATTTCCTGAGAACAGCAGTGGGTCTGTTATGAATTTGAAGCACCAATTTATCATTGTAAAATGCATCAATAATTAGGAATGTTGATCCACTTGCAACACACATTAGTTGCAAACATATACAGTATATGCACACACAAAAATAAAGTAATTTGTGCAGGCAATTTGTTTTTTATGCATTACTCATCCATAGGTTACTCATTATTTACAGTATGTCTCTTAGACAGCAGTTCTGACAAATTGTCATGCAATCCCACTGGATTACAGTGGCCTCCCAGGACCTTCAAATCTAGTTTAATTACCTGTATCATAGTGTGTGCATCACTAAGGGGCAGATTTACAAAGCTCGAGTGAAGGATTCGAATTAAAAACATTTCGAATTTCGAAGTGTTTTTTGGGCTACTTTGACCATCGAATGGGCTACTTCGACCTTCGACTACTACTTCGAATCGAACGATTCGAACTAAAAATCGTTCGACTATTCGACCATTCGATAGTCGAAGTACTGTCTCTTTAAGAAAAACTTCGACCCCCTACTTCGGCAGCTAAAAGCTACCGAAGTCAATGTTAGCCTATGGGGAAGGTCCCCATAGGCTTGCCTGTGATTTTTTGATCGAAGGATATTCCTTCGATCGTTGTATTAAAATCCTTCGAATCGTTCGATTAAAAGGATTTAATCGTTCGATTCAAAGGATTTAATCGTTCGATTTTAATCGTTCGATCGCAGGATTTGCGCTAAATCGTTCGACTTCGATATTCGAAGTCGAACGATTTTAGTTCCTGGTCGAATATCGAGGGTTAATTAACCCTCGATATTCGACCCTTCTTACATCTGCCCCTAAGTTCTTAGAAGGTGCCCGTTATTGCCCTTTGGTCATCAAGTCAATATGATCATGGCAATGTATTTGGCTTTGTACCACAGATGCTGCCATAGACTCCAAGCCTTCAAACATGCTTTTCAAACACAGTTCTTCATCCAAGCAAGTGCAAAATATCTACAGTATAGAAACCAGGACCTCTGCTACAACTATCGTCACCAACACCTGATACCTGATCAGTTACCTTGCCCTTTTAGATGGTAAGCTTTTGTGAACATGGCCTTCATAGTGTTCAGTTCATTGATACATAGATGCCTTTGTTGTTTTTATTTTCCAAATTAGTTATGGTTTGGTGCATTATAATAATAATGTGTGGACAAATTGTAAGATTTGTTTGCTCAGCTTCCTTGCATAGGATTAGCTCCTTTCTGAGCAACTGGACTGCCACTAACATAAAAAAACAATGCAATGCTATGGACTGTATCTAAGGATAAAAGGGGCAAATAAATTTGTGTTTATTGCATTATTTTACTGGGCTTTATTTGTATGTTTCATATTATATATTGTAAATACATAATACCACCAAATAAAGCACTGTGCAAACTTCCAAATCACCCTCTAATGAAATCTGGGTAAGACAGATTGCAAGGTTTTTGTCCTACTCATATAAGAGATTAGATACTTACCTGTACCTAGAATTTCTGCTGGATTTCAGATTCTTAACACTGCAGTCTGCTACTCTTTCCAGCTTCTAGCATTTATTGGAAAAGAAGGGGGAAACAGATAAAATAAGATATTTATATTACTATTTTAGATCATGTTTTTATTATTAAAAATGCTACTTCTGAGGTCAATCAATACATTTTAAAAATACAGACAGAAAAAAAGAAAAAAGATTGATCAATGCACATTCCCTGGTCCCCTGTCACATAAGTAATTTATGCAGATGCATGTATTTACAAAGACAGGGGTTTTTTAGTTAGAAAATTATGATCATAAGATTGATAAGCCACCATACAACTTCAAGATAAAACCTATATGGCAATCCCTAACTATTTACCTCTGGTCATAATACTCAAATGCTAAAGCCTCCCGGTATAACAGCATTACCTGAAATAAAGGTCTCATAATTTTCATAATTAAAAAAACCCTCTCTTTGTAAAATAAATTACTTATGTGACAGGGGACCTGGGAATGTGCATTGATCAATCTTTTTCTCTATGTCTGTAGTTAATTTGGCCAGATCAGTAGCACTTCCATTATATTTTAGTACATGGAGTGCTCCCACAACCTTTCCTTTTTACTTTCTCAAAAATAGCATAGAATTTATACAACTTTAGGCCTTTATTTCACCCTATACTGAATTACTGCCAATTTTCTTATGTTTACTGAAATATAGCTTTTCCAGCTCATGCAGTTGACATATGGATTAAATGTAGTATTTTACATTTTGCCAGTATGTTTTTGTCAAAAATATGATTATGGTAATTTCCCATTGTGCTGCCATTATGATGCACTTAGTGCCTTCATTGTGTATTACGTATATATACAGGTAGAACACCTTTAATCCAGAATAAGGGGTAATTTCATTCTCTATACCTTACTAAAAATAATTTAAAAATTAATTAATCCCAATTTGTATCAAATAAGGATTAATAATGTCTTAGTTAGGGTCAAGAACAAGGTACTTTTTATTACTACAGAGAAAAATGAAATCATTATTAAAAATATGGATTACTTAATTAAAATGGATTATATAGGAGACAATCTTCCCATAATTTCGGAGCTTTCTAAATAAAAGAATTCCGGATAATGGATCCCATACCTGTACCATTATATAATATAACAATATAAATAGACTTGGTACCTGTTGCTGGGCACTCTGAGAAGCAACACAACACTATGTAGGGGTGCTTACTGAAGCAATGGTCACAATGCACATGCACAGGTTCAGCCATGATAGAATCTGTGATCTTGCATGCAGGTGCTTGCGTTCTAGGATGCGTCAAAGTTACGCACCATTGCTCATAGTGATGCTCTTGCATCCCTTTGTTTGACGCCCTTTCTGCTAACTGACAGTGAGACTTTACTTGGTTATCAAGTTTACCCTTGTGCCTGGTGTTGCTGTAACTTGATCTGATTCCTAATGTGACCTTTGGCCTGATTAACCTTCGCTGCCCGCCTTGACCCAGATCTACTTACATAGTTACATAGTTAAATTGGGTTGAAAAAAGACAAAGTTCATCAAGTTCAACCCCTCCAAATGAAAACCCAGCATCCATACACACACCCCTCCGTACTTTTAATTAAATTCTATTTACCCATACCTATGCTAACTATAGAGCTTAGTATCACAATAGCCTTTGATATTATGTCTGTCCAAAAAATCATCCAAGCCATTCTTAAAGGCATTAACTGAATCAGCCATCACATCACCTTACTTGACTACTCTTCTGTCTTACCCCTGGTAATTTGTATTGGCTTTCCGGCCTCTCTCCACTACTGCACTTCTGGGAAGATTTGCTAAAGGGTGAAGTGGCTGTCGCTAGTGAAAATTCACCAGAAATCCAATCCGCAGAGACAACGCCAATTTAATAACAGGGTGGGCTCATGTCTAGGGCATTAGAGGATGTCTTTTGACTTTATTTTCTTTTCTTGGACATTTTAATAATACATGGTCACTTCAAGTATTTGCACTAACACCACTTATAAAGACATATATATATATAATTAACATTATCCAAAGTTTACTATGAAATGCTCGCGCTGAAGACTTTACACCACCGAAACTTCTCCAACGTTCATCTGCCGAGATGCAACTTTGCATTTTAGTGAATAAGTGTGCTGGTAGCGAATTTGCGCCTGGCAAAGTTATGCGAAGTACGCACCTACAAATGAAAATTTGTCCTTAATGAATTTGCTCCTTCCTTTCCTCAACTCCAGGTCAGTCCCCGGTTAGAATGAGGCGCTTGTGAGCTTGATTTTCATCTGTTGTTTTCTTTGGTTGGACACAGCTTTCTAAATAACATAATGTATCCAAATATAATATATACCCCCACACATTGTGTAATAATACATATTTATTGCAAAGCAAAAATATATAAAAAGTAGCCAGCCTACCAAGTCATCAGTGTTTTATATAAAAACTAATAAAATAAATTGTTCAATTGTTCCATTTCATAATTATTACCAAGTCATCAGTGTTTGACATGAACAAATAAAATAACTCTTCATTTTTAAAGAAGGAAAGATATCTAAGAAGAGTGATCATGAGTTTTCAATAAATGGGACAATAAAGCACAATTAATATTTGTAAGAATAGAAAAGATGATAGGTTGAACAAACTGAATAAAAAAATATGATCACAATTAGTTATTCAACAAGTTCAAGGCAGTGTTCTTCTTCTGTCACCACCAAGTGTACAGTTTGACTCATTTTATGACAGATGCATATTTCTACAGCTTTTCTGTATTTAAATAAAAGAGGTCAGGTTATACACCAGTAAAAATGGCATGTTAAATGCTGTGCATTTTGTTGACATGGTAAACTTTGCATTTGGAGACATGTTTGAAGACAATTATGGTTGCCACATCCAACAGAGTTCTACAGTAGAAGCGCTGTGTATCAAAGCACTGATAAAACAGCAATGAACAACAGCAAAGCAAGGGAGATCTGCCATTCTCAAACATACTGTTCCAGTACAGCAATCCACAATAATGATATGAAGAAAAAAAGACACTGGAAAATCTTGAAATTACCTCATGGTTAAAAAATAAATATTAAGCTACCAAAATTCTTCATAAAAGTTTGCTGAAATAACCCAAAAAGAAGAGTACATTACTTTGTTTTGCAGAAGACAGTTTCCAAATCAATATCCACTTATTTTTATCTTCAGAGCGCAGATTGCACTGAAGCAATTTCCCATCATGTTTTAATTGCCTGGGTAGGCTAGAATTTCCAAACCACTTTTTCAAACGCTGCAATTTTTTTAGGACAGCAGTGATTACACTTGAAGGCTGAGACATTACATTGATTTAATTATATTCACAGAAAAAGAGAAAAATCATGTATTTCACCGACAGAAAGCAACTCTAGAAAACAGAGAGGTTACAATTTTGAATCGACATTATTCTTTCTAGGTGTAAAACAAAACCAGAATAAATCAATGTCTAGACTGTTGGTACTCGGGCTGTAGTTACATATAATAACATACTGTTATTTATTATTTTTTTAAAGGTATCTCACCTTGTCTACAATAGGCCCCTGATTTTTTTTTCATACTAACTCAAAACAGGCCATTTCCAGTTAGAAAGAAAGAACATAGATCACACTGAACTCTCTCACACAAGATGAGCCTTTACTAAGTGGAAGAATGAGTGTGATTTTGAAATAAACCTCTCTTGCTCTTGTGTATAAATAAAACAGAGGATGCCAGACAATCTTGCAAATAAAACATAACAAAGCCTGTATTGTCAAAGCACCACAGGGTAATTGTCACGTACGGCTCCCTAAATCCAGAACAAGTGCTAGGCTCCCGGTCATGGCTATGTTTCCGCCTGTAGCAGCCGCCTTTGGCCTCGGGAGGAGCCCTAAGCTACTCAGATGCCGCCAGGCAAGAGCCAAGCAAGAGTTCTGGACAGGCAAAGGGACACGTGCATTTCCAAGGATTTTGGATGGAAGGCAACAGTTCAGGGAATAGACGAAAAGCGTAGTCGGTACAGGCAGCATTCAAAGAGTAGTCAGGCAGGCAAGGGTCAATACCGGTAGAGTTTAGAATCATCAGGCAGGCAAGGGTCGGGATTAGCACAGTTCAGAATAGTCAGGCAGGCAAGGATCAAAACTGGAATCAGACAGAACAAAAATTGCACCCAGGATACTAACAAGTTAGACCTAACAACGTGCAATGATCACTGGCCCGAAGCCCCTTTAAATACATTCAAATTTCAAATTTGAATTGAGTTACTAGATCTGGTACATTACCTAACTGCAAACTCTTCATAACATTAACATACTTTCAATTATGTCATAACTCACAAACCTTTAGCATGTATAGTATCTATTTAACTATATATATGTTTCCTTGCTCTCTATAAAATGCCTGAAATCTAAAAATACATTTATGCATTCAAGTAAATCATTGATGAAGAAGTAGCTAGAAGTACTTGTAGGTAATTGACTTTGTGCTTTCAAGCAGTGACAATCTGCGGAATTTCCAGAACACTATTCTATATTACAAGGGGCATAGAGTCAAGGGAGGAGAAAGTAAGGCACTTCCAGGTCCTTTTATCTAATACAGTAGAATTTGGGCTCCAGTAAGCAAATTAATAGGGACCTGCAAATTTCATGTTGGGTTTGTTAAATATAAGAATCAACTGAAGTGCTTGACTTGTGCAGTGAAAATCATATCATTGTTTCATGGAGGAGCAAACCTTCCCCTCATAAGGAAAGGACGAGAAAGGAGGTTTTCCCCCTGAAACATTGATTTTCACTGCACTAGTCTGTGACTTGACATAAAAGGCAAAATGCTGGAATATTATATGTGAGTGCCATTTATGAATGCAACATGGCAGTGTTTATCCAAGACATTCAGGGAACCTAGGCACTGCAGAAAATTGAAGTGTGGGTGAGATTTCTATGGGGCACATTTACAAAGCTCGAGTGAAGGATTCAAATTAAAAAAACTTCGAATTTCGAAGTGTTTTTTGGCTACTTCGACCATCGAATGGGCTACTTCGACCTTCGACTACTACTTCGACTTCGAATCGAACGATTCAAACTAAAAATCGTTCGACTATTCGACCATTCGATAATCAAAGTACTGTCTCTTTAAGAAAAACTTCGACCCCCTACTTCGGCAGCTAAAAGCTACCAAAGTCAATGTTAGCCTATGGGGAAGGTCCCCATAGGCTTGCCAGCGTTTTTTTGATCGAAGGATATTCCTTCGATCGTTGTATTAAAATCCTTCGAATCGTTAGATTCGAAGGATTTAATCGTTTGATCGAACGAATAATCCTTCGATCGTAGGATTAGCGCTAAATCGTTCGACTTCGATATTCGAAGTCGAACGATTTTAGTTCCTAGTCGAATATCGAGGGTTAATTAACCCTCGATATTCGACCCTTAGTAAATCTGCCTCTATATGTGTCTTACATAGCAACATAGTAACTTAGGCTGAAAGACACATCCATTGATTTCAACATTACATGTCTAAATGAAATCTCACTAACTGGTAGTTGATCCAGAGGAAGGATACAAACCCCATACAAAGACTCTCCAATTTGCCTCAGAGGGTGAACAAATTTCTTTCTGACTCCATGATGGCAAACCAGTCCCATATTAACTTTGTACTAGAAGCTATTTCCAGAAAATGTTTATTGTTTCTCTTGCTAAAAAGCCATCCAACTCCTTCTGGAAGCTATTTAATGTATCCCAAAACCAAGAAAGGACGGCACTCCGAAGAAAAGCAGGTTTATTGCAGAATCCTGCGGGCAACAATCGCCTTATGTCCCTTAGTCATAGTTCTGCAATAAACCTGCTTTTCTTCGGAGTGCCGTCCTTTCATGGTTTTGGAAATTGAATGCACAGTGGGGTTGCTGTGGACAGAGCACCCGGACCTATGTGGGTGAACAGTTAAGGGAGCGTGAGTTTTTGAGCGGTGGCCATTGTTTTTTTCTTCTATTCAATGTATCCACCAGTACAACTACCTCAGAAAGGAACAGCTTTTACTCATATTAAAATGGAACCTCCTTTCTTCTAATTGTGATACCCTTGTGTCTGTTGTAAGGACCTACTGGTAAATAAAGTATTAAAAGTCTAAGTAAATGCCTCTTCTCCAGTTTAAATAACTCTAACTTGCCAGCCTTTCTTCATAACTGAGACTTTCCATAACCTTTACTAGCGTATTTGCCCTTATTTGAATTCTCTCTAATTCAATACTTTCAGTATTATTCTAGTTGAGCACTGAAGACCAAAACTGCACTTCATATTTTTCGTACATGGGGCCATACCAGTGCCTTGTAAAAGTGAAGAACGATCGTCTCTCACAAATGTTTTTAAAAGTACCTGTATGTCCTTCTCTATTATAGATTCCTATAACGTTACTTGCATATTTTTATATTTTAACCCAGGTGATTCCCTTACATTAATGTATCAGTATTGAATGTCATTTGCATCTTAGCCAGAATGCCAATTTGTCAAGATCCTGTTGCAAAGATGCCACATCCTAGACGGAAATAATTGGGCTGCATAGTTTTGGGTCATCTCCAAACACTGATAGATTACTTACAATACCCTCCCCTAAAACAATAATCAGCAAATAAGATTAAAGTGGTCCCAATACAGAACCCAGTGGGACTAAAAACCCTACTCCAAGTAGAGAATGTACTATTAACAACCACCCTCTATAAACAATCATGTAGCCAGTTTCCTTTCTATGTACAAACCACTTTACTAAGACCAACAGCCCTTAGTTTAGAAAGCAGTGGTATCTGTGATCACTTAACAAACCCTCAAATAACTTGCCCACTACAGAGGTCAAACTCATGGGTTTATAAAACATATATGAAAATCATATGTGCATACAGTATGTGCATCAAGTGAGTTTTCTTAACTAATATACTTGTTGAATGCAAACAGATCCAATTCATTTTGGCTTCTTTTTATGTCCCTCTGTCGTAGAAGCTCGTTATGCAAATGAGAATAGATAAGGCATTGCAAGGTTATTTTAAATGCAAAGTGCTGCAGTGATGAGCGGAGTGGTGGGGTGGGTAGAAGGAGAATTATTGAAGACAGATGAGAAGTGGTGAATAAAAATGTGCATTCCAATTAGAAACATGGAAGTAGGAAATTATTTTTATAAGTTAAAACAAAATGAAGTGTAAAATCTCAGTGATAAAATGTAAAATTTTCAATTTGAGTTGCCAGCAATTTAGGAACTAAAAACAATTTCGAATAAATCTCAATTTAAAACAAGATTAAGATATAAATTAAAGTGTTTGCCATTTTTAATGGAGTCTTTGCAAATTGTTTTATTTCTCTACAAAGAATATTTTACATGGAAACCAAAATACTCATGAGGAGGGATAAAGAACAAGTTTTGCATTGGCTGTAAGACTTTAGTTACAATGATGTTTTCTCATTAAAGGGTTAGTTACTTGAAGGTAGGAACATTTTGGGAGTTATTTATTAATGTCTGATTTTTTTCAGGTCAGACTTTTTAAGGGAGAAAACAACCCTCTATTTTTAGATATTTAGTAAACTCAGATAGTACTCCAACTCAGACCTTGCCATTTTGAGTATATCCTGATCTGCACTGGGTTTCATACAATAAACTAAAGATTTTGGACTTTTCGGACTTTAAATCGGACAAAATCATAGGATTCTGATTTTTTTAGGATTTTATTGTGACTTTTCCCACACAAGATATTTTTGTGAAAATTTATTGGTAAATACTGGGAAAAAGTCTGTACAGATTGGTGGTTTTCAGAAAATAGTGAGAATATTTTGGATTTTGATAAAAAAAAAAAACCCAAAATGTTATTACTGTTCCTTATTTAGAAAATATGACTGCATTTCCTATGTGCCCTTGATGGAAATTCCAATTGTTTTTGGGGTCTTAAACATGTTGAGTTTATCTCTTGGGTTATGAAACTTCTTAACTATTGCTGAATAAACACATCAGGTAAAGCCTCATTTATGACAGCAACCACAAAGGCAGCACTAAAATGGACACAAATAATTTTACTTATTATAAAATATATCAAAAAGAGAGAAGAAGTGATTCCAAGTAGTATAGGTGATAATGACATACTTGTGGCAAGTGAACTGTGCTATGTGGATGTAATAAGGTGGGAATTCTAAGGGAAAAAAAACATTTTCATTGTGGGATAAGATGTGGTTTGTTAATATTTGATTGGAATTCATTATTGGCCAGATACACTTTGGGTCCCTGTTAGAGACTGACTGAGACACCAGACAGGGCTGGAGAGACAAGTCCAAGTTAATCACTGCATCTGAGTTACAGTAACATAGAATAAGGATTTTTAAAGGATGATAAATGACTAAAGTCTTAACATGCTCCCAGCCAACAGGGCATAAGTCATGACTCCATTACAGTATGTTGTAGATGACTATTACACAGTGCCTAGATTGATAAATTACTCTGAATTACAAATGAGGTTTGGAACACTGTTTTTCCGCTGCTTTCAGTCTGGGTTTCATTTTCAGTATCTAGAACATTTATATTTTAATATCCTTAAATGACCACTAGTCTGAATTCCTTCCAAGCCTTTTTTTACACTAATATAGCAGTTCCTAATCAAATTTGTACTTAATATTTCACCACTCAAATTATTTGTATGACATTTTTATTTTGTGATGTCTTTCTTTCTTTATAGATATTCCTACTTACCTTACTAAATATGCTCCATATTTCCTAGGGAAGCCGGATATTTTTGTTTTCCCTTCTAAATGACACCACAGTTTCTGCCAAAAATGTTTCATTTGAGTGGGGTACATGTTATGGCCAGCTGTCTGTGTCAGATAGAGGGACCGCCAGTCCTCCACTCCCAACTCCTGACCTTAAACAGCTATAAGGATAATTCTGTGGTTGTAACACTTGCCTTGTAGTACATCACTTTACCCCTAAACAGACAATTATACTGTAAACTTTGGTCTATCTTGCCTGCCACACCTGCATTAAAATGAAGTGTGGCAGGCAGCCTGCAAGAAATGGCTCATACCATACATAGTGCTGCCAGCCATGAACTTTATCAAGATAGACCAAATACTAATTCCACTAATGCTCCCTGGACATCACCTACTTTGTGAGTGTCATAATATATTAAGAAAATGTACTGTATTACTAGAGTCTATAGTTAGAGTCTAATATCATTATTGTGAAAGCTGTATTGTACATTTACAGAAGAGTCTGTAAATTATTTGGTATATTTAGAGCACATAATACTTTTTTTTTAATGTTACAGATTATCAAAGAAAAAAAACTTTAAAAATTATGTTCAGAAATGGCCTAGTACATTGTGATTGAACTTCTACTGCCTATGAATACATGTATAATTACATCCACAGAGTAGGCCTTGGATAATCCTGTTGTATATTTAAACTGACAAATAGCTGCAGGAACATTCTCATGTGTAGTCAAATTAACATGAATTAGATTCCGCTGTAAGATTCCATTTATCACAAGGAAACATCTTGGCTTTCAAATAATTCTTTATTTTGCAAAATTAAATGCATTATGTAATGAAATATGTCACAGAGCTAGAGGTTTCTCCTGCTCCAGATTTCTCGTGGCTGCCGTTCAGAATGGCTTGCAACTTTTCAATCAGTACTAAGTGCTGCATGCTGTTTAGCTGCAAGATTAAATTGACTCGGAAAATAGGTTTACAGCTCTTTGTTAATCTGTGGTAGATAAAATCATGATAAAAATGAAACACTCAAACACGATCAGCCTTTCACATTGATGTGTTGCATATGAAAATATGTTTATACAATATATGCATTAACACTTTTCCAAGGTAGCAAGTTTAATGATTATACCACTGTCTACTATAATAAGCAGATTTATCGCATTACAGCTTTTATTTGACTTGTTGAGTTACAGAAGCATTTAAAGGGAACATAGCTGTTATATTTGTGAATAAAGATTTAGTGCGCTGTATTCTCGAATGGCAATAACCTAGAAAGGAAGAAGAGGCCTAGGTGGTGTATTAACCTTTATATAAATGGATATTTATGCGCTCAGATTTACTCACATGGAGATGGCGATAATCAGACGGTTCAAATATGTGATCGCTCCTTAATCCAGGTGTATACGGCCCTCCCTACTGCATGCCTGGCGGGGGAGAAGCTCACAATAGTGCAGAGCGGCTGATGTTAAATGCAAAAACTAAATATTTTTGCGCTTACCGGAAGATGAATAATCACAGTGCATTCAGTCCTCTGGGAGTAGCAGTATGCTGCAGCGGTCCTTGCGGGTGTATTCGCCGCCCCGATTCACCGATCTTGTTAGGTAGAGCTGGGAGATGAAGTTGAGCAATAGGCAGTGGATCAACCTCTTTCAGCTTCCAAAGGATAGCGCTCAGCTTGTTCTCCACATTTCAAAATATTTCTTTTGCTGCCATTTCTGCACAGAGAATCTTTGAATTGCTATTTCTGGGTCAGGATAGACCTTAAATAGTGTCTTATCATCAAAAGAGAATAGGAATGCAACTTTAATTTGAAACTCAAAACTAGACATCTCCTATATATCCTATACAATAAATCAATGCCAGCAGCACAGGGGAAATGTTCCTTTCTCTTCCTCAGACATTCTTATTCTCACCAGGCACCAATCAGCTTTTACTTCTCTTTATGTTTAGCTGAAATGAAAGCAAGGATGTGGACCACTTCCTAGGACAGCTACTTCAGGTGGGCTGCACACTAGCTGTCTATATAAAATGATTTTGTCTTCAGCAGGGGAAATTCTTGCCCCAAAGCCACCCCGAGGAGGGTGGCAGGTGCACCCTTGGCCCTCAGCCTGCTGATGTTGAGTAACCTCTAGCTAGTGAACATGGAAAACAATTATGAACATAGAAAAAAATACGAATAGCTTGAAAACCTATAAAAATGTTAGGTTTTTCCAGACAATTCCTAGCAAAAAAAAAATATAACAGCTTCTAAAAGTCCGAAATTGATTAAAAAACAGTTTAATAAAATCAATGCAGCTCCCAGTGACTTTTATAGGACCTTAACAACTTTTACTTGGCAAAGTTTTGCCTAAGAGTTTTTTGTGGTTTCTACACTTATTAAATCTTGAATTTATAGATGAAGAAGACCACAAATTTTTCCAGATTCATGGAAAAAAATAGTAAATGGCCCTTTAATCTCTATATATTTTTTTATATACCTTGAAACATTTTATCCTATGAAATGAGGGAAACATTTTTTCGGATATCTGCACTGCGATTTGTTTTTCATAGAAATAAGAAGAGTTTCTTTACAAATGCAAGTTCAGTGTGCAAAAATGGATGCAGACGCTTGTCTGTTTTTCATCCACAATGATGCGTTTTAGAACATCACAGTCATTACAGGCACCAGAAAAATTAGGGGCTCATACAGCTGTCTTAAAAAGACTAATCTGTTATTGTTTGGGGCACACTGATGCAATGCTGCTCAGTGTTGAAGCTGGGCTACAGGTTTTTCATACAATAGCAGTCCTTCTGGTGCATTCAACCTCAATGTCAATGAGAGGTGCATAATTCATTAGGTGCATGTAAGTGTGTAGTCACAACTAGCAACATAACCAAATGCAAAACCTAATTTGCATATATTAATTTGAGCAAACAAAAACTGCATCATACGAAAACCTTGTCACCGTCTTTTACTCAATTTCTTATGGTCACATGGCAATAGCTAGAGTTTGGTGAAGCATTCAGGATTTGTTCAGATCCAAGTCCTGCAAAAAGTGCTAATTTGTTGTATTCCTGCTAGAGGCTAAAGTATCAAGGTTCTGTACTGCAGATACCAGATTATTTATTTAGAAAATAAATATAATTAATGTAATACTGGTGCTTAAGTGTCTTGGGGTGGAACACTGGTTTTAAACTATAATATAATGTGGCCATGTTATTATGTCAATTGCATACGCTCTGCAGACTGTGTTTAGGGTTGCTACCTTTTCTAGAAAAAAACTGCCTTTGTATATTTTTGTATATTTTTATCTTTCCTCCCTATCAACAACATGGGCATCAAGGACTGTCTTTACCGGCCAGGTAGCAACCATACCTTTTCTTGTTACTGCATATGTAGGTTATATGGAAACCTACATATCTTATGTTCTATTTACAATCATTAAACTGATGCTGCAGGTATACTGACATTTACATGCCCTGTGTTATGTGATATGTGAACATATTGATTCAATGGTGTGGGGGTGGCAGTATCATCAATGAACTGGATTTAAGACACATCTATGGATTGGTAATTTTATATAAAACATCTATAAGAGCTGTGAACAATTTTGATTTCCATGTTTAACTGAGTACAGCAGTGCCACATAGTGGTGATAATCCAATATTTAATGTGTGTGTGTGTATATATATATATATATATATATATATATATATATATATATATATATATATATATATATATATATATATATATATATATATATATATACGGAGTGCGTGCTATCTTCTATTGCTTTGAATACTTCAACCACAGCACAGCACCTGGAAGCATTTAACTACAAACTAGTGTTTGCGGATATTTACAATATATAGTATATATAATGTGAGCTTCCGTTAGCAAAACCCAAGGCCCCGGCACAGATTTCAGCACAGAAACGGACACTGAGAGCCTTTTTACGTTAAATTGCAGCTTTGCTGGCGTTTATTTGCAATAGAGCACAATTTTCAGCCCACTGTCTTCACATGGGGAATCACATAACAGTCCAGCCTTGCACCCTCACTGGTGTTCTCTATACTCACATTTAAGTTTGGCCCTCACTGGCTTTCAGCGGATTTCACCGGACCACAAGTCCCAGAATCCTATCTGGGCACACTTGAGACACTTGTCTCTTCGGAGTGGTTTCTCTGGTCCTCTCCCAGACCTTTGGAGCTCTCTCCAACTCACGGGAACCACCCTCTGGTTCCCTGGTGCTCACCAGCACTCTTTCCGTGGCCCCTCACCCTCCTCCACTCCAGGAGGTCTCTATGGGGGAAGCATCAGCAGCAGCACTGAGGTTTTGCTCCACACCTCCTTTTAACTATCCTTAATTATCTAATTAGTTAGCTACCTAGTTTTGGCAGCTACAAAACCTTACATAGAGCAAGGGATGGAAGCCCACACTGCTCTCTTCCATCCACTCCAGGGACCCATTATTCAGCTTTTTCCAAGCTGGTACAGAATTAAGCAGCATTACTTGATGCAATAACACACTTTTCCCTGGAGTTCTGATTTCACCATCTTAATGTTCCTCAGTGTTCCCTAGGTGGAGGCACTGCGTTGTAATTCCCAGTTCCCAGTACTTTTCATATGCTAAAGGGACCCAGGGCCCCTGGATTGTCAAGGGTAAATTGCTATTTAAAGAGACAGTAACCAAATTAGTGTTATACATGCATTACAGTACTGGCTGAGGAAGAGTGAATTATATAGCCAAGAACAAAACCAATTTATTATAGAATCTGTGGAATATTTATTAAATCATAATTATTTCATGTTTAATGGGGTATACTACCTACAAAAGTGTGGGACAGCGATATGGGCGCGGTTTGTGCCCTCGTGTGCTAATCTATTTATGGGCGAATTTACGATTGCGTCCATTAGTAAATCGGCGAAGTGCCTGAAAGTGGTAACGCTGGTGAATCATCGCCAGCATTAGTCACTTCACCCTTTAAATCGGCCCTATATATTTGGCTGTGGAGCTTGGGGGTGGGTGGAAAAGAGAGACACAGGGCCCTTTGAGTGATATCTAGAAATACAATTCTTGTGGAAATAATGCCACGCATATGACTTCATTCTGTATATTGGCGCACGCACGCACGCGGGAGGGGGGAGCTGTAAGGTCCCTTAATATAGCCCTGATGTATAACATAAATAATATCATTGCTATCAGGTATCACTATTTTTTGGTTCAGCCAAATACTGAGAAAGAACAAAACTATGGGACTTGTTTACTACAATTTCTTACTTACTTTGAGTTACTGTAATAGTACCTGTATGAATCCGTTATCCACAAACTCATCATCCAGAAAGCACCAGGTTATGGGAAGGCCATCTCCATAGACTCCATTATAATTAAATAAATACCATTTTTGGAAATTATTTCCTTTAACTCTGTAATAAAAAACAGTACCTTGTACTTAATCCTTACTAAGATTTAACTA
This sequence comes from Xenopus laevis, assembly GCF_017654675.1. Taxonomy (NCBI): domain Eukaryota; kingdom Metazoa; phylum Chordata; class Amphibia; order Anura; family Pipidae; genus Xenopus; species Xenopus laevis. Next base: position 67,798,853 of record NC_054372.1, on the reverse strand, counting down.
ATCCTTCTTGGAGGCTAATAGTAATAGTATTAATTAATGTTTAAAGGAGAGGGAAAGTGTTTTCACATTTGTGGTGCCAAAGTTAGGCACTCCCAAGTCAGTGGCGTAACTACCAGGGGAGCAGGGGGTGCGATTGGGCCAGGGCCCACACCCCCTCAGGCCCCCGGCAGCTCACGCGCCACTATCTTCTAAAGAGTTCCGGGCATGCGGAGGGGGGCGTGGAGGCACGTCCCGTGCCAGGGCCCGTCCCCCTCTAGTTACGTTACTGTCTCAAGCGATTGTATTATCTTACCTGACCCCCTGTGCTCCTATCTTTGTAACCCGTAGTATAGCGCTGGCCGAATCATCCAACAGAGTCACTACATATTGCTAATTAAAACCCTGTACAACCCAAGGGCAGACCCATTGTAGTGGGTATAGGCTCCCTTAATGAAGGTTTAAGTGAGTATGTAGATGCACTAATACAGTTGATTGTCATCCAGTTACCTTCATAATTTAGAGACAGTGGGGATGCCATTAATAAGATAAGTGACATCAAGTGGGGACATGAATATTTATGGGTGACAATGGACGTTACAGCACTGTACTCTTCGATTAGACACACAGATGGATTACATGTGTTGGGGACATGAGGAATCCTTCCCCTGTTTGTCTGCCTGTGACATCATCCAGCCCAGTTGCATGCTGGAGAGCGACCCGATTGGCTGGGAACCCCAGTGCATCCTTGGGAGAAAGGGTGTGCCTGACTTTGGAGCCAAATGCACGGGGTCTCCCAGAGAGAGAGAGCCAGCGTGAGTAGCTGTAAGATTGTAAGGTACAGACAGGAAGAAGCTGTTGAATCTGGGGAGATTGAGCCCAGTCTGTCCCCTGCCAAGCTGCTGAAAACTCAGAAGGAGAAAGGTGCCACTAGTGAGATTGTTTCTGCTGCGGAGCTTTGTGTGATCTCCAGTGTGAATTCCTCTGACAGCACCCTGGTGAGTGAGCCACCCAAGGGAGGATACTGGCATGGATACAAGCGTGGGGCCCCTTACTGAAGACAGGTTTTAACCATTTACCTGCTACGAGAGAGCTGCTGCCAACTTCAAAAGGGAGAGGTACTTTTGGCGAATAAGGTAGCACTACCTGGGGAATAAGAGCTCTGGGGAAGGGATCATTTGAACTGTGTGGTTATTAACCCCTTCCGGATGATTGGGACTGTGATATTTACCAAGGCCTGTGTAAATACACAGTTAAGCACCTAATGGTTTAGGTAGAGTCCCACGTGTCCCTAGTGTAGGAGTGAAGTGTCTATTAGTTTGCCCTAGTGTTAAACTGTTTATATAAAGTTTATATTTGTTAATTTGCCAACTGCAACCAAATTAGAGTTAAATTGGGAGGCACTGCTGAGATGTCAACTGGGAAGCTAGATATGTTTGATGAAAATATGTCTTCATTTGAAACTCCACAAACTGTTCGCCAGTGATGTATTAAATTGGGACTTAACCCCCGAAAGGTTGCCGCTGTGGGGCCTATGGTGCACAGAGTGACAGAATAATTTATTTACCAAGTTCTAGATGGGGAACAGATTTTTTACCGCCCAAGGGTGGCTGCGTCATGGCGAGATTCTGCTGGGGTCCTGATGAATGTTCTTATAGACAGCCCCAGAAAGATGGATCATGACCGGGTTCCCCCTGATATTGATGCTGAGAGTGAATGGCCCTGGAAGATTGTTCTGCCTGACATGTCTGATGACGCAGATGCGTTAACAACCCAGGGTCATGCCCTTACTACCCAGTATGCAGTGAAGGCACAGGAGAGTGTGCTGCTGAACAAGACATTGTTTGATTCACCAGCTGAAAAGAGTCAAATAAAGAGATATCCATCCTGTGAGAGTGTGGTCTCCAAGGGGAGTCGGCATAGCTCTGGTGGCCGGCTGGATACCCCAGAGATTGTGAATGCGCTGGGACAACTGACTGACCAACTGGAGACTTAAAGTGTTCTCCGGCACAGATCCTGTACCCACAGGTGAAGAGTCCTTTGAGAGTTGGAGAGACTCCACTGTTGTGTCTGTGAGAGATTGGACTGGCCCCGAGACGACTATGAGAAGGAAGATCCTTGAGAGTCTCCACAGTCCTTCCGTGGATGTTGTTAAATCCTATATGGTTGGTCATCCCGATGCTACTTCATGTGATCTGATTGAAGTCCTGGAGGTGACGTTTGGCCCTGTAGAGAGTACTACAGAGATGCTTTATGACTTCCACTCTACTTTCCAGAAAGAGAAGGAAGATTTGTCTGCTTATCTGGTGCAGCTAGAACAATGCCTGAGACTGCTAGTGAGCCGCAGTGCAATTACAGACGATGAAATGGATTCTCTGAGAATTCGTCAATTGAAAAGAGGGACCCTGAATAGTGACCCTGTTGCCGTGACAATTAGAGCACACTACCAGGATAAGCTACCCCCTGAGTATGTTGCTCTGATGGAGAGAGTTCGGCGAGAGGAGGCAGACGCCTATGTGAGGGTCAGATGAAGTCCCACTTCAGGGCATACAGAGAATCCCCTGCTGATGCTAAACTGTTGGAAGAAAATAAGAAACTTCTCAAAGAGCTGGAGGAGTTAAAAGCTCAACTGTCTGAAAGAGCCAAACCCCGGCTGAGGCTAAGAAAGTTCCTAAGTATTACCGGTGTGGCAAGCTTGGCCACATCCAGCCAAACTGTCCAGTTCCTAATGAAGGTCAAACCCAATCTGCACTGTGTAAAGTACGCTGCAGGCGTAGAAGATTCTATGGAAGATGTTAGGAATGCCAAGTGATGGGTCATCAGGCCCGGAGTTGTTAGACTTACAAAAATTTTACAGTACAATCTTATGAGCCTTCCATCTGTAAGAGTGACTCCCCTGAAGAGGATAAGGTATTGAGTTGAGAGAAGTCTACTGTGGAGAACCCTGTTGGCATGAAGGTGGTCCCTGAAACCTCTGATACCCCCTATAGAACTAAAGGACTGTGTCTGGGTAAGCGCAGATCTTCAGGTAGGGCAAATGTTAGGGTCTCAGGTAACAGTAGAGATACCAACATTATTGAGTGTTTTACTGTTCAGGCATGCCAGGGCATACAGCAAGTGAGGACATTGCTGGTTTGTCCAAGGGGAGAATGTAGGGGACATGAGGAATCCTTCCACTGTTTGTCTGCCTGTGACATCATCCAGCCCAGTTGCTGGATATCTATCCGATTGGCTGGGAACCCCAGTGCATCTTTGGGAGAAAGAGTGTGCCTGACTTTAGAGCCAAATGCATGATGTCTCCCAGAAAGAGAGAGCTATGAGAGCCAGCGTGAGTAGCTGTAAGACTGCAAGGTATATTTGTTCATTTGCCAACTGTGTGTTTTATTATTCCTAGTGGAATCCCCTGAGGTCTGTTCCTCAGTGTTCCCTAGGTGGCGGCACTGCGTTGTAATTCCCAGTTCCCAGTACTTTTCATATGCTAAAGGGACCCAGGGCCCCTGGATTGTCAAGGGTAAGTTGCTATTTAAAGAGACAGTAACCAAATTAGTGTTATACATGCATTACAGTACTGGCTGAGGAAGAGTGAATTATATAGCCAAGAACAAAACCAATTTATTATAGAATCTGTGGAATATTTATTAAATCATAATTATTTCATGTTTAATGGGGTATACTACCTACAAAAGTGTGGGACAGCGATATGGGCGCGGTTTGCGCCCTCGTGTGCTAATCTATTTATGGGCTGGATAGAAAAGTTCCACATACACAATGTACCGCAGTTCATCAATGTAAAGAGATATTATTGCTACATTGATGATCTGATATTGGTATGGGAGGGTACCGAGTCACAGTTGGATCTATTTGTAAATCAGTGTAACACTAATGACAGAAACATTAAATTTACATATAAGAGTGATAGACAGACAGTTGATTTCCTGGATATACAATTTGAGCTTGATGGTGATAAAGTACACATGAATATATACAGGAAACCAATTAGTAGGAACTCACTTCTACTAAGACAGAGTAGCCATCCTGAGCCCCTCTTACGGAGCATACCCAGTGAACAGTTCATGCGACTATGTCGCAACTGTTCCACTTGGGATGCTTTTCAATCAAGAGCCATGGATCTATGGGATAGACTGATACTGAGGGGGTATGAAACCAGTGATATTAAAAAAGCGTATGATAAGGCTGTTTTGAGCAATAGAACAGAATTATTCACACAATTAGGAAACAAACAGAGGAAATATAACACAGGAGAATAAGAGAATACGATTTATTACTGAATACAGCTCCCAAGCAAAAGAGATACAGTAGATCATTATGAAACAGTGGGGAAAACTGGGATGTGATCCGATACTGTCAGGATTGAATATGGGGAAACCCCAATTTGTCTATAGGCGTGGGTCAAATCTTAGAGATAAAATGTCCCCTAGTATGTTGCTTGAGAAAAGGGAAAATAAGAATTGGTTACAATGTACAGCTTTCGAAGGAGAGCCCTAAAGGAGGTCACTGGATGCATGCGTGCGCGCGTGCAGGTGTACGTGCGTGTGTGCAGCTAAGCTGGGCCCCCTGAAGATTTTTTTGCAGGGGGGCCTGGTTAGTTGTAGTTACGCTTCTGCTAGTTGTCGTACATTTAATGTAATATACCTAGCCACATGCCGGCAAACAATATGTGGGGAAAACAACCAGAAGATTGAAGGACAGAGTATTGGAGCATATAGATTGTATCAATAGAAAGGATTTATCCTCAGCTATAACAACTCGTGTTATCAGTGAACACAATGCTAATGAAAACTTTGTTTCATTCCAGGCAATTGAGACTGTCAAATTGGGAAAAAGGAAAGGAGACATTGATAGAGTACTGTATAAACAGGAGATTAAATGGATACTTTTGTTGGAAACAGTCACACCACAAGGGTTCAATGAAGAATGTGATGTTAAATCGTATATAGATATAACAGGAGAGATACTAGAGTATGTATGCAGTAGGTAAATTAATGTACAAGAATATTTGATGCCATTAGTTTATTTATAGCATTATTGTGTATATACTGTAGCTACCGTTGCATAAATTACCAATAAGAGATCAATATTTTGATTATTATTATTTAATAAGAATTGCCAAAAGACTGGGTAAATGGTAGCAATGTATACTTTTAATATTATCATGTTAGGTGTAGCCTTTAAATATATATTTATCGAACACAATATTTATAGGATCTGATAAATTGATTGAACCCTAAATAATCAGAGAAGTACTCGGAATGGATTTATTCATTGAATTTATGTATTTAAGATTTAATATTTATACATCAAACAATTGTAGACACTATATACACTTCACATGATTTTATACCGATCAGTTTATTTTATTTTATTTACATTTTAACACAATATTATATAATATTATTACAATATTATATAATAATAGTATAATATTATTATATTATATTGAATGTGGCTTCTGATGCTAATTTGCATGTAAGCAGCCTTACACATATTTTCTTGATTAAACATGCATCAGAGAGCCTATTTAAATAGCATGTCACGTGTCTCACCTTTGACTCTGATGAAGTGCTGACACTAAGGGCACGAAACGCGTTAGTTTGACTAATTTCCCACTGCCTATGCTGTCACATACTATGTATGTGAATAAAGCCGTTTTTCAAAGCAATATGTAGCGACTCTGTTGGATGATTCGGCCAACAATATACTGCGGGTTACAAGGATTGATGCAAGCTCCGGTTTTCAAGCTGCCAGGCCAGCAGGAATACGCTACACTGCTACAGGGTGATCTCCACTTTTTTTCACTACCCCTACTATGTTGGACCCCTGTGCTCCTATCAGCAGAAAACTGTACTGGCCCCGTTGGTGCAGTTTTCTACTGATAGGAGCACTGGCCCAGGGTGTCAGGTAAGTAAATAGCTATCTTTTGGCACCCCAAGTGTAAATGATTTTCCTTCTCCTTTAAATTATTTTTTTAGCAGACTTAAGGTATTAAGCATTCTGGATAACAGGTTCCATACCTGTAAAGTAATTTGTATAAATATACCTGTTAAAACCCAGTGAATGCTGGCACCAAGGCTACATACAATGACCCGTGTGGTTGGTATCCCCCCCCCTTTGATTTGGGGTGTTATGCTACACAAGTGAAATTCTGAAGGACATTGCTGACAAGTAAATCTACCAATTTGGCCTTATTTCCAAGTGCTTCATCATATGTACCCATAGTAAATAAGCCATTTGTTTAATCAAATTGAAAAAATGTACTTCTGTAAATGAACACTGGATGTCAGTATGAAGTAAAATAACAGCCGTGCATTCAGTTTTGCAGAAAATACTGTAAACTTTTGTGACAGACAGAAACCGCATTGCACATTTTTAATAAAGAATTAAAAATACTCCAAAACTAACATGCAAAAGGGACCCTGCTATTTTATAAATTAAAAGGGTTGTGAACATATAATAGCCCTTAATGAATAGGGATATTGTTTGTTTTGGTTACTACTTTTCATGCTGATATTTACATTATTCATCAGAGAGCCAGATCTATTGTTGGACAAATCTCTTTGTAACAGTGGGATCTCTGTAACAGTTATGAAATCAGCCCTAACTACACTAACTTCCCCATAATAATTTAACACTTGTTTCCGCTAGCACATTGGACCACTTTTCATTAAGGTGCTATATAGATTGTACACTATTATCCTAGTGAACCACTTAAATTATGTGCAAAAAGAGTTAAGGGAAGGACAAGGAATTGAAGGACTGTTTGTCAGAAGGTAGAGCACTTAACTTTAAGATTTATTAATTGACATTTCAAAATAATGGGCTGATTTAAAGCAGACCTGTCACCCAGACATAAAAAGCTGTATCATAAAAGTCCTTTTCAAATTAAACATGAAATCCAAATTCTTTTTTTTATTAAAGTATTAATAGCTGTTAAATGTCATTTAAAAATTACAGCTGTCAATCAGATATTGCCTGCCCCTCCTCTATGCCTTAGGCATAGAGGCTGGATAGGCAATTACTTTCACTTTCCATTAAGCACTTACCAGATGTCACTGCACTCCCCACATTTCTCCTCTCTCGTTACCATTTAATTGTGTAGCCAGGGCATGGGGATAGACATCAGGTCCTCCATTCTGGTGCACAAACAAGATTTTGAGATGATGCAAGGCTTGCCTTAAAACAGTGCCCACAAAATGGCTCCTGCCTGCTTGTTATAATTATAAATTCCCAGACTGGAGGAAACAAGATTCAAACAATTTATATAGTGTATTTAAAGCTTGTTTTGCTTGACTAACTTGATAAAATAGGATTTGGAATCATTTTTCCAGGTGACAGGTCTTTTTTAACCAAATGTCATAGCTGCAGAGAGATAAATTACTATGCATACCTAGGATATACATTTTAATTACCAGTTAGGGATAGAATATCATTATCAAACTTGAATTTGAAGTATTGTTTAAATGTGCCATAAACAATTTCTGTTATCTTGGTTAATTGTTTTGTTATAAAGTGGGGCATATTGATTGAAAAAAGTCATCATAATATTTCAGTACTAGATATTTCCTTATCTCTTGACCCACAAAATGTATGTCCTGTGGACTAGAAAAAAACAAACAAAAACAACAAATTACATTTACATTACGTTACATAGCCTTTGATATTATGTCTGTCCAAAAAATCATCCAAGCCATTCTTAAAGGCATTAACTGAATCAGCCATCACAACATCACCCGGCAGTGCATTCGACAACCTCACTGACCTCACTGTGAAGAACCCCCTAAGTTGCTTCAAATGAAAGTTCTTTTCTTCTAGTCTAACTGGGTGGCCTCTGGTACGATCCACTTTATGGGTAAAAAGGTCCCCTGCTATTTGTCTATAATGTCCTCTAATGTACTTGTAAAGTGTAATCATGTCCCCTCGCAAGTGACTTTTTTCCAGAGAAAACAACCCCAACCTTGACAGTCTACCCATAATTGAAGTCTTCCATCCCTCTAACCAATTTAGTTGCATGTCTCTGCACTCTCTCCAGCTCATTTATATCCCTCTTAAGGCCTGGAGTCCAAAACTGCACTGCATACTCCAGATGAGGCCTTACCAGGGACCTATAAAGAGACATAATTATGTTTTCATCCCTTGAGTTAATGCCCTTTTTTATGCAAGACAGAACTTTATTTGCTTTGTTGTGGATACCATGTTTTACCAATAGGAAAAGTACTAGATTATTTCTCAATAAAAGACTGTAAGGTTGCTGAAAACATTTCCATTTTGAGGACAGGAAAGTAAGAAAATAAACTGATTTACTGCACTAGCACAAACAACAAACAACAGACAGGTGCAGGTCTAATTAGAGGCAGATAGCCTTGACTTGATCCGCATTTGATGATGTTTTGTACTTTTGTACCTGAATCAATGTCTGAGAACAGAAAAAGTCCAGCAATCGCTTTGTAACAGTCCTGATGAATGACAAGTCTCCACTACCTCGTCGTGCAAAGTTGGATATTCGTTATTTCATAACACACATCTTAGATTTTATTTTTATAATGTTTTCTTATTCAGTGTTGTTCACGCCTTGTACAGGTCTGTCCAACTGGCAGGACTAATACATAAACTACGGTAGAAGCCCTTTAAGAGACATTTATGGACTAAAGTCTCCAAGGCTTCTTTGAATGAATACCTCATGATCATAAGATTCTGCCCCACAATCTTTTTGTGTATTGAATATTTTGACCCAGTAAAAGGAAAAAAATAAACAGAACTGTTATATCACATAGTAATTAATATCTGCTTGGACTTTCTATAATAAAAATGTTTTCTGACAAGAATATACCAAAAGATGAAAATTACAATATACTGTACTATATATAATATGAAAAAACTATATATAATATGAAAAAACATGTGAAAAACAACATACAATTTCCTAGTGTGGTGATATTATTTAATTACCTCCAATTTTATAAACACTTTGCTGAACTCCACACTCCACACACACGTACAGTACATGGTGCCATAAAGTGAATCTCGTTACTATGCCGGCTTTACAGTACATATCTGTAAAAAATCTGGGATCCTCCCGGGTGTTACCCATAATGATATAATTCAATTCTGCATTTTCAGTAGCATCTTTGGTAATATCTTTCTGGCACAGAGATTTTACTCTGCTGTGAGTTGCCTGTCTCTTTTGTGGTATGGCGACCCTGGGTGGTAGCACTTTCTGTATGTAGGGAAAGCTGTATTCCACAAGGAACCTGTCACACAAAGACACAATGTGTCCAAGGCAAAATAAAAAAATTCTTATCTGGAAACCTGTTATCTAGAAATCTTTGAATTATGGAAAGACCATCTTCCATAGACTCCATTTTATCCAAATAATCCAAATTTTTAAAAATGATTTCTCTTTTCTCTGTAATGATAAAACAGTAGCTTGTACTTGAGCCAAATTAAGAACTTACTGGAAGCAAAAGCTGCCTTCTGGGTTTTTTAAGGTTAACATGAGTTTCTACTAGACATATATATAGAAGATATAAAGATCCAAATTACAGAAATATCCATTATCCCAGAAAATCCATGTCCCAACAATCTGGATAACAGGTCCCTTACCTGTACTGGGATACACACAATTATAGTGTTCAGTGGGAACAACAGTTTCATTCATATTTCTTGTAAAATCCCATATTTGATTGGGTGGAATAGGTAGATCTTTTTTATATCTAAGAAGAAAATGAAAACCTGACTGTTATGGGATTTCTTATTAACAATGGGCAAATTAGTCCTAGGGCAGTAACTCATGCCAACACGTTTTTGTTACAGTGTATATATATATGTGTGTCCCTGTTATCACCAGCAGCTTATACTCACAATGGTCTCAATTTAGGCAGAACAGACCAAAAACCTGTTGAATGGAGGAGCTATCTATCTTTAGTTTGCTTGGCACAATAGTGGCAAAAGCCCAAACCCTTCTTGGCAAGCTCTACAGAATCAGCACAATGGTCCGTAAACTCATGTCCACAAATAGGAGCATGAATCTTGAATACCTCCAAAATTACCCTCTCAGATGTTCATCTCACAGCTCTCTGTCCTGGCTTGATGTTTAAATGTCCCCTTTATCTTCTGTTTTTCACAGCTCCCTCACTACTCCTGAGAATAATCCAAGATAGCCACAGTGAAATGCACGGCCATCTTGTATTTTTCACAGGAGCCAGGCAGAGGGAGGCAAAGAGAGAGAGAGAAAGAGGGAGACAGAGGAAGGAAGAGTGGGAGCAGCAGGAAAAAATGTTGGTGTTTGTATTCTGCCTTTGCAAGTTTAGATGAGGTAATGCTTTCAATCTATCCATTTCTGGAGTTCACAGAGTGATCATTGGCCATTTCTACAGTGATTATACTGGCTTGTTTGGAGTTAATTGAGTGCTTATTGTCTATTTTGCCATGATCTTACTGGCTTGTGTATAGTGACAGCTCTGATTCTGTGGTATATCACTTTCCATAAAGTCTTTTATGTTCTGGCTCTTCCCATTGATTGGCAACTCTGTACCTGTTTGCCTGTCCTGCTTCTAAACTATCCCAATATGTCTGTCAATATACACATTTATAAGCCCCCCCCCAGTATTACAATTATGTTCCCCCCTGGAAAATTTTCTGCGGACTTCTGTGCACCTATGCAGAAGTGCAAGCAGTTACACAGGATTTCAGCCATAAAATGTAATTGTTGTCTCTTCAAGGTAAGGAATAGCTGCTCCTACTCATATGACTAAATGAAAATTAAAAATCAAAATGCTCCCTGGACAGAAAAACCATTGTCAGCAACTTTTATTAGATATTTATAGTACAGGTATGGAATCTGTTATCCGGAAACCTGTTATCCATATAGCTCCAAATTATGGAAAGGCTGTCTCCCATAGACTCCATTTTAAGCAAATATTCTAAATTTTGAGAAAAGATTTCCGTTTTCTCTGTAATAATAAAACAGTCACTTGTACTTTATCCAAACTAAGATATAATGAATCCTTACTGGAAGCAAAACCGGCCTATTGGGTTTATTTACTGTTGATAAACCCTAAAAATTAATATGGCTAAAAATTTCGTATTTTATATAATGACCTTATTGCATGAGCCTAAAATTTCAGCTTCTCAATAGCGGCAATGATCCAGGACTTCAAACTTGTACCTTTCTTAAAAAAAAAACACTTTTAGTTACAAAGTTTGTACAAAGCATGCATAAGCTGACGCGCCCCGTCAAGGCAGTGTCCATGCGTCAGTCCTATCCTAAGTGAAAAAAATAAAGTGTTACCTTTGGGGGGAGACAGACCATACCTGCTTTTCTCTTTATTTAGCATGATCTCTTCCAAAGACACCATTAGGGGGGCTTGGTTCTGTTTTGTGCTTCTGTAATATTATCATAGAATAGATTACAGTTAAAAAAATTAAAACAAAGCTCAGATTGGATGCACTATAGTTACTATGTTAGTAAAATAGTTTCTACACCTATGAGATGACAGGGTGTTGGACTGAAGATGAGTGGAAAAATTCTGCTAGTTTGTAAATTGTTCAAATCTTTTTTATTGTAAAAAAAAAACTTTTTAAAAAATCACCTGCCAGACTTCCAATTTTTAATATGATATGAAGCACAGCACAAGTGTGAGCAATTGTTAAGCCTGAATATAGTTTGAATAGCTCCATGTGTGCTATTAGTGTAAAACAATAGAAAGGGGACTCAAACTGAGGGACATATAAGATGTGGTGTTCGTTTGCTTTTCTAGACAGTTCAACAAGTAAAGCACAAAGGCCAGTTAGGGGGGAGGTTGTTTGTTCTGTTGTTGCTGAAACTATTGATGGATTGCTGATTTCATCTTTTTAACCTTTTTATGAGTTAACAGGGACATTGACTAGATGTGAGACATCAAAGGGGACTTCATATCAAATGTAGATTGAACCCACAAATTTAAAACAAAACACCAAGCAAATGCCTAAATCTGGCCATACACAGGCCGATAAATGCCTTGAAGATGGGCATATCGGGGAGAGATCCGCTCATTTGGCGAAATCGCCAAACAAGCGGATCTCTGTGTATAGCCACCTTAAGTTACCTCAGGTCCAAATAGTTGTTCCTTTGGAATATTCCTGTTTGGTTCACCAAGATTCCTTAATCATAGCTGTTAGTTCAAACTCCTTCTGGCCTCTTTGAAGGAAATGATAATTATGGGAGAAATGTAATAAAGCTTCCAAGATTAATAATGAAATATTGTATAGGAAATATAATGTTGTTATATTTCTTGAAGGTGGTGTGATAATTCTTGTCAGCTATGTTATTAAATACACTAAGCATGTGTGCGAAATAAGTAAATCTCAATCATATTTTTCATCCGGTACCTGCGGGTACATATAAATCAAAAATCATAATACAAAAAAAGTTAGCATTTTTTCCAATAAGAACTTGTATTACATTTCCCAAAAGAGAGTTGAATGAGATTGTATGGAATATTGTGGTAATTCACTTTAAAAGCACGTAGAAACATTGCTAAAACATTTAATTTCAAATTTCCTTTTTTAGAGAATTATTACTATACACAAAGAAGAAACAATCTGATTCATCTTTAGGGGATTTTAAATTATTTTACACTGCTTTGGCAGATTGTTATGTCATATGATTGCCTAGGACAAGTTTTATGTTTTAGTTGGGCAGAAGAAAATGAGATGCTTTATTCAAAATTTAGGGCTTTGACAGACAAAGAGAATAGTCCTTTTGCGAATAACCTCCTCTAGAGGGTGGAGCTGCTCAGAAGAGAATTTAAAGATTTACAGCTTGCATTATGATTTATGTATATCAACGTATTAACTTAATTTGTGTGAGGTTTCAGTACAGCACAAGTATTAATTTTTTAGAGAATCTTGCAGCTAATGCAGGAGGTGTCATACAGTATATAGTAAGGTATGGGACCTGTTATCCAGAACGCTCGGGACCTTGGGTTTTCTTGATAATGGATCTTTCCATAGTTTGGATCTTCATACTTTGGGGTATAATTAGTGAAGTTAGAGATCACAGAGGCCACTAATGTGAAATTCCGCCACTCTCCATGCATTTCTATGGGATTTTTACAGGCATATTTACATATAAGGGTGAACTTTCACTTTCACTCATTGATAAATACTCTTTTAAAAATCCCATATAAATGAATGTAAAGTGGTGGAATATCACACTAGTGGACTCTAACTTCACTCTTTGATAAATATATCCCTTTAAGTCAACATTAAATAAACCCAATAGGCTGGTTCTTCTTCCAATAAAGATTAATTATACCTTAGTTGAAGTCAAGTACAAGGTACTGATTTATTATTACAGAGAAAAATAAAATCAAAAATTTTATTTTTGGAAAAATACAGTCTATGGAAGACGACTTTTATGTAATTTGGAGCTTTCTGGATAATGGATCCCATTTCTGTATGACTAATGACACAACAGTTTCAGCCTTAATGTGGCCATAGATGTTAAGATTTTTCTCTCCCTAATGACCAATTTTAGTGCAATCCAACAAATCCGTCAAATTATTGTGAGGCTAGTGGGCACTGAACAATCGGGCATCTGACGATTTTCTGTCCATCAATCAGAACGATGTTCAGTCAGGTTAGAGAATTTTCATAGGTCACAGTGAAATGTATCCATTGTCCAATTGTTTGCAGGGCCAAGCAGGCAGCTACCCACAGTTTTCCTGGCTTCTGCTAGACGATATTGCTTTAAATAGTCTTTTTAGTTAATGGATAAATCGTACATTTTAACAATTGTTTCAGGATAAGCTTGTTCTTAAGCTAACAAAAAGATCTTTTAAAAATCTTAACATCTATGGTTAGCTCTACAGAATCCAAAATGAGTGCTAGCCAACATTGGTGTTTTAAACTAAGGAAGCAATTGTCAACGTTCACATCTGTGCCACAATTTGAATTGTTTTGTGCTAAAACTCCGGAATTTAAATTGTGCTTTCAAAGTTGAATGTATGATGTCTAGTAAGCGCAAACATTTAGAAAAATGTTTATGTAAAACTACAGCATCTAAAAGCTGCAGAGATCATGTAAAAGTGAATGGGAGCAGTCTATGGCAAATTTAAAGGGGTTTTCAATGCAAATTTCTAGTGTTTAGACCCAATGAAAAAGTACAAATTTTCCCAATTTTATTTTAATTTTTATATTCGTACTTGCAAAAAATAAGCAAACATTCATATTTTTTTTTTAATTTAGAGTTTATTTGAAGCAGAAAAAAACTCTAAAATAAGTTGAATTTTGATCAATAGGCCCTTAAGAGTTAGCGTAAAGGCAAATAGGGCTTATTTGCTAACATATTTCTCAGGTGCATCAACACTTATTATTCCACCTTCAGTTGCCAGATCAAGACCTATTGTTGGTTGCTATGGTGCAAATACGCCTAGCATAAAACAAGTAGCAAGAGAAACTCCATAAGATAGAAAATGGCACAATTTGACAGGGTGGGGGGTCTGTAGGGGTGTAAAGGAAAAGGTTTTCTATTCCACTAGAATGGTATTTGCAACATAAAATTGTTGTACAATGAACTGTTCAAAGCAGACTTACTTACCCCTTAAATAATAGAAATCACCAAGTTTGCCCATGAGCAGTTCCCCATAGCAACAAACAAAATGTATGATGTTACACTGGTGACCACTGAATGCTTTTATTACATTCCACCATAAGGGTCTATTTTATCCACACAAACTGCAGCCTTACAATTTCAATATTCTGTAACTGGATTCAATACATTACAATAATTCCTTTATAAATAGTTTACAATAAAATAAATACCTAGATGGCTAGAGGGTTGGAGGAGATTTTAAACTAGGTGTGGGGGGGAGGGTTCAGTAAAAGATTCAGTGGTAGACAGGTTAGATGAGATAGTGGGCAAAGAAAGGGAAAATGGGGGAGGAGATTTGGCTAGGGATACTGTTAAGGATAGGGAGGACCACATGTCATATGTTCAATATGGTGCCAGTATTAAATGTATGTTTACAAATGCAAGAAGTCTGACTGGTAAAATGGGAGAGCTGGAGCTGCTGGTGATGGAAGGAAAATATGATGTGATTGGTTTGGCCGAAACATGGCTGAATGAGTCGCATGACTGGGCAGTAAATATCAGTGGCTATACTTTGTTTCGGAGGGACAGAGGCAATAGAAAAGGAGGAGGGGTATGTCTGTATGTTAGGCAGGATTTAAAAGCTCATATAAAGGAGGAGGTTATGTTAGAAAATGAGGGGCCAGAAGTCGTATGGGTGGAGTTCTTCACCAATTGTAAAGAATCCAGCAAATTAATTGTAGGAGTATGCTATAGACCCCCTAATGTAAGTGAGGAGGAAGAGACAAAGCTCCTAATGCAAATAGAAAAGGCTGCTAGTTTAGGTAAAGTAATGATAATGGGGGATTTTAATTACCCAGATATTGACTGGAGCAACGGTACTGCTAGATCAGTTAATGGGAACAAGTTTATAAACTTATTGCACGACCAATTTTTTAGCCACAGGTTGTTGAGGAGCCAACCAGAAAAATGCTATTCTTGGATTTAGTGATCTCAAATGACCCAGAACTTATAGCAAATGTGCAAGTCATTGAACCCCTGGGTAATAGTGACCATAATGTTATATCTTTTAATGTCTGGTGCAAAAAACAAAAATATACTGGGGCAACAAAAACCATGAATTTTGCCAAAGCTAATTTTAGTGCCTTGAGGGCTGCCCTACAGAGCATTGATTGGGGCATTAGGTTTTCAGCTAAAAACACAGAACAGAAATGGTTGTCCTTTAAAATGATATTAAATCATTACTGTTCTCAATTTATTCCCTTAAGGACTAAACGTAGAAGCTCTAAGAATCATCCTGTGTGGCTTAATACAGAGGTAAAGATGTTAATGGGAAAGAAGAGAAAGGCATTTAAAAACTACAAATCTGTAGGGACAGAAGCTGCATTTAATGAATATAAACACTGTAATAAATGTTGTAAATCAGCAATCCGGAAGGCTAAGAAAAGAAATGAAGAGTTAATTGCGGTGGAGGTGAAAACTAACCCTAAAAAGTTTTTTAAATATATTAATAGTAAAAAGATGCAGGTTGAGAGTGTTGCTCCATTAAATAATGGTACCAGTATGGTTGTAACAGATACAGATAAGGCAAATGTGTTAAATCAGTTCTTTTCTTCAGTGTATACAATAGAGGAGTCTGGGTTCACAGGCTCGCTTAATAACTGCACGAATGGTTCAGCTCAATCTAGTCAGTGGCTGACTCAGGATATGATTCAAAAAGCTTTAATACAAATTAATGTAAACAAGGCTCCAGGGCCTGATGGCATACACCCCCGGGTTCTAAGAGAGCTTAGTTCAGTTTTAGACCAGCCCTTATTTCTGATTTTCTCAGATTCACTGTCATCTGGTATGGTGCCTATGGATTGGAGAAAAGCTGATGTTATTCCAATATTTAAAAAGGGATTACGATCTCAGCCTGGCAATTATAGGCCAGTAAGCTTGACATCTGTGGTGGGCAAATTATTTGAAGGCTTGTTAAGGGATCACATTCAAAATTTTGTCCTAATGAATGGCCATTATGAGCAACAATCAGCATGGCTTTATGAAGGATAGGTCATGTCAGACGAATTTGATTGCATTTATGATGTGGTAAGTAAGATTCTGGATAGTGGGGGGGCAGTAGATGTGATCTATTTGGATTTTGCCAAAGCGTTTGATACTGTGCCCCACAAACGACTGCTTTCTAAACTAAGGTCTGTTGGGCTTAATGAAGTCGTTTGCACATGGATAGGAAACTGGCTACAGGATCGGGTACAGAGGGTGGTTGTTAATGGGACATTCTCTACTTGGAGTAAGGTTCTTAGTGGGGTCCCCCAGGGCTCAGTATTGGGTCCACTTTTATTTAACTTGTTCATTAATGACTTAGGGGAGGGTGTTGTAAGTAATGTATCAGTGTTTGCAGATGACACAAAATTATCCAGCCCAATTAATTCCATCCAGGATGTGGCATCCTTGCAACAGGATCTTGACAAACTGGCAATCTGGGCAGCTAAGTGGCAAATGAGATTCAATGTTGATAAATGTAAAGTCCTGCACCTGGGATGTAAAAATATCCAAGCCACTTATACCCTTAATGGGACTGCACTAGGCAAATCCATTATGGAAAAGGACCTTGGAGTCCTTGTAGATGATAAACTTGGCTGTAGCAAGCAATGCCAGTCAGCAGCATCAAGGGCAAATAAGGTCTTGAGCTGTATTAAAAGGGGCATAGAGTCACGGGAGGAGGGGGTCATTCTTCCACTGTATAGAGCACTTGTAAGGCCCCATCTAGAATATGCCGTACAGTTTTGGTCTCCAGCACTCAAACAGGACATTATTGTATTAGAGAGGGTACAGAGAAGGGCAACTAAGCTGGTAAAAGGTATTGAAAATCTTAGCTATGAGGAAAGACTGGCCAAATTGGGGATGTTCACGCTGGAGAAGAGGCGCTTAAGGGGTGATATGATGACTATGTATAAATATATAAGGGGATCATATAACAATCTCTCTAATGCTTTATTTACCAGTAGGTCTTTCCAGCTGACACGAGGTCACCCATTCCGATTAGAAGAAAAAAGGTTCCGCCTAAATATTCGGAAGGGGTTTTTTACAGTGAGAGCTGTGAAGATGTGGAATTCTCTCCCTGAATCAGTTGTACAGGCTGATACATTAGATAGCTTTAAGAAGGGGTTGGATGGCTTTTTAGCAAGTGAGGGAATACAGGGTTATGGGAAATAGCTCATAGTCCAAGTTGATCCAGGGACTAGTCCGATTGCCATTTTGGAGTCAGGAAGGAATTTTTCCCCCTCTGAGGCAAATTGGAGAGGCTTCAGATGGGTTTTTTGCCTTCCTCTGGATCAACTGGCAGATAGGTAGTTAATAAACAAAAAAACAAAAAAAAGGTTGAACTCGATGGACATGTGTCTTTTTTCAACCTTACTTACTATGTTACTATGTTACTATGTTACAATAATTCATTTGGTCTTGCTGCATGCACCTGCATCTGTATATGAAAAGCTAAGATATTTTAATTTGAAAAGAAATTAATTGAACAAATAGTCACCATTTGGAAGACCATCAATTAAATAATACATTTTGTCTGAGACATATGCACAGTGCAGACATCTTACTTTAAAAAGAGAAACTCACTAAGAATTGTAGTTCATTGTTGTCATGTGAAAATACCTGCCTATAGGACTCTAAGCCATCTGACTATGATCTGATGTCATTATGCCAAGCAGCAAGAGTGGCCTGGCATTTTTGTATAAGCACTCAGAATGTTAATGCCAAGTGAAATGTTCACATAGAATTTTCCTAATGTGACATTTATAATATTTTTCTTAGATAAGGGCAGTGACAGACTCAGCAGGAGTTGCCCTTTTTTTTTATTACCCATTACTCTTAAACAGTTGAGATTAGTATTAGTAATGCCTTTTAGGTAGAATGAAGTATTTTGTTATTACAGACTGGTAGAAAAACACATCACTCAGATCAATCATCCTTAAGAAATTGTCACCGAGCATAAGATCAAGGTTACCTTCAAAGTTAATAACTGTACAGAAAATAAGGTTAAGAGAAAGCAGAAAAGATAGATAATTGCTGTTGTGCTACAGTATATATTATATTTAACTATTACTTTATCTAAAACATATATATAATATAGCAGGCTATGGTTCTTTAGAATAAAGGAAGGTTTTCAATTCAGAACTGTGATTAAGGGAGTGAAGCTGACCATACACAGGCTGATCAAAGCTCCCAACTTGGCTCCTCCAGACCAATTTAGCATCTTATTGTCCCAAGTAAGGTGTCTGCAGATCTGCCTGCTAGTGATGGGCAAATTTGGGGCGTTTTGCTTCACCGAAAAGTGTGTGAATTTCCTGCAAAACGGCGGAAAAATTCGCGAAACGGTGCTGGCGTTTGTTTTTTTTACGAAGGCGAATTTTCGCTGCAGTTTCGCAAATTTATTCACCGGCGGCGAATCGCGGGAATTTGCTGCGAATTCACGCCTGCCAAATAAATTCGCCCATCACTACTGCCTGCCCAACCAATATCTAACAAAAAATTAGCTAGATATTAATTAAACAGGTTAGAAAATCTTGTCAAGCATTTGCATTTGACAGGGGCCGATTCACCAAGGGTCGAATATCAAGGGTTAATTAACCCTCGATATTCGACTGGGAATTAAAATCCTTCGACTTCGAATATCGAAGTCGAAGGATTTTAGCGCAAATAGGATTATTACTTCAATCGAACGATAAAATCCTTCGAATTGAACAATTCGAAGGATTTTAATCCAACGACCGAAGGAATATCCTTCGATCAAAAAAATTTAGGAAAACCTATGGGGACCTTCGCCATAGGCTAACATTGAGTTCGGTAGCTTTTAGATGACGAACTAGGGGGTCGAAGTTTTTTCTTAAAGAGACAGTACTTCGACTATTGAATGGTCGAATAGTCGAACGATTTTTAGTTCGGATTTGAAGTCGTAGTCGTAGTCGAAGGTTGAAGTAGCCCATTCCATGGTCGAAGTAGCCAAAAAAACACTTCGAAATTCGAAGTTTTTTTACTTCGAATCCTTCACTCAAAGTTAGTGAATCGGCCCCTTAATGTATTCATCCCCTAAAAGATCATCACAGGTCCCCTTTACAATCCAATAGTTGGACTGAGTGCAACTACAGTTAACTATAAAAATGATAGCACCATTCATTAAAGGTACTTGCGTGCAAAGCTGCATTTGCACATTTTGGTGCTTAGGGTCAATGCACTCCTTCAGTCTGGATAAATCACATGCAATGTGCCAATTGATGCTGGGGAAGCCTGAAACTGTTAGCTCAAAGGTCCCCACACATGTCAATAAATACACTGAACTTTCACTTAAAGAATCATGCACAAACAACATTTTGACACCAAGCATGCTAAATAAAGACACCCCAAAATGTCATCCAATAGCACAGTAAAGAAATGGATTGGTTTATTATTAATGCAGCACTGTTCATTCATTTAAGTATGGCATTTCAGTGGAGGAGGTGAAGAGCATCTTGACTTTGGGGTTTTCCTTGTCCTTTAAGGCATACATTGTACTCTAAATGTAAATTATCATGACCCTAATGGGCTTCATGTTTCTTAAACTGGCAGGTAGAACATTTCAACTGAAATTAAACCACCCTTAAATCTTGGGAATTAATGCTCAGTCTCAGGGTCCCTCCCAAGGCCTTCTGATAATTTACCAAAAATGTAATAGGTAGTTATCTATTGAATTTTTGGGAAATTCTTCTTAAGAGTTCAAACAAGGTCTTTACTGCCATTGTAAATATATATCTAGTATGTAACCAACACTATAACAAGTGTTCCTTTTGCATTTTTATAGATTGCTGTTATATTTTTCTGCTTTTCAGATGGTCTAAAGCCAATCATTACTCGGCCAAAACTTCCACAGTATCATACATTTGCCACCTATATCCTTAACAATTGGAATCTAGCTTGTAAGGAATAGAGATGTCGCGAACTGTTCGCCGGCGAACTTGTTCGAGCGAACATCGGGTGTTCGCGCTCGCCGGAAGTTCGCGAACGTCGCGCGACGTTCGCCATTTTGGGTTCGCCATTGTTGGCGCTTTTTTTTGCCCTCTCACCCCAGACCAGCAGGTACATGGCAGCCAATCAGGAAGCTCTCCCCTGGACCACTCCCCTTCCCTATAAAAACCGAAGCCCTGCAGCGTTTTTTCACTCTGCCTGTGTGTGCTGAAGAGATAGTGTAGGGAGAGAGCTGCTGCCTGTTAGTGATTTCAGGGACAGTTGAAAGTTTGCTGGCTAGTAATCGTTTTGATACTGCTCTGTTATTGGAGGGACAGAAGTCTGCAGGGGTTTGAGGGACATTTTAGCTTAGGTAGCTTTGCTGGCTAGTAATCTACCTTCTACTGCAGTGCTCTGTATGTAGCTGCAGTGGGCAGCTGTCCTGCTTCTGATCTCATCTGCTGACTGCTGCAATAACAGTAGTCCTTGTAAGGACTGCTTTTATTTATTTTTTTGTTGTTTTACTACTACTACTACTACTACTACTATAAGAGCCCAGTGCTATTAGTCTAGCAGTGTTGGGGAGTGGGACTGGTGTGCTAATCTGCTGCTCCTAGTAGTTCAGCAGCACCAACTTTAATTTTTTTTTTTAATATTCATTTTTTTTTTATTTTACTTTTTTTTATTTTACTACCGCTGTAGTAGTGTATAAGTTGACCTTTTAGGCATTATTTGCCCTGTAGGCATTATTTGCACACTGTTTTCTTCAACCCGCCATCGAGCTGTGTGACCTTGTTCCCATTCTGTCTAAATATCCATAATATTACCGTCTCCAGAAAAAACACCGGAGTCACTTTTTTCAAGCAGCATTCATATATTTTACGTAATCCGTATCCACCGCTGTAGTAGTGTATACGTTGGCCTTGTAGGCATTATTTGCACACTGTTTTCTTCAACCCGCCATCGAGCTGTGTGACCTTGTTCCCATTCTGTCTAAATATCCATAATATTACCGTCTCCAGAAAAAACACCGGAGTCACTTTTTTCAAGCAGCATTCACATATTTACGTAATCCGTATCCACCGCTGTAGTAGTGTATACGTTGGCCTTGTAGGCATTATTTGCACACTGTTTTCTTCAACCCGCCATCGAGCTGTGTGACCTTGTTCCCATTCTGTCTAAATATCCATAATATTACCGTCTCCAGAAAAAACACCGGAGTCACTTTTTTCAAGCAGCCATAATATATTTTACGTAATCCGTATCCACCGCTGTAGTAGTGTATACGTTGGCCTTGTAGGCATTATTTGCACACTGTTTTCTTCAACCCGCCATCGAGCTGTGTGACCTTGTTCCCATTCTGTCTAAATATCCATAATATTACCGTCTCCAGAAAAAACACCGGAGTCACTTTTTTCAAGCAGCCATAATATATTTTACGTAATCCGTATCCACCGCTGTAGTAGTGTATACGTTGGCCTTGTAGGCATTATTTGCACACTGTTTTCTTCAACCCGCCATCGAGCTGTGTGACCTTGTTCCCATTCTGTCTAAATATCCATAATATTACCGTCTCCAGAAAAAACACCGGAGTCACTTTTTTCAAGCAGCATTCATATATTTTACGTAATCCGTATCCACCGCTGTAGTAGTGTATACGTTGGCCTTGTAGGCATTATTTGCACACTGTTTTCTTCAACCCGCCATCGAGCTGTGTGACCTTGTTCCCATTCTGTCTAAATATCCATAATATTACCGTCTCCAGAAAAAACACCGGAGTCACTTTTTTCAAGCAGCATTCATATATTTTACGTAATCCGTATCCACCGCTGTAGTAGTGTATACGTTGGCCTTGTAGGCATTATTTGCACACTGTTTTCTTCAACCCGCCATCGAGCTGTGTGACCTTGTTCCCATTCTGTCTAAATATCCATAATATTACCGTCTCCAGAAAAAACACCGGAGTCACTTTTTTCAAGCAGCATTCATATATTTTACGTAATCCGTATCCACCGCTGTAGTAGTGTATACGTTGGCCTTGTAGGCATTATTTGCACACTGTTTTCTTCAACCCGCCATCGAGCTGTGTGACCTTGTTCCCATTCTGTCTAAATATCCATAATATTACCGTCTCCAGAAAAAACACCGGAGTCACTTTTTTCAAGCAGCATTCATATATTTTACGTAATCCGTATCCACCGCTGTAGTAGTGTATACGTTGGCCTTGTAGGCATTATTTGCACACTGTTTTCTTCAACCCGCCATCGAGCTGTGTGAGCTTGTTCACATTTTGTCTAAATATTGATAATATTATCGTCTCTAGAAAAACCACTTGAGTTACTTTTTTTCAAGCAGCATTCATATATTTTACGTAATCCGTATCCACCGCTGTAGTAGTGTATACGTTGACCTTG
Source organism: Xenopus laevis (assembly GCF_017654675.1). Taxonomy (NCBI): domain Eukaryota; kingdom Metazoa; phylum Chordata; class Amphibia; order Anura; family Pipidae; genus Xenopus; species Xenopus laevis. Next base: position 67,775,888 of record NC_054372.1, on the reverse strand, counting down.
TAGGCATTATTTGCACACTGTTTTCTTCAACCCGCCATCGAGCTGTGTGACCTTGTTCACATTTTGTCTAAATATTGATAATATTATCGTCTCTAGAAAAACCACTTGAGTTACTTTTTTTCAAGCAGCATTCATATATTTTACGTAATCCGTATCCACCGCTGTAGTAGTGTATACGTTGACCTTGTAGGCATTATTTGCACACTGTTTTCTTCAACCCGCCATCGAGCTGTGTGACCTTGTTCACATTTTGTCTAAATATTGATAATATTATCGTCTCTAGAAAAACCACTTGAGTTACTTTTTTTCAAGCAGCATTCATATATTTTACGTAATCCGTATCCACCGCTGTAGTAGTGTATACGTTGACTTTGTAGGCATTATTTGCACAGTGTTTTCTTCAACCCGCCATCTAGCTGTGTGTATTATCGTTTCCAGAAAAACCAACTGAGTTTTTGTTGTTGTTGTTGTTTTTTAAAAATAATGCCAGGCAAAGGCAGGCCGCCACGCAGAGGCCGTGCTAGGGGCCGTGCTGCTATGCAATCCTGTGGCCCTAGCAAATTGCCCAGTTTTAAAAAGCCAATGACCCTGAACTCCCAAAATGCTGAAGAGGTAGTTGACTGGCTTACACAGCACACCCCATCCTCTACCGTTTCTAACTTTACCACAACATCCTCCTCATCCTCCACTGCTATGGCCACCCCACGTAACACTTCCTCCACCACCGGTGCCCCTTCTTCACTGGGGTCAGAGGAGTTATTTTCCAATGAGTTTCTTGAACTGAGTAATGCGCAACCATTATTGCCAGAAGAAGATGAAGGAGATGAGGACCTTACACCAGATTTAATTCTGGCAGAGAACACGATAGAGATGGACATAATGAGTGATGAGGAGGAGGTCCCCGCTGCTGCTTCCTTCTGTGATGTGTCAGAAGAAATTGATGCATCTGAGGAGAATGATGATGAGGAGATTGATGTTTTGTGGGTGCCTAGTAGAAGAGAGCAAGAGGAGGGTAGTTCAGATGGAGAGACGGAGAGTCAGAGAGGCAGTAGGAGAATAAGACTTAGAAGAAGCAGGGAGGACAGCCCGTAGGGATCAGTAGGGCAACAACATGTATCGGCACCTGTGTTCAGCCGGCCAACGCACCCGCCATTGCCGCCAATACCGCCAACTCCGCCAACTTCTACTGTTACCGCCAGATCGCACACTTCCAAAAAGTCAGCAGTGTGGGATTTTTTTAATGTGTGTGCCTCTGACAAAAGCATTGTAATTTGCAATGAGTGCAGTCAGAAACTGAGCCTTGGTAAGCCCAACAGCCACATAGGTACAACTTCTATGCGAAGGCACATGAGCGGCAAGCACAAAGCACTTTGGGAGCAACACCTCAAAGGCAACAGGCAAACTAAAAGCCACACTCCTTCTGGTCCAGCATCTTACTGCTCTACCTCTGCTCTCCTTGACCCGTCTGAACCACCCTCCACTCCGCCTTCCACCTTGACCACCTGTTCCCATTCCCAGTCATCTGCCACCAGCCAAGTTTCTGTGAAGGCCATGTTTGAGCGTAAGAAGCCAATGTCTGACTGTCACCCCCTTGCCCGGCGTCTGACAGCTGGCTTGTCTGCACTCTTAGCCCGCCAGCTTTTACCATACCAGCTGGTGGACTCTGAGGCCTTCCGCAAATTTGTAGCAATTGGGACACCGCAGTGGAAGGTACCCAGCCGCAATTTTTTTTCTAAAAAGGGAATACCACACCTGTACCAACATGTGCAGAGCCAAGTTACCGCATCTCTGTCACTTAGTGTTGGGCCAAAGGTCCATATGACTACTGACGCATGGTCCTCCAAGCATGGTCAGGGCAGGTATGTCACCTACACTGCCCACTGGGTGAACTTGGTAATGGCTGGGAAGCAGGGAATGGGTAGCTCAACAACAACAGTGGAGTTGGTGTCACCGCCACGGATTGCACGCGGTTCTGCCACCACCTCTACTCCTCCATCGCTCTCTACCTCGTCTTCTTCTTCTTCTTACTCTGCTGCTGGGTCCTCCTTCTCCTCCTCCACACCTGTGCACCCCCAGCTCCCCCTAGGCTATTCGACGTGCCAGGTACGCCGTTGTCACACTGTCTTGGGGATGACGTGCCTGGAAAGCAAAAACCATACCGGATCTGTACTCCTGTCATCTCTGCAGTCACAGGCCGATCGGTGGCTGACCCCACACCAACTGCAGATCGGAAAAGTGGTGTGTGACAATGGAAGCAATCTGTTGGCAGCGTTGAGACTAGGCAATTTAACACATGTGCCCTGCATGGCACATGTGTTAAATTTAATAGTCCAACGTTTTGTCTCCAAGTACCCAGGATTCCAGGACGTTCTCACCCAGTCCAGAAAGGTGTCGGCCCATTTCAGACGTTCCTACACAGCCATGGCACGCCTTGCTGACATTCAGCAGCGCTACAACATGCCAGTCAGGCGTTTGATTTCTGACAGCCAGACTCGCTGGAATTCAACGCTCCTTATGTTGGAACGTCTGCTGCAACAACAAAGGGCCGTCAACGAGTACCTTTTTGAACTGGGTGGTAGGACTGGATCTGCACAGCTGGGGATTTTTTCCCCCGTTACTGGGTGCTTATGCGCGATGCCTGCAGGCTCATGCGACCTTTTGAAGAGGTGACAATATGGTCAGTCGCACCGAAGGCACCATCAGCGACCTAATACCCTTCGCTTTCTTCCTGGAGCGTGCCGTGCGACGAGTGACAGATGAGGCTGTAGACCAGCGTGACGAGGAGCTGGAAGCGCACGATTTCTGGTCGGAATCACCAGAACGAACCCAGGCACCTGCTGCAACGCAGGGAGAGGTGCCAGAAGTGGAGTCAGAGGAGGAAGGTGGCTTTGTGGAGGAGGAGGAGGAGGACCAACAGGAGCAGGCTTCCCAGGGGGCTAGTGGTGACCTTTTGGGGACCCCTGGTCTTGTACGTGGCTGGGGGGAGGAGACCGTGGATGATGCAGTCCTTGATAATGAGGAAGCGGAGATGGATAGCTCTGCATCCAACCTTGTGAGAATGGGGTCTTTCATGCTGTCATGCCTGTTGAAGGACCCCCGTATCAAGAGGCTTAAGGAGAAGGACCTGTACTGGGTCGCAACGCTACTAGACCCTCGGTACAAGCATAAAGTGTCAGAAATGTTACCAACATACCACAAGTCCGAAAGATGCGGCATTTACAAACCAGCCTGCAAAACATGTTGTACAATGCTTTTAAGGGTGATGTCACTTCAGGAACTCATCAACATTCCAGGGGCAGAGGTGCCAGTAATCCTGCCACGAGCACACCTGCAAGGACAAAGCCCTTTGGCCAGTCTGTAACGTCAGACATGCAAATGTTTTTCTGTCCAAGGCAGCGCCACAACCCTTCTGGATCCACCCTCAAAGAACGCCTCGACCGGCAGGTAGCGGACTACCTGGCATTAACTGCAGATATCGACACTCTGAGGAGCGATGAACCCCTGGACTACTGGGTGCGCAGGCTTGATCTGTGGCCAGAGCTGTCACAATTTGCCATGAACCTCTTGTCTTGCCCAGCCTCAAGTGTGCTCTCAGAAAGGACCTTCAGTGCAGCAGGAGGGATTGTAACTGAGAAGAGAACTCGCCTAGGTCACAAAAGTGTCGATTACCTGACCTTTATTAAAATGAATGAGGGGTGGATCTCGGAGGGTTACTGCACGCCGGAAGACTTGTTCTGACTTCTATGCAGCTGTCCTTCTCTTCAAGCCTCATGACTCCACACACAGCTGTCCTTTAGCGTCCTCCTCCTCCCTCCGCCACCGTTACAAACTAGGGTGCAAACCCTACTGGTTTAATTTTTTCTGGCCTCTGTGCTTCAGTGGCTGCAACCAAAAAAATGCATATTTTCTGCATTTATATGGCATAATTTTTCTGGCCTCTGTGCTTCAGTGGCTGCAACCAAAAAAATTTATATTTTCAGCATTTATATGGCATAATTTTTCTGTCAACTGTGCTTCAGTGGCTGCGACCAAAAAAATGCATATTTTCTGCATTTATATGGCATAATTTTTCTGGCCTCTGTGCTTCAGTGGCTGCAACCAAAAAAATTTATATTTTCAGCATTTATATGGCATAATTTTTCTGGCAACTGTGCTTCAGTGGCTGCGACCAAAAAAATGACTATTTTCAGCATTTATATGGCATATTTTTTCTGGCCTCTGTGCTTCAGTGGCTGTGGCCAAAAAAACTGGGCAAACAATGCCTACAAGGTCAACGACGTTGACCTTGTAGGCATTGTTTGCCCAGTTTTTTTGGCCACAGCCACTGAAGCACAGAGGCCAGAAAAAATATGCCATATAAATGCTGAAAATAGTCATTTTTTGCCATACGTTGACTCAACGTATATGGCAAAAAATGACTATTTTCAGCATTTACGTGACATATTTTTTCTGGCAACTGTGCTTCAGTGGCTGCAACCAAAAAAACTGGGCAAACAATGTCTACAAGGTCAACGTATGGCGAAAAATTACTATTTTCAGCATTTATATGGCATATTTTTTCTGGCAACTGTGCTTCAGTGGCTGCGTCCAAAAAAACTGGGCAAACAATGTCTACAAGGTCAACGTATGGCGAAAAATGACTATTTTCAGCATTTATATGGCATATTTTTTCTGGCAACTGTGCTTCAGTGGCTGCGTCCAAAAAAACTGGGCAAACAATGCCTACAAGGTCAACGTATGGCAGTTGTTTAAAGAGAACAGTAGATTACTAGCCAGCAAAGCTACCTAAGCTAAAATGTCCCTCAAATCCCTGCAGACTTCTGTCCCTCCAATACAGAGCAGTATCAAGCAGATTACTAGCCAGCAAACTTACTATCATCTGTCCCTGAAATCACTAACAGCTCTCCCCCTACACTATCTCTTCCAAGCACACACAGGCAGATTTTTCAGATACATTTTTGCCCTTGATCCCCCTCTGGCATGCCACTGTCCAGGTCGTTGCACCCTTTAAACAACTTTAAAATCATTTTTCTGGCCAGAAATGTCTTTTCTAGATGTTAAAGTTCGCCTTCCCATTGAAGTCTATGGGGTTCGCGAACCGTTCGCGAACCGCTCGCATTTTTGCGCAAGTTCGCGAATATGTTCGCGAACTTTTTTTCCGACGTTCGCTACATCCCTAGTAAGGAAGCAGTGCATTATACAATAAAATATTGGTAGTGTGTGTTAATTGAAGATATCAGTTTCATTATCTACTGTTAAAGGTATCTATCCTTCTAATTACTGGGATATTTTAGTTCATGATTAGGGGAGGCCACCAATAGATGTCTAGTCTAAGGAAATTATACCTGTATAGTTACATATGAGAGTTGGCCTCTGAGCCTCCCCAACCCCTCATTATTCTTCACCTTTGCCCATGATGTTTATAAGGCATTTTACAACACCAAGACAATATACTAGATACTTGGGAAAAATGAAGCAGATTATGCTGGTAATTCTACACAATAGCATTATCTGTAAACCATTAAGTTTTATTAATGTACATACTGTATATGCCATAGTATGGTGCTGTTTGCAAAGTACCTGAACAGAATGAACCATGAGATGTAGAGTGACACCTTTTTATCTAAAGAAAGATGCCTTTAAATTAACCAGTACTTATTATTTGTAAATAATTTGCACTGACCATTCAAACCAATCAAGCCTTCCTTATTTTTATATGTATTTGTCTAAACATTGAATGGAGCCATCTGGATGGTTTCATGCACACGTGTATCTTATTAGGTAGATCATCCATTCCACCTTGGAAAGTAGCATTAGAAAGGTGAAATAACGCAGTGAGGTCACAGGCTTTGAAAAGGTGTTAAAAGGTGGTCATTGCATGACTATTGCACTTAATAAATATTCAGGGAAATAGCTTGATTTATACTTTTGACTCACATACAAAAAATGCATAGTCAGATCCCCACCCACACCCTACATATATCTGTGCCCAACAGCAGCTGCAGGATCCTCTGTCACTATTCTTATGCCTCTGTCTTCACATAGCTCACTCTAACAGTATATACTGTATGTAATTAGGTTTTGTTCATTGCACAGACTTCTCACAAATATCAGCTTCTCAAAATGAATCTCTTTGTTAATAACAGCAAAACTTAAAGTCAGGAAGACTATGGGGCCTCCCATTTGGCAAAAACCATTACAAGGAGTGCTAATGTGGACAATTGCGGGAAAACTCTCTCACTGAGGAAAACATTTTTACATTGTTACATTATATTAATTAACCCAATTTGCAAATTCATCTTAAGGTGAGGAACATGTAATGTGTCAAATATAATTAATACTGTCCCATTTTGCTCTTTATATTCAGATTTTAGTGACCTTTTTGTAAAACATTTCTAAGATATATTTATTACCTTTCTTCCTGCCTCTCCTGTTCAAAAATAATATTTTGCCCTTTTAGAAGAGAATAGTGAAAAGAAAATACCATGTTTATATACATACCATACATAATACATGTATAATTATCAGTTTTACCTTTATTTGTAAATATACCCTCTAATTACACTGACTAAGTACAGTGACTGAGCCAATAAGATACTGGACTTCATAGAAAATCATAATACTATGAGTTTGTGCCAGCATGGTTTTATGCGTAATAGATCTTGCCAGACTAACTTAATTTCTTTTTATGAGAAGGTAAGCAGGGACTTAGATTCTGGGGTGGCAGTGGATGTGATTTACTTAGACTTTGCTAAAGCATTTGATACAGTGCCACACAAAAGGTTACTGGTTAAATTAAGGAATGTTGGCCTGGAACATAGTATTTGTACCTGGATAGAGAACCGGCTAAAATATAGATTACGAAGAGTGGTGGTAAATGGAATATTTTCTAATTGGACCAGTGTTGTTAGTGGAGTACCTCAGGGCTCTGTACTAGGTCCCTTGCTTTTCAACTTGTTTATTAATGACCTGGAGGTGGGCATTGAAAGTACTGTTTCTATTTTTGCATATGATACTAAATTGTGCAGAACTATAGGTTCCATGCAGGATGCTGCCACTTTGCAGAGTGATTTGTCTAAGTTGGGAAACTGGGCAGCAAACTGGAAAATGATGTACAATATACAGTAAATGCAAGGTTATGCACTTTGGTACACACCTTCAGTCTAGAAGAAAGGAACTTTAATTTGAAGCAATGTAGGTGTTTCTTTACAGTAAGGACAGTGAGGTTGTGGAATGCACTGCAGTGATGTTGTGATGGCTGATTTAGTTAATGCCTTTAAGAATGGCTTGGATGATTTCTTGGACAGACATAATATCAAAGGCTATTGTGATACTAAACTTTATAGTTAGTATAGATATGGGTATATATAATTTATGTGAAAGTATGGAGGAGTATATATGTTGGGTTTTTGTTTGGAAGGGTTGAACTTGATAGGCTTTGTCTTTTTTCAACCCGATTTAACTATGTAACTATGTGTGGTGTGCACAAATTGCCGTCACTGCAAATCTTAGAATGCTTAATCACTTCCAATCGTTGACTGCTTATCTGTTCAGCATCAGGAATTCAGTTGGCATCTAGCAAGAGCATTGGAGCAATTCTTCTGGTTTAAATGGACACTATGCCCAAATGTAAAGTTCTCCCAATGGTGCCCCATTTTTCAATTTGATTAAAAAATTATGCATGAAAAACTATTCTACAACAAAAAATCTACCAAGGTAGAACCAGAAGAAAACCACACAGCCCTGTTCCAATGAAACAGAGGGTAACAAGGCCCCAACCAATTGCATAATGGAGAAAAAAAGAAAGCCTCTTTTTGCAAAACAGAGCAAGTGAAATTCCACTATGTGCAAAAAGGAGGAAAAACAAAGTGAACCTGATACCATTCCCTGCAAAAAGGAGGAAGATTAAAGCAAACCCTCCATCTGTTAAAAGGAAGAAAATGGGTCAAGGAAAGACAGGAAAAATAAGAAATGCATTATAGAAATAAAAAAAACACAAGCCTAATTCATGGCCTCAAGCAAAGCTTTTACTTACTACATAAACGAGGAAAAGAGAAACGAGACAGAAAAGGGGAACAGAAGCTAGAACCTGACTCTACTCCCTGCATAAATAATTAACATGAAATCATGTTCTTCACTACTCACTTAAATGATAGAAGAGCTAAAAGAAGGTATGAAATGTGGAAAAACAATAGACAGACTATCAGGGATCAGGAAAAGAAAAAGTCACAAATGTTAAGGGATGCATGCAGATTATGCTTCAGATTATACACAAAATTAAATTATCTAATAATTCATATGAATCTGTAGAATTTACAGGTCAGCTCTTTAAATTAAAAGGAATTTATGACTGGACCCCTAAACTCAAATGGACACAGCACCATAAATAATACAATATACTGGAAATGTCTGGATGATAGAATCATTGATGCTGCACAGTCTTTAAAAATGCAGTTTGATACAGAGAAGGTTCAGACCTGCATCCTTTCTCAACATGGATTTAATCCATTTACTGGACCATCTGTATAGATTTATTAGGACAGCATAGAGAAACATTGGTTGACAAGCTGCTTCAAACAGATCATGTGGAGATTGTAGACAGAGCGGAGATAAAACACAATTGCACAACACTACGGGGTAAATTTCTCACTATTTTCTTATTACAACTTCGAACAAACACCTGTGCACATTTTATCAATAAATGTACTCAAAAAAATCTGGTGTGTGAAAAGACTCGATAAAATCGTAACAAAATATTTTTGGATTTTTGTAAGAAACACAGCGCAGATTCCAACTGTAAACGGGACATCTGCCATTGGCTTCTACGTGACCTTGCCAGGTTTGAGATGGAGTACTTTTTTATTTGGACTTTTAGCAACCTCTGGGTTTAATTAATCTTAAAAAAATTGAGTTTGTTTTCCTATGAAAAAAGGGTGTTTTCCCCTTTAAAACCCTGACCAGATAAATTCGGACTTTAGCAATTAACCCCCTAAGAGAACAAATGTACTAGTGTATGATGCTGAAGAAACTATGGAAATACTTGACGTCTATCAACAAGCAAATTTTGAGTTCTTGTCTGTTGGAAACCCCATCTGCCAATATGATCACACAAAAAAATGAGAAAAAAACAAATTTGTTGTTTTGAGAGTAGGAAGATTACAGTATTCCCCAAAATATCAGATACCTGTGTGATTACAGAAGTGACAGGCCAGCCTGTCACAAATATGAATAATTACTTGATCCCTGAACTTATCTTTAAGTGGCAGGATAAAAAACCTCTTGCATTGTAATGCATGGCTGCTTGACAATTATCATCTGTATAGATTCATCATGACAGCATGATAAACTATGGTTGACAAGCTGCTCTCTAACTCATCACTTTAAGATTGTAGACATTGTAAAATATGTATTTTTCACCATATTCTTCTCCAGCGCAGATAACAAACATCCAAAGTTCCCTCCACTATGGCAGTGGGAATAAATATGTAGAAGCCCAAAGTTAAGAACCCAGGACAAATTTACAATGTCCTTTCTCAAGTTAATATTTGTTTCAAATATCTAATATCTAGAGGAAATGATAATCATAAGGATAAGCATGGTACTGATAGATATAGGTTATAAAACAAAACATTTTATGTGCCAATATTTTATGAAAATATCTTTCTCTATATCCAATTCAAGTCCCCTCATCTCATCTATATGTCCTTTTATAGAAAGCTTTTTTTTTTAATGGTTTACTAAAATATTGTGCATTAGTAAACTTGGACTAGTTGTATATGATTGCACTATGCTAACTCCTTCCTGTTGCAGGAGTGGCATTGGCAAATTTGTTGGAAGATCTTGCTGCTTTAAGCCCAGCTCCAAAAGGTGGTCCAGTGATTTGAATAGGTTACAGTAGCTCTGAGCTGTAAAATGTTGGTGTACATTTCTGGAATAAACCAAAATACCAAGATACCATAAATATCACCACTTTTAACTTTCTAACTTTTTAATTGATTCTATTTGCTTATGTCAGAAAAAGAATAACACAGCTTGATAACTAGTATGTTCAAACACCACTTTTAAAGGGGCTCACCTTTGATATTAACTTTTAGGGGCAGATTTACTAAGGGTCGAATTTCGAAGTACAAAAAAACTTCGAAATTCGACCATCGAATTAAAAAACTTCGAATTCGAATATCGAATTCGAAATTTTTTCAACAAATTTGGCAATCCTGAGATCGAATAAAAATCTAACGATTCAAAGGATTTCAGTGATCGATTGAACGATTTTTATACGATGTGTAAAGACTTAGAAAATGGTTGTAGAAGGTCCCCATAGGCTAACATAGCACTTCGGCAGGTTTAACTTGGCGAAGTATTGAAGTCAAAGTTTTTTTAAAGAGTCAAAGTCAAAGTAAATTCGATGTCGTAGTATCCTATTCGATGGTCGGAGTATCCAAAAAATTACTTCGAATTTTTTTACTTCGAAAATTCCCTTGAATTCACTTCGACCCTTAGTAAATCTGCCCCTTAGTATAATGTAAAGAAAGATATTCTGAGACAATTAGCTTTTTTAGCTTTATATTCAGCAGCTCTCCAGTTTGGAATTTCAGCAATCTGGTAACTAGGGTCCAAATTACCCCAGCAACCATGCCCTGATTTGAATAAGAGACTGGACTATGACTAGGAAAGGGCATGAATATGGGTAATGAAAAGTAGCAATAACAATAAATTTGCAGCTTTACAGAACAGTTGCAGCTGCAGAGGGGGGAGGCCCTCCGATGTGTCATCGCCGCTGGGGGGCCCAGGGGGCAGTGTGGGGGCCCAGATGCATCAGCCCTGGTGGGCCCGGGGCCCCCCAGTCCGACCCTGTCTGGTTCCACCACAAGTATGTGATACTGTCAGCGAGCAAGGGCAACTGCATTATTAAACCGCTCATATTTCAAGAACTATATGGAAAAAAATTGATTCATTAAACACCCACATATGTTTATAACTACTGTAAATAGATTGTAATATACCTACAGATTTAGTACAAGAGTCTTCTTGCATTTAACATAAATATTAATCTTTATTGACTCTATGCTTTAAATAGCAATACATTTCATTATAAACACAAAATCAATCAGGGTGCATGATAGAAATGTAAAATTGCTTGGTGCATAGATCATGCTTACTGTCAGAAATACCGTATAGCTAGAAACTGGTACCACAATATGTTACATGTAACAGTAGAGGACGTAGGAAACATACAAAATTATTATAAACAATACCAAAACCACTGAAAACAGTCAATCATACAAATAGAAAGTAAGACATTAGTAGACACTTAGGTGTTTTTTTTTCTTTCTTTCTTTTTTTGTTTAAATCAATATTGTTTTTAAAATTTAAATTCTGCCCGCTTTAGTAGGGTGGAGTTAATGGGTCTCTGATTATCTGATGATAATAGGTTTCTGATAATTAACCCTATTTTGTGATGTCTTTATCACTGTGGATGTAAGACTTCATAAACAACTGCAGAAATATACAAAAAAATGACAAATGGCTACATTGGAACACATTTTCATATGAAATAGAATCTCCTACAGGATGTAATTTGCGCTGATTATTCATGCTTCAGGATCATAATCTTGATACTCCTCCTGCAAAAATTCAACACAAAGAGGCAAGTGTTAGGCATTTGACAGAGAAACAATTATGTGGAAAAATTGTATTAATTAATTGCAACTCTGAACTATATCTGGAAACAAGACTGTACTTACCAAAGGCCAAACTGGCATACATGCATCATTCTACTTTATCATTCTCATGGAGTGCCTTACTTCCAAAATCATACATTAAATTGCACCATTTAAAAGCTCTTCACAAAGGTGCTTGCTATAACACATATATCAAAATTCCTTGTATCCAAAAGATAGCTGTCCCAAAGGCTTACTTTTCAGTAAAAAATCCTTTATTTAAATTATCATTAAAAATATTTGGTTACATTCAGTCCCCCAGGCCCACCTTACGCGTTTCGCACCTTCCGGCGCTTAGTCATAGGTGTATGAGATACACCTATGACTAAGCGCCGGAAGGTGCGAAACGCGTAAGGTGGGCCTGGGGGGACTGAATGTAACCAAATATTTTTAATGATAATTTAAATAAAGGATTTTTTACTGAAAAGTAAGCCTTTGGGACAGCTATCTTTTGGATACAAGGAATTTTGATATATGTGCCGCCTGTGAACTGGGGCGAGTACCTAAGGCTTCACCAAATGTAAATCAGAGGTGGTTTCCCAATTTTGATATATGGGCTTGCTATAACACACCCTTGCAACATGAACCTTGTGCCAATACACCGGTTTGCTTGAATTGCATGCACAATGAATTACATGCAAGATTTAAATGCAAAAGGGAACTCTGCCCTGAGGATCAGTATTATTTGCTCTTATACAACATTAACTTATTAGACACTTATCTTGGAACCATATTTTAGATTTTATTGGTATGCACGAATGCCCCAGTTTCCAATGCATTCTTTCAAGATGCAAAAATGCAGATTAGTGCACAGTGTATATCGTCTATATTTTTTCTTCCTCATTCTTTTTAAATAGTTAGCCTATGAAAATAACAATGTTTTCCTTTGAACCATTTTCCACTAGAAGGTAAATAATATTTTCTAAACATTTCATAACTTATATTAGCCACAGTATGACAGCTAGCGAAACAAATATCAAATGATATAAAGTTGCTTTATAAGGTATTGGTTGTAAAAAACATCTGGCAGGTGCAAAAGTGTGGGTGACATATATAACATGGGTCATGCTCCTTTTCTGATGTGGGTTATGTTATAAAATGTGCAAAGTTTGCTACAGGTCTAGTCACTTATGACAACCAATCAGCAGGTGGCCAGACATCTCATTGGTTGGTAGGTGTTACAGCACAAAATATGTGCCTTTTATTACAGATGGGGATATTTTACACAATGCTATCTATTTGCCTTCACCAAACTTCTCCAAAGATTGCTCAGTTCTGAATAAAGCCCCATGAATGTCTGCAGTGTGAAAGTAGACTTATATGGAAGTTCTACATTGAAGGTATAGAAATGTATGTTTGACAGTGTGAGCTACAGAGTACCTGACGGAGTCTGATGTTATTAAACTAGAATAATGTGGTCATGGTCCAAGTGCAAGCGGCAAAAATTCTTTAATCTGCAAGTGGTGTTAGGTTAACCCCAATGTAGGGCTTTATAAAAATATATTGCATAAAACAGCTTATATGTAAAACACTGCTTAATGAAAATAAACAATTTTCATAAAAATATACTTTTTTAGTAGTATGTGCCAATGAGTAATCCTAAATAGATAACTAAGGGCCACCTCCTGGGATCCTACAACTCACGGTGCACACAAACATACATGTTGGGTCACATGAGCCAATTAAAGGACAAAGTTCTTTCTTTTGCTTCGACACTTCTTTCTGTTAAGTGGCATAGCAGCCTATGACTAAAAAATACAGCAATGGTTGGCCAGGCCTAAAGTTACCCTATAAAGATCTTTAGGCAGACTGAGAATTTAATTTAATTTTATAGATAAAGGAGATGTTTGCCCCTATATAAGATTATGGGGCATAGTTATTATGCTGTGTAAAAAACTGCAGGATAATACACCACACATCTCCAGGGTTTGCTGTGTAAAAAACGGCATTCATTTTTTGTGCATTTTACTTATAGTGACTTCCCTGGAAGCAATGTAAAATAACAGCGTCAAATCTGCCATTCATATGGCATAAAATTACCTACACTATGATAAATTTGCCATTCATTTTTCACAGCTTTGTACACAGTTTTTTTGGCAAATTTCATTTTACACAGCATAATAAATATGCCTCTTAATAATGTATAGCAATTTGTATAACACCTTTTCGAACAGTTATAAAATTCCTAGACAATATCATGCCAGAGACAGAAAATATATTTTTCAGCTGTAAATTGATGCAAATGTGCAATGTACTGCCTTAGAAATTGTTATAGCTGGAACATTAGATCATTTCTACATGAGATAGAATATAAAATATAGTGTTGATAATATGAGCCTTATATTAATCATTTGCTAGAATCCACAAAGGACATTCTCCTTGATTGCTAACTTAGAAATGGAAAATGTTATGTTTTAGTATCACTGCCTTTATTTTTCCAGCCATGTAGCTGATGTACTGCCATAAGACATACTTCTTAATAAGCATATTTTGTATATTAAAGTGTAAAAGAACTACTTTTATACGCATGCAAATTAAATATGTCAGCATTTTGAATTGGGTTGTGCACATCAGATTGTTATTATAGACATTGTAGCATCTCTGAAATACAAAATTAGTGTTATGGGGTTAATGAGCATTTGTTTAATTTTGAAAGCTCATTAAAGGACTAAACATTATTTAGAGCTTTTAAATATCAGTCAGTGCTTTGTAGATAACCACAGAAAACAAAACCAAAAACAGTATTTATAAAATATCCTATTTCTGACAGCTTTTTTTTATTAAAGGAGTGGTTCAGCTTTATGTCAACTTTTGGTATGTTATAGAATGGCTAAGCAACTTTTCAATTGGTCTTCCTGATTTATTTTTTTATAGTTTTTGAATGATTTGCCGTCTACTTCTAACTCATTCCACCATTTAAATGGGGGTCAATGACCCCATCTAAAAACAACATGTAAGGCTACAAATGTATTGTTATTGCTACTTTTTAATATGCATCTATTTATTCAGTCCGTCTCCTATTCCTTTCTCTTATGCAAATCAATGCATGGTCGCTAGGGTAATTTTTACCAACGCAACCAGACTGATGAAATTGCTAACTGGAGAGCTGTTGAATAAGCAGCTAAATAACTCAAAAACCAAAAATAGTAAAAAATGAAAACCAGTTGCAAATTGTCTCAAAATATCTCTCAACATCATACTAAAGGTTAATTTAAAGGTGAACAACCCCTTTAAGGTTAACTGAGAGTTACAGTCTTATGATAATATGCATTTATGCAAGACATACATGCATTTCCTGGTTAATCATAAGATATGTAATACTACCAGTGGTTTTTGATCAAACTGGTTTAAAAACATAGTTTTGTGCTCATAAATTAAAATCAAGCTCCATTTAATAAGCCTGAGCACTTCTCATTGAATTGAATGAAGCTAAAAAGAGAGAAATCATTCTTTAGAAATAGCCACAAATTCCAATATTTACCAGTTTTAAAGTCTTTGGTTGCTTCAAATCTAAGAGTATGTACAAAAATATTTATAATAGTATAAAAGCACCATAATGTATATTTTAAATGATACTAGAAAATCTTTTTCAATATTTAAATTATTTATTATTATTATTATTATTATTTAATTTAAATTATTTAAATTATTTTAATAATCCTGGGACTATAATTTCAAGGTATGCAATGTTTTACATGCAAAAAATAAAAACTACATATTTTTTTCATGCAAGATCAACACCCTTTTTTTTTAATCAACACCCTTTGATTTTTTTTCAGCAAGTATTTTAACAGCATCATATTAAAACACAGAAAATGTTTTGGAAATTGAGTAAGGCGATATAAATGGAAATTACCTCAGGCGGCATTTCATATGTCTCATTATCTGGATTTACCGGCATATTTTCTGAATTCTCCACTGTCCCTTCTGGGCCGAAGCCGCTTTCATTCTGCAATCAAATAACAATATACATTTTTTCATTTTGCCCTGCCCTTTATAAGATATTATTGCATATTTTAAATTTAACATTTCTTCAAAAATAAAAAATAACTGCGTAAAGAAGATATAATTATAAATACAATAAAATATTGCAAATATTGGATTCTTAATATAAAGGGGCAGATTTGTTAAAGTTTAAATGTTAAATCTGAATTCAAATTTTCAAATTTTTTGGTCATACTTCACAAATTCGAATTTTAAACCACCAACTTGAATTTGAATGTGAGATTTATCACTTTTCGTCCCTGGAAACAGTTCTATTTCGAATATTCACCACCTAATACCTGCTGAGTTCATGTACAAGTCAATGGCAGAGGTCCATTGAACCATTTGAAGATGTTAATTGCCTTCCTAACATTCAAGTTTCTTTTCAGAGGAAAACTCAATTAGATTTGTATTTGATTCGAATTTTCGGGTCTTTCGTATTTGATTGAAAATTAAACGTTTGAGTTTTTTTTTTTAAATAACTTCCCATAACTTCGGAATATGATCTTTGATGAATCTGCCCGAAAGTATATTTTACGCAGTTGACCGAACAAACAAAGCAAAACACACCTTAACATCAAAATGTACACCCTCCTTTGCATTGCAGAAATATTTTGTAATAAATGCTATGGTTTTGAACAAGAAGCTGCTTCCTTGTGACAACAATTCCATATTTCAAGGCAAGCCTCATAATAAAATTTGATTTTTAAATGATACAGATGATGGATGAGAACCATGCAACACTCCAGCTGATGTGAAACCATAATTCCCATATTATTCCGCAGTCAGTGCCTGAATGATGATGCTTGGAACTGTGCTTTAATTTAGCAAAACAGATAAAGAGCACAGTAAGAACCCACTCTGTCTATTTGTATAGTTATCAGAGTCAAACTTTACAGCAGTACCTGAAAACCAAAATATACTGTACCTTGAATTATGAAACCCAGGTAATGGCATACAGCCGCTCTTTTTTTTTTTTATAGAAATTTCAGCCCTGAAGTAAGAGTTCATAATACAGAATTATGTGATAACATTACAAGATAATTATATAGAGTATCGATCTTTGTTCAAATATCTTATGAACCAGTATACTTTAAAAAATGCTCTTTGAATACCAACAGAGAAAATACTGTGTATTGCTTCACTTCTGTGGAAGTTATACTATATAGTTATACTATATGTGTATACATATATGTATTTTCTGCCACTGGACAATGCTAACATACTCTAAAAATATGTAGAATACAATGGAGTTGAGAACTTTACTATTTACATGGAGAAAGGTATTATAAATTATTTCAGAATTTAAACAAAAAACACAATATTGACAATATATATTCATGATGAGCAAATAGCTCAATTGCTTCACATACCTGCTAAATATGGGGTCTGTTATCTGGAAACCTGTTATCCAGAAATTGGATATATTAGAGATATCTGAATTACATTAAGGTCATCTACCATAGACGCTATTCTATTTTAATAGAATAATTGTAATTTTAATAATGATTTCCTTTCTCTGTAATAATAAAATAGTACCTTGCACTTGATGGCAACTGAACCACATGAATAATTGGTATTAAACCCCTCCTATTGGGTTTATTCAATGTTTAAATTATTTTTAGCAGTCTTAAGGTATGGTGATCCAAATGAAAGACAGATCCCTTTTTTGAAAAACCCCAGTACCCATGCATTCCGGATGATAGTTCTTATACCAGTATATTGTAAGCCATTCCAGTTTTTTTTGTGTTACTTGTTTCTTAAACAGACTTAACATATACCAGACTTGAGGAGGTAGGAAGAATCATTGTTTTTTTTAACATATATAAATATATGGAGTTTGAAACTACAATTTGATATTTTCCTTGGTTAATTAGAATATGTAATTTCCCCTGTAATGTAATGATAGAGTGACAATCATAGCATTTCAAAAAGAATGTCAAAGAAAACATGTTTCAGATGGCTGTAGTTCCACTACTTCTCTCATATTGACCTTTCTTCTAGCAAATCATCCATTTGTGATATAAACATTTAAGTCATTGTACAAGTAAAACTAAAATATTTAGAAAGCTAAATCCAATTCTTCTTTCCAGAAAGGTGGACAATTTATTTTAATTTGGAATGGTTAACTTGGTGCACTTAAAATGCATAAAGATTAGACAAATGGATGTCCATTGATTAAGTCCATGTACATTGACCCATATATCAAATAATCTTCCTTGATTTATGATAAATAATTACTTGCACTCAAACTCCTATGTTCCTTCCTTTTTATATGTTGAACTAGAATGTATTTCTGCTTCAAACTATGGTCTGTTCCAGTTCATATAATTCACATCATCATCTGCCTCTATATCTTTTACCTCTTTCACTTATGGTCAGAAACATGACTTACCTCTTCATCCTCTCTTTGTCCACTTTCACTCTCTCATTTCCTGATAAACAAGAGCACATAGCACCCATTCTGGAAACCCTTCCTTGATCTTGCTGAGCTTTATAATTTACTGTACTATGTCCCTTCTCTTGTCAAGGGTACTGTAGATTTTATACAAATGGACTATTCACATCCTCCTCCAAATTTAACATTCTGATTTCCACCCTCTACTGAATCAGCAAAATATTTTCTACTCTGCCAGGCTTAAATGTCATTGCTCAACCAACCTATTGTATAAATACTACCATTGCTCCACCATTATAAATGGTTTAAATATATTCAGATTATACAACAACCCAACATCTGCTGTACAAGCAGATAATTTGCTGTTTAGTGTTTAAATCTGGAATTATACCACTAACAGAAGACGACTAAGGGATTTTAGCCTTGTGTTTACTGTATGTGTACATATAATTGTTATGCATGCATATGCAATGCTGTACATGTAAACAGTGTAATACATTATAGACAGGGGAACAAATATGACAATAGATAAAACATAGATAAAAAAACAAATATGCACAGTTGGGTAATAGCCCAAGAAATATATCGTTGCTCATGGTAAATCATGTTCCCAGCAATTGATAAAATGCCCCAAAAAATCTATTAATTGAAAAGCCTTGCAATCATCTGTTGCATGTCCTTCTGCGTTTTGCACTAGTATGCTGTTCACCTGGTACAAAACATACAATTGCAAGATTTTACATATAAGGGGCACAATTACTATTGGTTGAATATTGAGGATTTTACTTCGATCAAAAAAAAGCTTAGAAAGCTTACGGGGACCTTCCCCATAGGCTACCATTGGTGCTCGGTAAGTTTTAGTAGCGGAATAGGTAGTCAAAGTTTTTTTTAAAGAGACAGTACTTCAACTATAGAATGGTCGAATAGTCAAAAGATTTTTAGTTTGAATCGTTCGATTCAAAGTCGTAGTCGAAGGTCAAAGTAGACAATTCGATGGTCGAAGTAGCCAAAAAAAAACTTCGAAATTCAAAGTATTTTTCATTCACTCGAGCTTAGTAAATGTGCCCCTTAGTATTTGTTGCTTGCACAATTTCCTACTGGGGACAAATGTCCCATGCACATTTACCCTTTCAAAGATTACATTAGAATGAATTCCTAAATCATATGTGCTGTAATCTGTCAGTATGCCACTAGCAGCCCTCTCTCATTCTGTATAAAACTATAGGCTATTTCTTGAGGAGGGGGATAACATGATGAAGATGCCACATGTTGGAGTAAAGTATTTAGGTGCTAACTAGAAAATTTATAGAAAAACACAAGTTTTTAAATACTAATTTAATACACGCACAGATTCACGGAGGTGGGTTCTATTAACCAAAATACTCGAAATTTGCCATAAAGGTATTATAACGGATTTCATAATTTAAACAAAAAAACACCATTGACAGTATATATTCATGATGAGCAAATACCTCAACTGCTTCACATAGCATTTAAAATATGGTGTGCATGAACTCTATTCATTCCATTACAGCAATACAAAAACAGTATTTTTATTAAAATAGTCTGCAGTTGTAGATAAAGCTGAATAGTCATATAATTGCACAGAAAAAGCAATTTTCTAAGAATGTTCTTTAAGTATTTCGCACATTTTAATTTATGTTAGCCACACATCTTTTGAAACTCCAATGGAATAGATTCCAAGAGCCATTAGGGAATCATGGAAGTTCTGAAGTGTCAGGTTGTGCTGGGATTCTGGCTTGGTGTCTTGACCACTGGACCAGGTGAGCAGCCTGCAGGCTTGCTCACTATATATTGCCTGGCCTTTTTAGCCCCAGCCCAGCAGTAGCCTGATTGGTTTGCAGTCAGGGTTGACTCTGTCCTATTTAAGGCCAGCCCTCAAAACACTCCTTGCCTGACCATTGCAGTGTGCCATCGTCCCTAGCTAAGGGTTCCAGCTCTAGCCCTTTTCCCTTGATTCTACCTTGCACTGATCTGCCTTGCCGTGCTTACCCTACCTAGTACCTTTGCCTGCCTTGAAATGACCCTGCCTTACCTGTTCTTGATTCCTCCTTCCTGTTCCAACTAGTACCTTTCCCTGCATTGACCTTGACCTGACCCTGCCTTGCCTGTTCTTGATTCCTGCTTCTTGTTCTACCTGGTACCTTTCCGTGCCTTTGACCTTGAACCGACCTTGCCTTGCCTGTTCCTGATTGCTGTTCTGCCTTGTACCTAACCTGTCCTCTCGCTATCCAGTCCTTCTAGTCCAGTCCTTCTGCACTCTATCCCCCCTGTACTATCCTTTCACTCTGTTCCTGATCTATGCACGCACCATCCTGTCCCATCCTTTCCGTCTGCTCCTGATCTACGCCCGCACCATCCTGTCCCATCCAGTCTGTTCCTGTTCCATTCCTGCTCCATCCAGTCTGTTCCTGTCCTGACTCTTCGCCATCTTCATCCTGTCTAGTCCAGTCATGATCTTCACTCTCACCGTCCTGTTCCACTCTGCACCTGTTCTAGTCTGATTCATCTCCCTCCTCACCCTGTTCCTGCCCTTTTCCTGTCTGTGTCCCGTGAGTTCAGCCAGCTCTTTCCTAAAGGACTCACCTTCCTCATCAGCCTCCATGGTGCCTCCTACCTAATCCTTGACATGAAGTGACAAGTAGAG
This sequence comes from Xenopus laevis, assembly GCF_017654675.1. Taxonomy (NCBI): domain Eukaryota; kingdom Metazoa; phylum Chordata; class Amphibia; order Anura; family Pipidae; genus Xenopus; species Xenopus laevis. Next base: position 67,755,118 of record NC_054372.1, on the reverse strand, counting down.
ATCCCAACTAGCAAGTTTTTCCTTTAACCTTTCAGCAGTACTTCAATAATAAGGTTTTGTAATACATATGTATCTTTCCAATGTTCAGATGTAGACACCTTAATGAACAACATTATTTGCATGAGATGCTTGGGCTGGATGTACAAATAATTGTACCCCACTCATTAAACAACTTGTGAGCATCAGTAGGATATAGAAAATTACAAGATAAAATTAGAATAAATACAAACTGAGCCTCTGTCTTCTGTACTGCTGCTAATGTTCTGCTCAAAGCTGCAATACCCCCTCACTTGCTCAGATTTGCCTGGTCTGAAATAAACTGATCAGTCAGATTTGGCTATCCTTGTAAATGGTCAACTTGCAGATGTATTCATTTTGTAAAACAAAAAGAATCGTTTTACATACCATAGTTTTCAGAGTGACACAGTAGAGAACAGCACATCTTTGATAAAAGTGAATGTAAATTAGTAATAGTAATTAATAAATAATAAAACCAACACACTGACTATAGAAAGTCATTCTCATTATTTTCACTGCAGAAACAAATATTGACTTTGCTAATTGAAAAACTCTTTATAATTTCAAAGAAAGCAATCACTTTAAGGGAAGAGGGAAACCTAAAAAAGATATACAGAGAAATATGTGCCCTTGAAAAAGAAGGTTTAAAAAAAATAACTAGAAATAAATAGAAAAATATCTAACAAAGGTATAAACCAATTTTACTCATATTCCTGTGATGGATAAAATCAAGCTCAAGAATTTTTTTTGAGGGGTAGGGCCAAAGTCATAAGCAAAAACAACCTGTAAACAATAACTAGGTGCCAAGTTTTGAGGACACCAATTTATTGACTAAGCCCATATAGTTGCTCACAACTTACATAACTGTATAATTAGGGGCTTTATAAGTAGAAAGTAATAAACCATGAAAATCTCAAATCTTTTTTGGTCACACTTGGTTGAACACACCCATACATACCACACCCATTTTAACAAAACATACACCACACATGCCAGTAAATTTACTACAGAAAATGGATAACAAACATATTAACCCCAGATAAGCTTGTATAATTACTGAATAAAATACTGTATATCATGGGCATTTTTAACCCAGATGTGCCTGGTTTAACACAGAAAATGGATAATCTACATATTAACCCCAGACAAGTCGGTATAATTACTATAGAAAATGGATAATCTGCATATTAAAGGGGTTGTTCACCCTTGAGTTAACTTTTAAGGGGTTATTTACTAAACTCTGAATGCAAAAATCATGAAAAATTCGTGATTTCTTTAAAACTGTTACATTTTGTGTTATGAAATCAAATTTTAGAGCAATGGATCTAACATACTTACTTACATGCATGCCTTTAAGAGGCATATGTTTCCAAAATTTCCATAAATACTACAAAAGTTGCAGAAGACACAATGTATAATTCAATGGTTTTTCAGATCAAATCACGTGTATACTTTATGTGCAACCATTAATTATTAGTGATATCTCACTAAATTGCTGGTGGGGTGATCAAGCTGACCAATGACTTCATAGATACAATGATGGCAACTAGAAAAGTTCTATAAAGCATAAATATTTAGTAGTAACAATAAAGATAAGGTAGTGAATAGGAAAGAATGGTGGAGGGCAGAGTCCTGCACAGGGTCCAATTTCTGAAACCGCGATCTGTCCTGAACCCTGTGACCAACACTCAGACCTTCACCTACCAGATCTGACCCACAACTGCCTTATCCCAACCTGCTACCCAGTGGCCACCATGAAATTGTAAGTGATGTTGCTGTGAAAATAAAGAAATATTATAAAAAACATTACATTATCAGAAGCAATGGAAAATCTCTTATACTGAGACCTGTGACCTAACCTATCTACTAGAATGCAAACATATCTGCATCCAGAGTCGGTGTGGGCCAGCAGGACACTGGGAGAAAACCCAGTGGGCCCAGAAGGTACGTGCATACTCGCATGGGGGGGTGCTGGTGCTGAAGGGAGGTTGTGGCTGAGGCGGGGGTCTCGATGGGGCTTTGTGGTGGAGGAATATGGCCCCTAAGATAGCAGCCCAGTCAGACTCTGTCTTCATCTACAAGTGCAGTACCCACAACTGGCAAAATAACATTTTTTAGAGGTAACCTGTGGGAACTCAACCTGATGCAGGGAGGGTTATTATATAAACCAAGATGCTTTGGTGGATTTATTCAGTGGTAAATGAGTAGTGATGGGCAAATGATGGGACTAATTCGCAGCAAATAAATTTGCAAAACTGGGGAGAAAATTAACCAGTGAAAAACCCCCCACACAAAAAAAAAATGTCAGGCGTCAGAATTGTCGCTCGTGTCAAAATTGTCGCACATCAAAGTTATTTTGACACCTATTGGTTTTAATGCGTTTCACAGATTTTTCGCTGTTTCATCACTTATGTGGTAGATACCCAAAAGGGACATACTCAAATAATTATAATGATTCATTGAAATAACAGTTGTATATTTTCAGGGGACTATAAAAATACATAAAATCTTTGAAAATGTAAAATCAAGAAAATGTGTTAAAGCAAGTTTACCTTCAAGCACTCAAGTGTAGTGATGGGCGAATTTATTCGCCCGGCGCAAATTCACCGTGAATTTTTGCATTTCACCACCGGCGAATAAATTTGTGAAATTGCAGCTACAATTAACGTACGCCCATTGACTTTAATTCCGTGTCAAATTGTCGATTGTTGCCGGCGTCAAAATTTGAGTTTCACAAATTTTTTGCCATTTCGCAAATTCCATGAAGCGGGACAAATTCGCCCATCACTACTCAAGGGAAGAAAGCACAGGAATCTGTTTCCTTAAAATATATAGTTAATACTTAACTAAGGCATGAAATACTATTGTTTACCCTAGCACACATTGACATTACCAACATGAGTTTACTATTATGAAAGGCCCTATTCTATGATTATCGGGTATGAAAAGTTAAACAGGTATTTTGAAGATAACTGTTCAAAATTCAGGTGTGATTTATAGAAAAATGAGGCGTAAAATCAAGGAAAAGTGCCTCTGGACCACAAGAAAAAGTCAAAAATGCAAAAGAAAAATGTGGAAATATAAAATTGTGGTTAAAATTTATCATTTTTCTCAGAGCAGTAATTGCAGTAATTGCAGGGAATAGTCACAAAAAAAAAAACAGTGTTGGATTCATAATGTCAAACAAATAAGCATCCAAGTTTGGTCCTACACTAGGCCAGAGCCTACCGTTCTTTAATTTGAATAAAGACTTCTGATCAGTTAGTCTAGCTTTTGTAGTGTGGTAATATCATATTCAGAAAGCAGGTCAATATATTAAGGTAGGTGAGAATTATTTTCATCTGCACAATTCTATGAAAATGAGCCAGGTCTGCTAAAATAGGATGTATTTTATTGAAATAAAATACAGATCACTCATCCACATCTCATTAGTAAGTAGTTCATGTGCGGCACTTAACACGGTATATGGCTAATACTGGCATTATTCCTCTGAGTATTTGGGGCACCAATGTAATTAAGAAAGCAATGGGAATCCCAGTCTAATCAATTTAATCCACAAGGTGTCATAAAGTGCCAAGATCCATCACTGTCATCGTTACAGATGCAGTTTCCATCAAACGCTTAATCCACTGAACTGCCTTTGGGAGATAAATTCATAATACTAATTAGTAGTGGAATGATGCAGGTATGATGGAGAAGGTTGAAAAGTCTCTTTTGCTTTCATTTAATTGCATCTTTGGGTTTTCTTGCCAGGGACTGAAAGTTTCATAAAGCATCAATTGCCCATCTGAGAAAAGTAATTGAATTTTTATTCGTTTTAGAACATACTGTACTCTCTGTTTAAAATATAGTGTACATATCTTGGATTTCTCTTTAATACAAGACAGCTCTATGATTGTCAGGTTATGTGACTGTGTGGTAGTATGAATGGTGATATAAAACCTGTTTAACTACAGAGCTCAGGGCCATGAATAACCAATTGCTTATGGAATTTATGTAATTTTGGGGGGGAATGTAATAAAAGTCGCAAAGAGCAAAACAACTCGCACCGTTAAGAATAAAAATCCGCATCTCGCAATGTAATATTGTTTCTTAAACTGTTATTACATTGCGAATTTTAATTGTGCACTTTTATTACATTGTTACGTTATTACATGTTTTATTACATTGACTGCGCATTGGCGAAAACTATAAAATTCGCAAACGGTCTTCCACTGTTGGAAGTGGTCGCTAAACAGCTTCCGGGTTCGCAAAAGCTATATTAAATTTGCGCAAAGCAAAATTTGTTCACGCAAAGGCATAACTTTTCGTATTGCGAATAGTTTTTCCATACCGACTTTTATTACATTCTCCCGTTTATGTCTAAAGGGTGAATTAAGCGACACAAAGGATTACATCAAATATGATGTCATGTTTGTACTAAAGCTCCTTTACTCATATACTGTAGGCTTTGTGCCACCCTCTGTAATACAGAGAGGAAAGTGATCAGATCTTGAACTAGCCCAGAGCATGTCATGATTATGGCACTTCCAGCTGCACTTGACTTTAAGTGTAGCTATTAGGGGTCATTAAGCACAGGTTAAACTAGCGAGCCAGCACCTCAATACACACTACAGACATTGGATAGCATTTCCATTCAGCATGCAGAGAGCTAAGAATTACAGTTACTAGTGATGGGCGAATTTGCGCCGTTTTGCTTCGCCGAAAAATTCGCGAAATTTTTGACGCCGGCGAATTTTTTCTGCGAATTTTCGCGGGCGTTCCGCGAATTTATTCGCTGGCGGCGAATCGCGCAAGTTCGCCGCGAATTCGCGCCTGGCGAATAAATTCGCCCATCCCTAACAGTTACACATTTTCGAGCTAGGGTAGTTTAGAGCATCAAAGAAAAACTCAATACATTTTATATTTAATATTATAAAAGGTACAACAGTATATTTAGTAAGATGTTACAAAAAGGACATACATTAAAATATGACAAACAGTTTATAAAATAAAAAGGGGTAAAAACCTGGTCCTGTAGTCCAGAAACTGAAGGGATAAACCCTCAGGGAAATGAGGTTTTGAATTTAATGACTTCCTTTGAGTAGGGACTGGGCCAAGAATATAATGACCATACTGTACATGCTAACAGGAACATGGTATAACATCATTTTATATTCAATAGTAATGAATTATTGTATGGATTTCACACATACTAAACATTTATACGGTGCGACCCTCCCCTGCCCAGATAATCCCATCTGGTGAATCAAGTGCCATATTTGGGCTTCTTTGAAAGCTAATATTTTACTGAACCCATAACCTGTTTTTTGGAATAAGGCATTAGAATAAATTATAGGTTTTATGATAATAAACGTGTTTTTAGTTAGGTTATAGTGTGACCACCATATCACCTATGAGGGATCTTGCTGTGAACTCTAAGTCCATGGGCTTCCACTCCCCTACATGGCATGGCTTTTATCTGTAAATTATCAGCTATGGCTTAGAGTACAACATCACAGGTTGTGATCCCTTTATACATGGCTGATTCCAGACCTTAGTGAGCAGAGGCCTGTTAACTAGCTCTTGGCAGAATGTTTTTTTCATTATACCGTGGCCTGCTTTATTAACTCTTACAGGTCTGTAACATGATAGAGCATGTGAAATGCTACTGCTACAAATATGAAGATGAGACCAAAATATAAGGACAGGACCATTTTCACTGCCATAGGAGTAATATAGCTCTGAGATGGTATAGTAAACCATGTACATTATTTCATGTAGTATTCTTTAGCTAGCTTTAGTTGTTACATTAGTCATTATGAAGTAGCTAGCCTTGACTGGATTTTATTTTGAAAGATGGACTACAATACATTACATTTTCTACATTGGCTGTTGTGTGCATGCTAAATTATTTGACAGACCTTGACTCGTGGTTTAGAATGCTAAGAATCTCCATGTGTCATGCCATGAAATAAAACTTAAATTGAGGTATGTGCTTGACTGTAAATTGCTGACATAATATATGTGAACAGAAAGCTTACCTGCAAGAATCCTGCAAGCTATGATTCCAGAATGATTCTAAAACCATGCAGCCAGTGTTAACATTTGCACATGGGATAATGCTTGAATACATGAATGGCCATGTGTGTATGCATCAGAGTTGAAGACAAAAAAAAAAAAACTGGTTCATGGCTTTCATTGTCAAAGTAAATTGTACATCATAAAATAGAATAAGACTAATGCTGGAATTCTAATGGGCCTACTCAGTTGACTGAATGTAGGAGCAGAGCAGGAAGAGAGAAGCAAGTTATTCACTGGTTGAAATTAGGGAGGTGGGATAATGTGTCTCAGCCCTATTTATTCATGTCCCAATCAGGGCTGAACACTCCATATTTACAAAAGGAACTGGAGCATCACCTCTTCCAGTATTTCAGAATTTGAGACTATTTTGTAATTTGGCTTTAGTTTCAAGAAACTGTGGAATCAGAAGGAATTCAGAGATATAGTTATGTATCGATGCAATTTAAAAAAAAAAATCCACTTTCATCGTATAAATGTAAGGTAATGATAATGTCGAAGTACTATTAGTAGTCTTATCAACATGTTTAAATCCCCATTATCAGTTCAGCCACTGTAGTCTTACAGTAGAAATTACTGTCAGCAAGGTTTTTTTTTTACCCTTCCAGAGAAACACTGCAGGAGAAGTTGGAACAAATGTGTGTGGGCTGCTATTTGCTTCAGTAATGATTAGGTTTTAAATGTTCTTCCCTTTAAAGTTCATAGAGTGCAACAAGAACAGCAAATGAAACAGTACCATTATGTGCATATGTGCATACATCAAATGTATATACCTCCACACAATAAATACAGGTTACACAGTAACATAGTTGAAAACAATTGGGTTGAAAAAAGACAACAGTCTATCAAGTTCATCCTTTCCAAAGGAACCCCAAAGCACATTATGGGAAAAAGATCCCCTGAAATCTGTCTATAATATTCTCTGATTCACTTGTAAAGAGTAATCATGTCCCTTGCAAGTGCCTCTTCTGCAGAAAAAATAACCCCAACATTCTACAGTCTACCCTTATGGTCTAACTTCTCAATTCCTTTTACCAGTTTAGTTGCACATCTTTGGGCTTTCTCCAGGGCCAGATTTAAATGGCGGGCGCCCCTAGGCCACACGGACCGTGCTGCTCACGCACTCCCCCAAGAGCGCACTCGACAGCAGCAGTTCTGGGGGGCACTTTCCACTTGGAGGATTCCAGGCCAGCTGGGGCGCTGCGCTCTGCTTCATTCAATGCCCCGTTGCTGCACAAGCACAGCCTTTGCCCGCTGCCTCTCAGATTCCCCCCCCCATTCCTCCCAGGCTGCTGCAGGTCTCTGCTCGGCCTCGGATGGATCCAGGCGGCTGGGCGGCATACCACCCCTAATATATTGCACCCCAAGCCCGGGCCTTTGTGGCCTCACCACAAATCTGGGCCTGGCTCTCTCTCTATTACATATGACAAACCCAAACCTTAGGGGAGTATATATAAATTCCTATCTAGGTGAGCTCTTCTTCCTTCTGCTTATAACAGCCACCTTTGGGCCTGGTCCCCTGCTACTTGGGTGCTGCCAGGACTTACCACATGGTAATCCAGTTACTCCCACAGGGGCAGGTAAGGGAGCCAATATAGGATTCAGTAAGGAAACAGCTGGATGTAGTCAGACAGACCAGGTCAGAACCAGATAACAACTTTAGAATTGTGAGGGAAATACAACGTCAGGAACAAGCTGGGGTAAAAACCAGGAAACCACACACAGACAGAACAAGAGAATCAGGAAATAACAACAGTGTTTGACTTATAATGGGCCACAAGTGCAGAGTAGGGTCTTTTATAGATAGCCTGATGGCTAACGCTGAGCAGCTGTGGCCAGATTAACAGCAGTTGAAACAAGCCATAACTACTTGAAAATGCTACAACTGTTCTTCATAGAAAAAAAGGCTCCTATGTTTCCAATTGCTTCCAAACATGGCACCCTGGACACGTCTTAGATTGGTAGGGCTGGGGAGTGCTTCAATCCCATTGGTTGTTTTTCAAAGCAAGGGCTGCATAATTATGATGGTGTTTTTTTCAGGTGTTTTTTTTAAAGCCGAAACAAAAAGCATGGCGAAATTCTAGTGCACATAACTGGTGAAACCATTAATTAATCGTGAAACTGTACTGGGGAAATAAGTCCTTTCATCCATAAATAGAGATTTTCACAATGTGTTACATAAAGAAGTAAATGAGATCAGTAGTCAAGCTAAAATATTGTCTTGCATACTTCCTCTTTCTATGGAAATTCTGTGATCACTAAATACTGATACACTGATTTATACCCATATATATACTCTAAAATTTTATTCGGTTAAAATCAGAATTTACTCAAGCTGATATTAAAATGGATGTGCAGCTTCTTTTCTATACCACACATTGATTAAAATCCCCTTGAAATCCCTTCAAGCTGCTTGAAGTATTGTATCTATTCTTAAGGATTTGCATGGATATACAGTAAATATGAAAATGTTCATAAAATATAGAAAAAAATAACATTTTGCATAATAGTTTACCTATTCCTACAATGTTAGAAGGGATTCGATAAATGCGGCATGCATATCAAAAGTAGAAGTACCTGCCAGAAGGAGGAGGATAATTATTTGTTTTAATAAGAATACTGTTGAGCAAAAGGAAACAGAACTATAAATGTGGTGCCCCCCACCCCCAGAGATTAGATAACATCATGGAGCCCTGGTAAGTAGCATATGGACTAACTTTATCTGGTGAACATTATCTTCCAAATATAGAAAAAACAAGTAGCATTTCAATAAATATCTGCATTTGACCAAGGCATGGATGACATTTCACTGTGGTGTAGGGGGCGTAAAAAAACCTCTGCTAAATGTGTGGAATTGCCTTGTTGCTCAGCACATTTTATTCTCTCGTGATATTTAGTCAATAACAACCAAAAACAAAACAATAGTGCCTTTGTGTTACATTTGCTAATTTCCTACCATATGCTGCTTCAACAGAAATGGTATGCAGTAAACAAGCTTAGGCAGACATACACAACTGCACATTTCATTATAAAGAACAGAGCATTTCTGTTCCCTTCTCTTAGGAGACTTGTATTAGTCTATGAAAGGCTTTTCTATGCTTATTATTCTATACTAATGCATGGACCAGATTTCATCAAATAATCGTGTTAATTGTGTCTGTGCAGAGTGAGAAGGACAGTTAAAAAGGTGAAACATTACTTTTTTTATGTTGGGAAGGAAATCGACTAGTGAAATTGGTTAACTGATTATTTTATGTAACAAGGCTCAAGTTTCTGTGTTGCCTAATTTCTACTAATTACCAAGCATTATACGAAGTAACCACAAACAATATTTGGATTCATAAAGGAGTACTTGGGCTAAAAGTATTACACAGTGTTCAATTTGGATTAAAAATGCTTATTTTCAGATGTAATAGCTGTTTTTGTACACATTTTCAGGCGTAGAAAATTTTCTTTAAAAAAAGGCATAAAAAGAAGTGTTGAAACACATAAAATAAATCACCAAGCCCTGTTATCTTTATTTTGTGGTTGGAGAGTTGAATAAATAATACTCACTTGATGCAAGCAGAGCAATCACTTGAGGAGAGATTGATGAAAAAAAAAAAAAAAAAAAAACCTGCCATAGAGATGAGAGTGTTTGCATAAATCAATGCTGTAAAAGTGACAGCTCTGGTAAGTGAACAGTGAAGACTAGAACATAGGTTGACTATGTCTGAGCAGAGATAGAACAGCAAACAGTAGTGCTGCTTTATTTGTATAACTGACATAAAACAGTTACAGAAGACCTATAGTCGAATAAAAGTCTTCAAGATTAATCAGCAACCAGTGTAGCAGTGTAGGTAAGACAATCTGCTGCAGGAAATAAGCCTATTTAGCCCAGTCATCTCTCATTTTACTAAAATTACTTTATGATCTATATTATATCTAGAAAATATTATCCACACTTCATTGACCTATAGACAAAGTAATATCTTCATTGGATTTCTTCTTCTCTTCAAACTTTTAGGTTTTCTACATTTACTTGTTTTTCCAAGTGCCACAATTTTGGTGTAACCAGAGTATGGTTTATGGGCTTTCCTAAACTGATACATGTTATAAAGGTTACATTCATTTTAATGGGTTATAGTTTAATTGGGTAATAGTTTACTTTTGCAAGTTATTCGTTCTTGTGGCCATTGCTATCGTTTATTTTTACTTATACAGCCACTAAGGCCCTGTTTAGGGCAACTTTTCTCACTTAATACAATTCTCATTTAGAAAAAAACTGCCACTGCTTTACTGATAAAACTCAAATATGTTAACATTCTGCTTCTTCCCTCACTCTTAACTTTGGTTTAAGGAATTTGCTACAGTAACAAAGAAGTTCATATTTAGATTTTATTTGCCTCAAATATAACAGCTCTGTTCCCTGAAGGCTAAAAGAAAGGGAATGGTTATGTTTGTGGTGCAATTCAGCTGAGAGTAAAGTTGTAGTTAAGAAAATCTTCCCTCCCCAGTTGCTGCCTTACCGACTTCAATGCGAACTGCCAGGGAAGTGGGGGGGCATGATCAGCAGGTGGGTGGGTGGATAGAGGGCTATGTATGAGATGCTGTGTGCTTGACCCCTGGATATTTTTTTGGGGGTCTGGTGCTGTGTTGTTACACCACTGGTAAATATTTAATGGGGCAATATATGCCTATGTACACCTTTACTAAACATAAGCACAGTAAATTATATTTGTATTGAATATGTATTTGCCTGTTATTTTTATTTAAAATCAATTTTTTTGAAAAAGAAAAAAAACATATCAATATCTTAGTTTGGAAAAAATAGGTAAAAGTACTGTATGTTCAGAACAAGCTCTAGTCATTGGAAAACAGAGGCATGCTGCCTCTATATTAGGATTTGTTTGTCACTTGACATACTGGTTAAGGAACAGAAATGGGCAGAAACTGAGACAAACTGAGATGCTCTGTGGCCATTGTGTGTTTTTTCTTTACAAGTAATATCAATGAGTAGATTACTCTAGGGCTTAACCACCATATAATTGACTAGATAACAGAGGCAGATGCAAAATTCATCTGAAAAAATTGTTCTTAAGAAATTTGCTGAGTACAGAACTTCATAGCAACTTAGGTTCAATAAAATTGATCTGTTCAGTCAGAATAATGAATGGTGATTGGTTGCTATGGAATAATGGTAACATTTCCTGTATTTTGCCTTTCTAACCAGATGGAAAACCTCCCATTCAAACACAATGGCGAGGATAAATAAAATGTACAGAAATGTGAATCATGTCAAGATTCCACTATGATGAACAAAAAAGGGATCTAAATAAGCAAAAAGAATTAACATATTGTTCTTTCTATTCTTTTCAAGTTTGCTTTTGCAAGGACTTTGCAAGTCATCAACTGATGACAAATCACAGATACAACAAGACAGAAAAAACACCCACATACTCTTCTACCAGAAAGAAATAGAACCTGTAAAGCAATAAACATGTAACATTCTTGACAAGGGGACTCCTCAATTGATCCTTCACTTTCAGCCATCCCACTGAACCCCATTGTTCCTAACATAATAAAACGGGATGGGGTAAAATGGCCACAACATTTATTAACATTTTATTAAATAAATAGAACTTTGCCAGCCTAACCCAAGACAAAATTCAAAGCCAGAATTCCATAAGAGATCGCTACTATGCTTTGACGTTCCTCAGTGAAGACTTGAGATCATCACTATATGATGAGGCAATTGCGGAGGCCTTTCATGCATATTATGCATTGCCCAAGTTCACAGGGAAGGGAGGACCTTAATGCCCCCTTATCGGAGGAAGAACTTAAAATGAACCTAAAGCACCTGCCCTCAAACAAATCACCTGGTCCTGATGGTTTGCCATATGGGTATAATGCATCCTTTAAAGGACAATTGGGCAAATACATGCTGAAACTATTTAATACTTGGATGGAAGGGGAGCCTATCCCTAAGACTGCACTAAGCTCATTCATAACTTTGCTTCCCAAAGAAGGTAAGGATCACACAAGGTGTGCCAATTACGGCCCAATTTCACTTTTAAACTCTGATCTGAAAATATTTTCAAAGCTTTTAGCAAACAGATTAAATAGATTATTACCTAGTTTAATAAACACAGACTAGGTAGGATTGGTTTTGGGCAGAAGGGTGGGTGATAACATTAGAAGGGCTGCAAATCTCATAGATTTAGCAAATAGGAGAAAACCCCCACTGTTAGTTCTTAGTTTGAATGCCGAAAAGGCCTTTAACCGTCTTAGATGGGACTATATGTTTCTAATATTAAGTACCATGTGCTTCCAGGGACATTTCTTAACTGCTCTCCACTCCCTTTATTCCTCTCCACAAACACAGATTAAACTACAAGGCATCCTGTCTGGGCCCCTTCAAGTGCGGAATGGGACCAGGCAGGGTTGCCAATTATCTCCGTTACTTTTCGCCATCAGTATCGAACCCTTAGCACAAGCTATTCGGCAATGTCCGGACATCAGAGGCATTGAGCTCAGGGACAGAACATATAAATTGGGCCTTTACGGGGATGATATTTTACTCACGGTGACACATCCTTTGACCACTCTCCCAAACTTTCATAATATATTGTCAAAATATGGACAGATCTCAGGGTACAAAGTAAATAATGATAAAACTTAAACAGTACCAAGATATGTGTGGAGAACCTAATTTGGAGGGCCTCACCAATTTGCAATACTTACAACTGAGACATCTGGCCCTATCTTTATGCCCAAATGGTTTGATACCAGAGATTAACCCCGTGGTGCGTATATGTAGGGGGGCTTTTCTCAGAGAAAACTAATCTCTCAATGGTATTCACTTTTGAATGAAAGAAATCTCACCATTGCCCCTCACACATATATGAGCAAATGGGAAGAAGCTTTGGGTCTCCCTGTGGAGTTAGAAACATGGCACAATATCTGGGAAAATGCAACTAAAACTCCAATTTGTATTACTTTAAAAGAGAACATATATAAGATTCTGATGGGCTGGTATCATACCCCCTCCCTATTACATAAGATGTTTTCACTAACAACTTCCCCGAATTGTTGGAGGGGCTGTAATATGGATGGGACATTAATGCATGTTTTGGGCTTGTCCAGGCATTCAATCATATTGGACAATGGTGAGACATTGGCTACAAAGAGTGTTACTTCTTGAAGTATAGCTTGATCCTATGGTTTTCATACTAGGGAAAATAATTCCCACACTTAAAAAGCTGGTGAGTGCTTCACTTACTGGGGCAAGATGTGCAATTGCAGGGAAATGGAAATTTACCCACCCCCCATCTGAAACAGACTTTCTGGAAAGAGTCCGCTTCATTAGGAGGATGGAATATTTAACGGCACTCCGCAACGATGCAGTGGACAGTTTTGACAGAATTTGGTCTGCATGGGACTTAGACCGTATAGGGTTCTTATTGGAACTGACCTGGCCAGGACCAATTATTCGGTCACTTTTCATCTCGACATTCATGATCAAATGGAACTGGATCCAGGATGGAGAGAGCCAACTAAGGGGGGGGTGGAGCCATGGCCATAGCAATAGCCACCAATATTTCAGCACAAATACCACAGCTATACCCTTGTAAAGAACTTGCCCAAGGAAGAGTTTTTACCCAATTTTTTGTTGGTTTACATTTTTCTTTTTCTATTTTGAGTTAGCTGCTAATACTTGAGCACAAATGGCTCACTCATAATTTTTGGTTGTTTGCCTGATTATGTCAAAATGACAAATATCTTAAATATCAGCTTCTTGGATGTAAAATGAAGGCTCTATGGTAAAATAAAATATGAAAAACCAATGCTTTACTGTAAAAGAAAATGTGAAAAACCAATGCTTTACTGTAAAAGAAAGTGTGAAAAATCCAATTCTTTATTGTAAATGAAAATGTGAAAAACCAATAAAGAGAAAGTTAAAACTCAACTTCTGAATATCTGAGAATCCAAGCCAAGTTTGTTTTATCCCAGAAGTAATCAAAATAGCACTTTGACATTTAGAAAAACAAGCTTGCTGCCCATGCTTTTAAACTGGCAGAAGGCCTTCTGGGCATGAGTATCTTTGATCTGCATTAAATGCAGATGATAAATACTGTAAGGCCACAAGCATTGCTTGAATGTGTTCCTTTAATTAATGGTACTTATATCAAAAGCTGTTTCTTGCACTTCTGCATGCTTGTGCTTACTGCTGATAGTTCTGTCCCACCAACTCTTACAAATAGGGCACCTCTTGATACAGAGGTACTGTCCCCAAAGTAGCAGTAGCTCCAGGGTTGCCACAAAGGCCTACATTAATTGACACAGTGAATATTCTATGCATGTAGAGACAGATCTCTGAGTGGAGGATATTGAAAGGGAACTTGACTATTACAGATTAGTTTATTGATTATATTTAGAAAGCTTCTTACTGCCACATGGTAAAGCTTATATGAAATCTTCATTTTCATGATAGTTCCCCTTTCAGTTAAACTACATTTTTGAATGCCCCTTATTTTGTTAAAATTTCATGGTGTTTTATAAAAGATCATTTTATATTTATTTTTATAATTTTATATTATTATTATACCTTAAAAAATGGTTAACACAATGATGTCTAGTTAGGGAGACTAAAAGAATAATTTGCTATGCCCATTTCCTTTTCCTGAGCATCTGGTATTCTCAGTTCCCTACTATTGCTGTTAGCAACAACCTGTGATACTTTTTGACAGCCAAGCACAGGCCTTCTGTTGTCATTAAAGCTAATGATTGGGTTACTAATGCTTTAACACTCTTCTGCTGCTCTGAATTTCATCTTGAATTTCAAATGATTGATGTACCAGTGCTCCAAATATTCCATATCTCATACATTCAGTTTTAAACGGACAACTAAAAAAAAATATGCTGATTCTTTCAACCTGTTTTCATCCTCTGACAGTTTTTGTGTAGGCTGAGGAATCTTTGAAGTTGGATTGCACCATGAGCTTGGAAAGGAAGATCTAAAATAGCTATACACATTTACCACCACATTACTATGGTCTATATAAGATATTTATGGCTATTGCATGTATTAGAAATAAAATGATGGTGAAGCAAAAGAAACAGTTACGATTTTAGAGAGGTGTGTTTATGTCTGTGCACTGAACTGTGCTTTCTACATTGCTTTGCTTGTGTTTAGAATCTTTGGAGTGCATCAATTACTGTCTTAGTATGTTGCTGTGTTTGAAAAACACACGGATTGGATGCTTGTTTAAAATGTAATTATTTCAAAATATGCTTCATAACACCATGGCTGTTGGATTATGTTTTTTAAAGAGGACCTGTCACCTTAAGAAATAATTCAGAATCCTTATATGATGGTTGTCAAACAAAATAATCTTCATTCATTATTTAAATCTTGATTTTTTTTTTTGCTTTGAATTTCACAATCACAGCAAGCAGACAGATGCCATTTTGTTGCCACTGCCATTAAGGCAAATATTGCATCATACCAAAACCTTGTTTATGCACCAGAATGGAGCAACTGATGCCCATGCATTGGATGCACAATGAGATGGTGAGGAGGGAGGGGGAATGTGGAGAGTGCAGTAACATCTAGGAAGTGCAGAATGGAAAGTGAAAATAACTGCAGGCCCCACCTCTATTGAATAGAGGAGGGGCAGGCTATATATGATTGACAGCTGAGAAAAGGTAGGGATGTTTTAATTTAAAAAATAATGTGGCTTTCATGTTTAATTTGAAAATAACCTTTATTATAGAGCTTTTTATGCCCGAGTAGCAAGTCCCCTTTAAGGGTTCAAACCCCAGGAAAATTCTGTAGCACGCAGCTGTGAAGAAGGAGATCAGCAATTTCCAGTAGATATGTTATGGGCTGGAAGAAACTTTAATAGACACATCTACTTGTTACTTCCAGATACACCACTTTTGCAAACCCTGTTCTGAAAGGAATTTGTACAGTGTTCGGCTCCATTTTAAAAAAATAATACATAAATAATAAAGCTCCACATTCAGTCAGATTGCAAACTTGCCAAATTGTTTGGCCCAATGCTGCAAAAAATAGCAAGCCAGTAGCATACTGACTAGTCTACTATCTGCATTCTGGATTAATGGCCAGAAAGGCAACTGGAAAGGAAAGCCATGAAGCTATAAATGCAGGGAACTGCATGACAAGGGATCCAAATGACCAGGAGACAGATTACACTGGTTTATATTTAAAGATTGGCAGAATCAGATGCAGCTGTGATTGGGTGAGAAGGAATTAGTTAAGGCAGGTGAATGCTGGGCTGGGGGTGGAGAAAGGGAAGGATGTGATGTCAGGGGAAGAAGCAGTTCATTTCCTTGTCATCTGAGGAGGTAGAAACATCTCCCCATCCCCTTTTTTTGCACATTTTGTAAAATATCGGGAGTTTCTCTTCTTTATGTTTTCATATTATCTATTATTAACTAGTTGTGGATGTTTTCCTGAATTAACTGTTTGACCCGGGCAGTGTTAAGGCCGCCGTCTTACCTGTATCCCATTTGACCACTCCCACACCCCCCTTTATCATAAAGATCCCAATAAAGACACTTGAGGCTCAGGATGGAATTCATAGGCCGCAGCTTTTATTAAACTTTAATATATATGTATGTATTAATCACACATAACTGTAACATAACAGTAATTCCCACGGGAATGCTTGCCTAACTGGTTACTCCATAGAGTGACCGGGCCACTGCCATGCCGGCCACCCGGGCGCTGCCCTGGATGGGCAAGTAGTAGCAGATGGCCTCACTCGACTTTACCTCCCGGGGCCCTTACCCGGAGAGGCACCAACACACGCCACAAATAGGGGACTACAGCCCCATTACCCACACTGGCAAGCATTCCCCCGCCACGGCTCGGGCCGCTTGACCCCTTAAGCTGGCCGGGCTCCACCCACACACTCGCCCAGCACCCTTTCAATTCCATCCTGCAACCCCAGCACAAAAATGTCCAAACCCACCTGGCTTAAGTGCACCCCATCCTTCAAGTAATACCCCGGGTCCCCCGCTACCACGTACTTGTGTCGTACAATAAAGCCGCCCATCTTCCTAACGATACCGGCCGACTGTTTATTAATCACCTTGCGACTCCTCTCAATAGCTTCCCATGTGTTGGCAAACCTCCAGTGGATCCTACTCACCATTTCTGAAAAAATTATCTTTACCTTGGGCGCTAACTGCATGATCCTCTCTAAATCACGCCACATGACCCGTATAAGTTGCCTTTGGGATACCCTGCCCAGGTCATTACCCCCACAGTGCACCACCAGTATGTCTGGTGGCGTAGCAATTCTCATTTGAGCTGCAAACTTTAGCAATACCTGCTCCCATCGCATGCCCCCAACTCCAAACCATTGAATCACTACTTGAGTTGGAAGGAAGCTTAAAAGTGTTCCTGGTGGATTTGTTTGCAACCGCTGATGTGCCCGGGCAATGTATGAGTCACCCACAATCCAAATCACCGATCTGGATGAACCTGAAAGAAATTATAACAAGAAAGAACCACACGAAAGGGAGGGAGGGGTGGTAGTTAAAGGTACACACTCACAGCTTATTCAACCGAACATATGATCGAAAACTAGCTGACTCCCATCTACCTTTTCCCTCCTGATCCGTTTTTGATCTCCTCAACCAGATCTCAACCCTATTCTCAAACGTATGTAGATCACTTAACATGAGGCCCCCCGGGCGTGCCTTGCTGGCACTAACCAATTCCCCAACCCGAAAGGCCCCAAAAAACGCCAGCGCAAATGTGACTCTAAATAGGAGTACCTCGTCCCCTGATGAACAAACCTTATCAAGTCTTTTCGAAACCTGACTTAATAACTCGAAGGACAATGGCCTGCGCCTGTCTTTTTCACCTTTTTTTCTGCGAATGCCCCTGTTAACCAACTGAACTACAAAGTGTTTAGTCACATCTCGAACACCCTGAAATTTAAACAGGGTGATAAAGCAGATAGGTCCCTGCCTATTGTTGCCCCAGAACATCCTTGGTGAGCCCTCCTGCAAAGCAACCACAACAGCACCTCCAATCGCGACTCGTCGTGGACCAATGGGCCTGAGTTCCCGCACAACTGCTCCCAGTCTTTCCACACCTTACGGTAAGCCACCCAAGTTGTCGGAGCAAGGGACCTGGAAATCACCGACTCCAGTATTTCTGGCCAATGGTCCAGAGCCAACCCGGGCAAGGGCTGCCGACATCCTCTGCTGTGGGGGCCACTGTTCGAAACTGGTCCCACTGAAAACGAGACAAAGAGTCCGCTATCACATTCCTGCAACCCTCTACGTGTGCCGCTCTAAAGCATATGTTAAGTTCTAAGCAGCGCAGTACCAGCCAGCGCAGCAGCGCCAAGACTGGCAACGAGGAGGCAGACAGATTGTTGAAAGCGGACACCACTGCCATGTTGTCTGAATTAAAACAAACTTTCCGATTGGCAAATTCTTTACCCCACAACTCCACCGACACCAATATTGGGAACAATTCTAGGAATGCCACATTCCTTACCAGCCCGGATTCCACCCAGCTGTAGGGCCACTCCTCCGCGCACCACTTTCCGGCCCAATATGCGCCGAAGCCTGTACTGCCCGCCGCGTCGTGAACAATTGTAAGGAGTCCGCCGGTACCTCCTTCTCCTGAATAAATTGGCGCCCATTAAATGAGTCCAGGAACTGGCCCCACACTTTCAAATCCTCCCGCATCCCGCCAGTTTACCCGTATGTGGTAATAAGGCTTTGTCACACCCGACGTGCTCAGGGAAAGGCGCCTGCTGAAGGCCCTTCCCATCGGGAGAATCCTACATGCGAAATTTAATTTCCCCAAAAGTGACTGCAACTCCTTTAAGGTTACCTTCTCCCGACTGGCTACCCCTCACAGCCTCTCCTTCAAGTCGACTAACTTATCCTCGGGCAACCTGCACTCGAGCTTCACTGTGTCAATAGTGATGCCTAGGAATTTGAGGCAGGTAGTAGGACCCTCAGTCTTTTCTTGAGCTAGCGGGACCCCCATGACCCGTGCCACCCATTGGAGAGTACTGAGGAGATGAAGACACTGATCTGCTGCCGCCGGACCTACACAAAGGAAATCGTCCAAATAATGCACGATCCCCTTGGAGCCCGACTCGATTCGCACCACCCACTCTATGAACCGAGCGAATGCTTTGAAATATGAGCAGGAGATGGAACATCCCATGGGCAAACAAAGATCGACATAGAATCCTCCTTCAAACTTGCAGCCCAGCAAATGCTGACAGTCTGGGTGCACTGGCAACAGACGAAATGCGGACTTCACATCGGCCTTGGCCAACAGCGCTCCTCGCCCAGCGCCCCTGACCAAGTCCAAGGCTTTGTCAAATGATGTATATTGCACTGAGGTTAGGTCCCGGCAAATCCCGTCATTAACCGACTCGCCTTTAGGGTAAGACAGGTGGTGGATCAGGCGGAACTTGCTGGGCTCCTTTTTGGGGACTACCCCCAGTGGGGATATACGAAGGTTCTGCAAGGGCAACGCCTCAAAGGGCCCCGCCATTCGCCCCAGTGACACCTTTTTGTCAATTTTTTCCCTGACCACAACGGGGTATTCATTCACCTACCGCAAGTTTTTGCCACAATCCACCCCAGGTGCATCCTGAAAAGGAATCCAGAACCCACGTGTAAAACCTTCCCTTAACAGGATGGCATCCCCTTGACAACTACAACTGCTTAGCCACCGCTCCATCCCTTCTAGCCTCACGGGGGTACTCCCCTTTTCCCCCCGCATCCCCAGGCTTGTTGCCTTGTTTGCCTTTCTTGAAGCATTTTGAGAAAGGGTGCCCCCCACCGCAACCGGAGCATTCATGCCGGAATCTGCAGGTATTCCTCCACTTACACTGTCCCTCTTTGAACTGAAAGCAAACTGGCTTCCCGCTGCTTGCCAGCAAGCCGGACTGTTGCTGCCCGCTGGCGCCCCCCTGAAAGGGCGACCCTTTTTGAGGACTCATCAATTTTAGCCATAAATTTATATCCTTATAATCCCAGCGCATATTGGGGTGCGCTGCTTTGCGCTGACGAAATTGCTTGTCATATTTCCACCACGCGTAACCCCCAAAGTCTCTGCTTGCCGACCAAATTTCATCAACATAACAAAAGAGGGATGAACATAGCTGTGGTTGTTTTTTCCCCCAACACACTAGCATATATGCAAAAGGCCCTCAGCCACGTGCCAAATGTTTTAGGAATTTTCCTGTATCGCCTTTTTTCCTCCTCCTCACGCTTTTTTGCTTTTTCCTTATCTTTTTCCTCATCCACATCTACAAAGTCCTCTCTGGGAAGTAGCGAGTACAGCTCCAAAAATTCCCCCTTCCATATCTTTTCCTTTATTTCAGGTTTCAGATGCACCCCCAAGGGGCCAGCACAACAAAAGTATGACTCCCCTAAGGCCGTGTCTGCCACCTGTACTCCAACACCCGCAGTGCCCCCAGCCACCACCAAAGTGGCCTGCTGAGCTGGTGGCTCCGCCGTCTTAACCCCTGTGCTGGGCTGACTAGTCCCAGCGACAGGAGGAGGAGTGGGGTTCGCTACCGGGCTATGCCTCTCTGCCCCCAATGACCCCAATGCCCCTTGTACCGGTGCCGGTGTGGGGGGCCCCCCATCCCCTGTTTCCATATCCCTAAGCCCTGTCAGCAAGCCTAACAGTGACCCATGTACCCCCCCAGGTCTCGCCTGCGCCAAAACCACCTGCTGCGACTGCATTATTGGTAAAGCATGCTGCGACTGCATTATTGGTAAAGCATGGTACTCACCACCCATAACGACTTGAGGAGCCTCAAGCTGTTGTCCTGAATTTCCTGGCACCATCGTGCGTTCGGCCTCCCCTGATACACCACCGCTTCTGACCTCGCCTCGGTCCGCATTAGTAGTGGTAGGTCGTGAGTGACGCCAGCTGCGGCGAGTGGTCCGGTCCTGAGATCCATCTGACTCCGAGCCATGGGGGCTGTAAGACCGGTCCCTGTTCTGATTGCGCAGGGGGGGGTATCCCCCCCCGGGCTGTCTGGTCCTGCCTCTGGTCTGGAAGCCCTGGTAGGGGCTGTGCCTCTCCTGTGCTGCCCTTCTCCATCTGAATAACTGCCCTGCTCCCTTTCAGAAGCCCTGTCCTGGGCTGTTACAGTCCCGTGACTCCAAGCTGCAGCTGCTGGACTGGTGTAAGCAGCCTCCCCTGGGCTGTGAGACGAAGTTGCTGTACCCCTACTCTGCCTGTGTAGGCTTGGAGGGGTATTACTGCTGCTGACAGGTACAGTGGGAGTGTCTCTGGTGCCTCTCTGCTTGGCTGCGCCTCCGCGCACACCCCTTCTACTCCCCTGTGTGTCTGGTGTGTGCAGGAAGTTGCGCCATTCTACCTGTCTCCCCGCGCTGAGCTGCGGCTCGCGCGTAAGCTCCGCCCACTTCTTTGCCCTGATGTCGGATGCGGCGCCATGCAGCCTCCGGATCTCCCCTGCTCATTATTCCCGCCTGAAAGCACTGCGGGAGTGCTTGTCCTGCTACTCCTGGGACCCCTAGTAACCCCCGGACTCGGGCTGACCGCCCGCCTTCTTTTTCCCCCAAGTTCTGGGCTGAGGCGCGCTGGGGGCCTGCTCCTCCGTTGGGGCCTACTGGGGGGGGGGTACTATCGCCACCTGGGGGGCCATTAATCCTATCCAGCTGGTCCTGGTACCAAGAAGGACTGTGCCTCTGAGCCTGTCTCAAAGATTCCAGCATAGCTGTGATGTCCCAACTCACCATGACACTGATGCTGCTAATGCTGCTTACACCTCACTGCTAGCTGTA
The DNA here is from genome assembly GCF_017654675.1 of Xenopus laevis. NCBI lineage: Eukaryota > Metazoa > Chordata > Amphibia > Anura > Pipidae > Xenopus > Xenopus laevis. Next base: position 67,733,224 of record NC_054372.1, on the reverse strand, counting down.
AGATGGATGCCACTGCTTTCCTGATGGATTCTACTCTGCCTGGTAACCCCACCTTTTACTCTCTCCCACCAATCATAACCTTTCTAAGACTAAGGCCTGCCTAACCCAGTCAAAGCTTCCCTCCTTCCACTGTGTTTATCTGGGAAGCCCTAATATTGTGGTTTTGGTACAGTTATACAGTATAAATGTGTGAGTCTGTATGGTATTATTCTTGTTAAATGAATGCCAAATGCCTGATCCAGGGAATGTTTCTGATCGTCATTGGGTCAGGAAGAAATTTTTTCCCCTCTTGAGGCATAATTGTGCCATAAATGCGTGGCGCATTCGTGGAGGCTGCCCCAGAAAAGAAAATTAATGCTGCAGTGTTCTGCGCATGCGTGCCATGTCTTTTGCGCGCGTGCACAAGGCGCTATTGTGGAGGTGGGAAGGGGGCTGGAGTTCAGGAGGGGGCCCTGTGACAGCAGCCACGGTGGGCCCCGGGCCCTGCAGTACAACCCTGTGCTGGTAGCAGAGTTTGGGGGCTATCACTGTAGGTAGAATTAGTCTAATGCTCAGTGGTGTATATAATGACATAGTGTTGATCCCAAGTCTAGTACCGATCTCTTATGGAATTGTGGCTTCGAATATTGCCTTGAAGTGAGGCTGGCAAGGTCCTATTTATTTGATAAAATGAGAATAAATGCTGTAGCCATTTTACCCCATTTCTGGATCCTGGTAAGGTATGTAACAATGGGGTTCAGTGGGTTGGCTGAAAGCAAAGAGTAAATTGAGGAGTCCCCTTGTCCACTAAAAGAGAGAAATGGCGAAAAATTTGCGAAACTACGCCGGCGTCCATTTTTTTGATGAGACGGCGGTTTTGCAAATTTATTCGCTGGCGCCGAATCACAAGAATTTGCGCCTGACGAATAAATTCGGCCATCACTACACATTTGCATTATCACCTCCAGTGATGTGAAATGACACAATTTGAGTATGACTTGGGATATGTAACTACCATGGGAATGCATCTTGAGAATTAAACAGACAACATACATTACAAAATCCACAAATGAATGCATATGTATATAGGGATAGGATCTGTTTTCTAGCAAGCTCCGAATTATGGGAAGCCCATCTCCCATAGACTCCATTTTAATCAAATAATTAACATTTTTTAAAACATAATTCCGTTTTCAACAAAACAGTACCTTGTATTTAAGCCAAACTAAGATATAATAAACCCTTATTAGAAGCAAAAAAGTTATTTTCTCTTAGTAAACTTAAGGTATGGTGATCCAAATTACAGCAAAGCAAAACCCCTTATCAGGAAAACCCCAGTCACCAAGCATTGTAGTATTCTGCTCTCTAGCATTTAAACTATAAGTGCCATTAATATAGTATGTTTTGACATAAATGGACCTAAATGGAATTGTAACGCAAACATTATAACCTTATGGAAAGGAAAATGCTATGTTCCCAGACCCTGTTATCACAACATACAGCTGAAACCTGAAAACTACAAAATGAAATGCATGAATTCATACTGTGGTTCTATAGCTACCCAAATGCAAGAGATCTCCCTCTGAAATTAGTAGCCTCTGTATATTATTATGTGTTAATAAAATTATAGAAGTGCCTCTGCTAATTAGATTTCTCATTAATATGGACCAGGAAAATTCTTTACCTGATCCTCTGCTTCTGAGTAGGTAGTGTTTACCTTAGGGATTCATTACAGAGCCCCAAGGGAAGATCTTATGTTCACAGTTCAGCAATAGACCCAGGTGGCTATGGTTTGAATAATTTTCTGTAATATGACAGTACATTTAGAGAATGGG